>NW_027187330.1:1079179-1134426 GCF_028583685.1 Petaurus breviceps papuanus
TTCTTCTTCTTCTTCTTCTTCTTCTTCTTCTTCTTCTTCTTCTTCTTCTTCTTCTTCTTCTTCTTCTTCTTCTTCTTCTTCTTCTTCTTCTTCTTCTTCTTCTTCTTCTTCTTCTTCCTCTTCCTCTTCTTCCTCTTCTTCTTGGAAGGCAGGGCAATTGGGGTTTAGTGACTTGCCCAAGGTCACACAGTCAGTAAGTGCTAAGTGTCTGAAGCCAGATTTGAACTCAGGTCCTCCTGACTCCAGGGCTGGTGCTCTAGTCACCTAGCTGCCCCAAGAGAAGAAACTCTTGACATGGAAGCTTTATGCCTAAAACATAAAAATGAATCTTCAACATAGTCTTTTAAAATTTAAAGTTGGATTTGGTCTTCCCTTGGTCTCCTCTTCTCCAAGGCTAAATACTACCAATTCTCATAACTACACTTCATACTCCATTATTCTCAGATCCCTAATCATTCAATTACTATTACAACTCTAAAAAAAAGTCCCATTCTCAAATATATAGAGAACAGAGTCAAATTTATAAAAAATAAGAACCATTCCCCAGTTGATAAATGGTCAATGAATATGAACGAGCAGTTTTCAGATGAAAAAATTAAAGCTATCTATAATCAAATGAAAAAATCCTTTAAATCACTATTAGAGAAATGAAATTAAAACACCTCTGAGGTTTCATCTCAAATATATCAGATTGGTTAAAATGAGAGAAAAGGAAAATGACAAATATTGGAGGGGATGTGAAAAAGTAGGGATAATAATACACCACTGGTAGAGCTGTGAACTGGTCCAACCATTCTGAAGAACAATTTAGAACTATGCCCAAAGGGCTATAAAACTATGCATATCCTTTGATCCAGCAATACCAATACTAGGTCTCTATCCCAAGGAAATCAAATAAAAAGGAAAAGGACCTATATATACAAAAATATTTATAGCACTTCTTTTTGCGGTGGCAAAGAATAGGAAATTGAAGGGATGCTTATCAATTGGGGAATGACTGAACAAGTTTCAGGATATAATTGTAATTGAATGCTATTGTGCTATAAGAAATAATGACAGGGATGGTTTCAGAAAAAGCTGGGAAGTCCTATATAAACTGATGCATGATGAAGTGAACAGAGCTAGGAGATTGTTGTACATAGTAAGTAACAGCAACATTGTGACAATAATTGACTATTAAAGACTTAACTACTCTGATCAATATAATGATCCAAGACAGTTCCTAAGGACTCATGATGAAAAATGTTATCCACCTCTATAGAGAGATCTGATGAATTCTGAGTGCAAATTTAAGTATAGTTTTTCACTTTATTTTTCTTTTTTTCCCCTTTGCAACATGGCTAATATGAAAATGTTTTATATGATTTTTTTCACATGTACAATTGATATCATATTGCTTACCTTCCCAATGGGTGTAGGAAGGGCTAGGGGAGGGAGAGCATTTGGAATTCAAAAGTGTTTTTAATTTTCAAAATATTTTTTAAATAAAACCTCCCATCAAAGAATGAACAGTTCTACTAAACACCCCCTCCATCTCCATACCTCTGCTCCTCATCACTCATCCTTTACCCCCAACACCTTCCAACCACTGACCTTCACAAGTCTTCTTATCAGCTGTCAGTTCATAGCCAGGATCACAAGCACATTTGTAGCTGCCCAGTGTGTTCACACAGCGCTGTTCACACCCATTCCTGTCTGGCCAGGAACATTCATCAACTTCTGTTAGGGGAAGAAGGTAATTTGTCATTATGCATCCACCAACTTCATTGACCTTGCTCCCTATATTTGCCCATATCCAGTGCAGCACAGAAGCTAAATGTAATGAAGTACCAAAGGGGCATCACCAAGATTAATTTCACTAATAAGAAAAGTTCAAAGGAAACCCTGAGAACTATGTACCAGTCTCACTTTTGGGACTGAATCCATAGAACTCATCCATTAATATAGATACAGACAGATATAGATATCTTGGACAGACAGTACAAATGGAGGAGTTGGGTCTAACAGAAGGAAAAAATCATGCTGCATTTTCTTTGGGAAATTGGGCAGTTCTTTTAATGATCCCAAACTTCTCCCTTTACCATCAATGTTCTTCTGTCTCTGATAACTTACTACCTAAATCACCTTCAACCATTCATTCAATAGGACAGCACCTATCATATAGTCAGTGTTTAATAAATGTTTGTTGACTTAACTTTCCTGGGCCATAATAGGCAGTTAGCTGGCACAGTGGATAGAGCTGGTCCTGGAGTCAGAAAGAACTGAGTTCAGATCTGGTCCCAAATAATTACTAGCTGTATGAGCTTGGACAAGTCACTTAACCTATGCCTGCCTCAGTTCCCTCAACTGTAAAATGAAAATAATAATATCTACCTTTCAAGTTTGTTGGGAGGGTCAAATGAGATAATATTTGTAAAGTGCTTAGTATAATTCCTGGCACATAGAAAGTACTATATAAATGCTAACTATTATTGTTATTATTATTATTAGGTTTCTGAGGCCCCTTTAGTTTGAAATGTACAACCCTATTATACTATAATCTATGCTGATATCTTACAGATATGAGTCATAGTCTCCAAAAGTTGAAATTAAGTAGCTTCAATACATTATATATGAGGAATGGGTTAGGGAAGTGATAGAAAGAATGACATCAGAGAGCTCTACAACTAGAAAAACAAGTGTGTCGGTCACATAAAAATAAGTGATGGACAGTCTTTGTGTCCCATTGGGATCCAAAAACAAACCAACAAACCAAGAGAAGTAGAGGAAGGCCTCTGGATCACTGAGTGGTTCATTTTGACAGATTGATGGGGAACACATGGAGACAGACAGCTCGGGCACATGGGTTACAAGCCTTATCATCGGAAAGGGTACCTATACTGATCAGATCACAGATCCATCAAAGCAATTAATTGGTCATTGAAGGAAACACAACCTGTGTATGTGTGTGTGTTTGTGTGGGAGTTGTCAAACATTTATCAGCACACCACTATCCAGTCCCCATCATCCCTCTATATTTCATCTAATCTTTCAATAAATAATTTCCATAAAAGTCATACTCCAATGCCTTTTCATAATACAGCAAAGACATCAGGTGTTCAAAGTCTAGACCAGTGGACTGTGAACCCTGATAGGTACAACCAAGCTGAGAAGGCATCAACTATTTGCCTCCCTGACAGACTGCACCTGCTGCCCCAGGATCAGACAAGCTAAGTGCAGGTGGGCTCATCATTGGGAGGCTGGCCACTTTGTGGCCAATTTATTGGCCATGGCAACTAAAGAAAAAAATTAAATGGCTCTCATTCCAGTGAGACTTTCTTCTGCAGGAGCAGAGGGGTAGAAAAGGTGCTAAATAATCACAGCTTTTAGACCATTTGTAAGCATAAATTAAACTATCCACACTCTAAATGTGAGGTTCTTATTTAACTACCTATAGCTGCCATTCTTATTCAGCTTAGACACCCAGGCTGGCAACCTCAGTGTCATCCTCACCTCTTTACTATCTCACCCCACATATTTAATACCATGGCAAATCTGGTCATTCTGTTTTCATCTCTCTGTCTCTGTCTCTCCTCTCTTTTTCTTTCTCTCTGCTCCCCCTTTCTCCCCCCATCTACACACACACACACACACACACACACACACACACACACGTTTTTCTCCCTCACAAAGCCACCACCCAATTCAAGCCCCCATCACCTCCCACCCAGACTACTGCAAAAGTCTTCTAACTGGCCCCCTTGCCTCAAGTCTCTATCTCTCTACTCCATCCTCCACTGAAGTTGCCAAAGCTATATTTTTCAAATGTATAAATACAATCATGTCACCCTCCCCCCACCCCTTCAATAAGCTTCAATGGTTCTCTATTATAGCACAGTGTCTGGCACATAGTAAGCACTTAGGAAATTATTATTGTAACCAATTGACTACTACTAAGTTGAAATACTTATTGGTAATATTGAAACTGAATGATATTCCTAATAGCATTCTTGCTTTTAATGAAGCTAGAGGATATGAGGAAGCTTTATCTAAGTGGAACGATGGCTCCTGGGTTCTCCTCAGAAAAGTAAATTAAGGAGTTGGAAGAGTTGGTTTCATTGTGTACCCAACGGCAACAAGAGGCATTTCATGGAGGGCACTCAGTCATCTTGTCTTGCTGGGTTCATGGTGAGTCTAAGCCAAAACACCACCAGGAAGATAATTACAGCTTATGTGCCAACATCTGTTGCAGAGAATGAGGCAAAATAAATAAGCACATTTTAGAACAACACAAAGAAATTCTATGAAGAATCAACAGAGAGAAAGTCTTTGAAGAATTCTACATGGTCATCCCAACTAAGTCAAAATATACCTCAACATTCGGCATCCTCAGTGCAACAGCAGGTAGAAGGAAGGAATGATTAAAAACATGCTGCAAAATATGGTTCAGTAGTTTATACAATGACTACTATGATGTAAAGAAAAACCACTTTGAAAGACCTCAGGACTCTGGCCAACGCATTGGCCAGTCATGGCTCCAGAAGAATGATGACAAAGCCTGTCCCCTGTGTCTTGGCAGAGAAGTAATGAACGAAAGACACAGAATAAGATATATGTTTTCAGGTTTGGCCAACACATTGCTTTGCTTGATTATGTTAATTGTTAAAGGGGATAGGTTTTTATTGGAGGTGGGTAGAAATTAGTGGGTAGTAAGAGGAATAAAAGAATGAAAAGAGCATGGAAAATTTTTCAGTACTTGGAAGAAATCAAAAAGTTCAGAAGGGGATACAAACAAATGGAAATTTTGTTACTACCCTGCTAAATTTAATATGCAAATATTTAAAAAAACTAACAGGACCGTAGGTTCATACATGATACTATTGTTGTTCTTTGTGTGTTGAAATGTTTGACTGTTAAATTCATAATTAAAATTTTATAAAGAGAAAATAAGGTCTAAGATTAAGAAATGAAAAAGGAAAGGAACTCACATGCTATTCAGAAACCACATGTTTATATATCTTGAATGCTTTGTTCAAAAAGCAAGCACTGAATACAAGCACAAAAGAAAAAAATGAAATTAATTGTTTTAAAAGGAAGTGAGTGGCTCCAAGTCACTATTGATCAGCAACCATTCTTACATTCAGTCATTTACCAATTCTCACCTCCTTTTTCACTCCCAATACCACCATCCTCATTCAGGTCCTCATTGACCCTTACCTGGTTAGAGCACAGTAGTCTTCTAACTAGAATTCCTGGTTCCAATTGCTCCTATTTTATTTACTTCTACATACTATTTCCATATACCTTTTCCAAATGGACAGGTCTGACTATGTCACTTCTCAAAAATCCTGAGTTTTTCCTGATTGCCTACCAAATAAAGCCAAAATTATTTATACTAGTATTCAAAGCCCTGCAAAATTTAGCTCCCAACAAATTCTCTAGTTACATATCACACTTCTGTCCCTCATGAATACTATCCTCCATCCAAACTGGACTTGTTGTTATTTGACAGTCTTACTGGGCATTATTTCTCTTCCATTCATTTACTCACACTGTTCTCTACACCTGGAATGTATTTCTTCTCAATCTGCCCATCCTTCGAGGTCTAACTCTGATGTTCCTTCCTTTATAAAGCCTCTCCCAATCTTCCTCCAATTATTAGTCATCACTTTACCCTCATTTCACTTTGTTTATGCCTCTCTTAGTATCTTTTTTATACAATATTTATATATAATATATAAAATATATAATATAATATATTTTTATATTCTAACTTACAACATGTATGAACAACACTCACTCACACATCTCATTGCTCTACCAGGAGGCCCCATGAAGTCAGAGTGGAGAAAAATGGAAAAAGTAAAGAAAAGTGCACAAGAGCATCAAAAGCTAACTTGACTTTGAAAATTAACCCATGACTTCCTGGCTCCCCTCTGCCCCCACCCCCACTCCAGCCTGAGCCAAGAGACCTGGAACCAGTTTGACAGAGAAAGTAGTTCGACCTTGGATGAGAGGAGAGCAAACAAGGGGTTTATACTTTTAAATCTGAGCTATCACATCTTTATAAACCTATATCAAGCTGGATGAATGACATGCAACTCTACTGATGGTATTCTGCCACTGCAGATGATCAGAGGCAACCTGGGAGGGTCCAAGCCCCTAAGTCTCCTCATTTGTACATGACAATAACACCTACAGTCCCATCTTGGGATCATAGACCATTGAGCTAGCCTCTAGAGCTAGACACCATCTAGACAAACTCCCTTATTTTGTGGAAACAAGGTAGTTCGTGACTTGTCTGAGGTTCACAGGCAGCAAACATCAGAGGTGGAATCTCACAGCACGATGACTTTATAAACTGTGAAGTGCTCTATTAAATGACCATGGTCATACCTTGGGCCCTGAAATTCCACGATGCAAAAGTTTAGTTGTTTGACAGCCATACCACTCTGAACACAACCTATCTAATCTGAGCTCGGAAGCTAAGTAGGGTCAGGCCTGGTTAGGCACTTGGATGGGAGACTGCCTGAGAATACTGAGTGATATGGGCTTTAAAAATTTGAGGCAGCTAGATGGATCAGTGAGTCAAGCTCTGGGCCTGAAGTCAGGAAGATCTGAGCTCACATCTGGCCTCAGATACTAGCTGTGTGCCTAGGCAAGTCACTTAAGCTCTGTTTGCTTTAATCCACATGGAAATGGCAAACCACTCCAGGATCTTTGCCAAGGAAACCCCGTGAAAAGTATTGTCCACAGGGTCACAAAGAGTTGGACGTGACTGAGTGACTGAAAAACAATAACAAAGTTTAATTGTGCTCCAAAGATGCCCATGGATGCAACCCTGCATCAGATGAGGCAGAGGATGGAGACACTGTTGGAAAAGCCAAGAGTCATCCTAGTAAGTATAGTGGTTAGCAAATATATTAAATGGAAATGGTTTGCATGATTGCATGTTAAAAAATAGTTTTAGCATGTAATTGGGGAAAATAAATACATTTTGAATGCATATATGTGTATACACATATATGCACATGCACACACATACCTGTGGCATATATAATGTGTATATACATACATGTGTACACCCATGTGTGTATGCGTGCATGCATGCATGCATGTATTATGAAACCACCTTGGGAGGCAGTGGGTCTGCCCCTCATTGAAGGCCTTTAAGCCATAAGAATCAGTCACAAGTTGGACTAGGTGATGCCTGGTCTCATCTATCTTAGAAATTCAGTGATTCTGAATGAATGGGGGAAGGAAGACAGGACTAGGGGCCTAGTTTTTAATGAAAGAAATCTCTCTCTCCTTTTTATTTCCATGGTGTCAGCAGCAAAAGAAGGAAAACAAGGCCCACCTGGAGTATAATAAAAGAGGAAGCTTCCTAGTTACTGTGCAATCCCACAACACCAGTGATAAGACAAGGAAGGAATTGTTGGGTGCAGGTGTAGGGATGGGCCAGCTCCTCAAACAAAGGCAAGGGAGAACCCTTATTGTGAAGTGTAATCTTAATTCACAGGATGCAAGTGATGGGGACAGAGCCTAGTGCTTTATCAGTTTCAAAGAGGAGCTATCAGTATGGAAATTTGGGACCATTCCCAAGTCCCCCAAATCCCAATGAACTACATGGGTTGTATAGGAAAGCTAGGGATGTTTGGGGCAAGTTTCCAATTTTTTGAAACAACATCTTGGAGGGAACTAGGCATTTTGCAAAACACCCCCGGTTGTCACATCAGTTGCAGGATGTGAAGCTGGATGGACCTGGCTCAGTACTAGGAGAGCAGTTGCTATTTTCTTATGTTAGCTGGCGGAGACTGCCAACCAGCAAATGCTACTATCATTTCCCAAATCGGTAAGAAATTGGAGGAGTTTTACTCGCTGGTAAGCACCCTGGCACCATCAGACAGTGCATTGAGACAACACCTGCCATCTGGCAACAGCAAACAGACTCAAATGCCAGTTGGCACCACACACTGGTGCTCTTAGCCAGTTGGCCAGAAACATCGAGTCTCCATCCAACTGGCATAAAAGCAAGAGTGGTTTTTGTTTTGTTTTGTTTCAGTTTGGTCCTCCTCCTTTGCAGGGCATTTGTAGTTACCCTCCCCATCCTTTTTACTTAAGGAAACCCGACACATGTTCTTGGCACCCACTGTCCAGAGAAGGGCCTGAGAACAGCCTGGAGATGGCCCTGTTTAAAAAGATGCTGACTGATAAGACCAATGAAACTGGCTTCCCCCAATCCATAAGCAACAGTGCTGCTAACTTCTGAAAAGTATAAGCAGACACCATGCTAGATGGACATGAAACTTTGAAGGCCAAACATGAGATAAGGAATTTAAAGTCATAATTGAACAAAACATTGGAAAAAGCTAATTTAATACATATTTAATGGGATATTTGGTTATACTTGTGCTGTGCTGTAATGAGGCATAAGAGGAAGGGAAGGCCCAAAGACCAACCTCCCCTCCTTCACTTACTGAATGCCAAGGGACAGCTTTGCTGGAAGCTCAGCAGCTCAGATAATGTCTCGGTTCTCCAGGGAGCCAGAACTCCCAGATGACATTATTAGGCCTGTGGTCAACGTTATCCTAGAAAACTGGTTTAGTAGGCCAGAGACCTGGGGATAAGGTTGTCTCCTAAGTCATAGTACAGTCCTCAGAAGAAATTAATGGAGAAGGGGTAATAGTGAGGGAATAGAGAGTACAGGGGATTTAGGGGGAATAGTTTGGAGCAAAAAAGGTCTAATGAACTCTTTATGAAGAACCCTAGATTTAGAACCAAATGAGACCTACAGACCTGACCAGGTTTCTCTGTTTCTGTGGTGGGATAACTCAGGCTCAAGTTTTCCAACATTCCCTGGCTGACTGGTCTATCCACCCACTGGTGAGACTGGGAATTAGGGAAGGGTAGACACTGGGGTCCCAACCCATGTTCAGTTTAAGAGAGTGTAGCATCCTCCCCTCTTCTGTTGGATTTGCCCCTTCTTCATTGATGGCCGAAGCTCAGAATGGGCTAGGCTGGGCTTTAACTTCCTCACAGGAAGCTGGTTGGTATGGGAAAAAGAAACCATCTGGAGGGCCCCGTTCTTGAGCAAGCCCACTTCCTTTCTCCTTTGTAGAGCTTCTCTTCCATGTATCTACTGTAGGCTAAGAGGAATGCTTTGCTTCAAGTATCCCCCCTTTCTGCCTGAAATTCTACCTACTAGATATTTATATGGACTAATAAACAAACACCTTATTTGTGGGGAGTCAGGAGCAGGGGACGGGGAGGATCAGTCATTGATATTTCACTGTGAATTACTCAGATGTCTTTCCTGATACTTAGCACTTAGCAGATGTAGTAGCCTTGATTGATAGAAGAAGGTGATTTTGGAGCAAAGGATGTTTCAGGGATAAACTACTATGGTGAGTAACTTTGGACAGACCATGGGATTGAAGGTGGGGTAGAGGGAGCCCCATGAAATAGGAGAAGAGAAAAGGAGAAAAATACTGGAGAAGAACACCAAAAACTAACTTGACTTTGAAAATTAACCATGGCTTCCTGGCTCCCCTCTGACCCCATCTCCACTCCAGAGACGAAAAGAACCTATCATTTCATTCGTATCAAGTGCCTACTTTTTTGTTCCAGCTGGTCCTGAGGCCATCTCTATTATCACAGATCAAGCTCATTAAAATTGGCTTGCTATAATCTCCACTCCTCAAAAATACATCTATACACATTGGAGGCATGGAGGGGGAGGAAAGGAAGTGAAGTCAGGGACTTGGCATTAGCTTGGTTTCACTTCCAGATCAGACTAGGGACTCCTAAGTGCTGGGAGATCCCAACCCTGTTCTCTCTGACCTGAGAGAGAAGATTGGATAGCCAGTCATTTTTGTGAAGGTAGACAGGGACTCCTTTCTTCTGTCATGTCCATTGGCTGGCATCCAAAATATACTGGAAATTATTTCTACTTAGCATCATAGATCAAGAACTTGAAGATCATCTGTCCCAACTCTCTCATATTAACAGATCAAGAAACAGGCCTAGAGAAGTTGAGTAATTTTCCAAGGTCATATTTTCCCAAGATGGCAAAGCTGATTTGAACCCAGGTCCTCTGACTTAAGATGCTACCCATTCCACTATATCATGCTGCCTCCTTATGAATTTCTACTTAGGAATTTTAAAATTAAGTTTCATAATCAATTATTTAAACTTGGATGGCTCTGGTCTCTTTCTCACCAAGTACTTTCCTTACTCATAATAAATTCTTAACTCCTCTCTCTCTCTCTCTACCCTTCTCTCTCTCTTTCTGCATCTATCTTTCTTTCAATCTATCTTTCTATCTGTCTTTCTCCCTGTTTATCTATCTATCCATCTATATTTCTGCCTCAGTCACTGAATCAAGCTTGGGAGAAGATGGAAGGATTGGAATTTAGGAGTAGGGGAGGCCAGAGACATTCATAGACTTCAAAAGTAAGCAGGATGGGACTGAAGGAAGTGAGGGGTTTACAAAACCCCCCACATACATTAGCTCATTTGAGTCTCACAACAATTCTCACAACGAACACACGTACACACACACAGACACATATACACACGTTCCAGTGTATGAGGCATTCCTGGAGCAGGCTAGAACATACTACATATTTAAGGGAGGTGGACCAAGGCCAAAGGCAGAGCTCCTTGGACATTTCAGTCTTGGAGTTACTTAGCCTTCCCAGAACCCCAGCCCATGGCATGTTCTCTCCCTGTCAGTGTGCTGTTCTACCTTCCTGGGGCCCTGAGAGTAGAGTTATAAATGCAGAACTGGAAGGTACCTCAATCCCAACCCCCTCATCTCACAGATGAGGAAACAGAATCCCTGAAAGATTTGTCACTTACCCAAGGTCATACAGGTGATAAGTTGACACCTGGTGGACAAGATTTGAACCCAAGTTCTAGATTTCTGAATTTTCTGCCATTTTGATAAGATCTTCGAGGCTTTCATAGCCTCCCCAAATAACCCTTACAGAGGCACAATCCCATAGCAGCAGAAATTGGACTGAGACAAATTTGGAGTGACCCAGAGTCTTAATCTCCCCACAGATCCATCTTCAAAATTTTACTGGAAGAACACCTACCATTGCCAAGATTCTCCCATTCCCTAGGGTACATTGGTGTCTCACAATTAATGCTACAGAGAGATGTCTCAATACTGGTTATGGTTTAGGAGAGGGGCATCTATCAAGGCTTAATCCCATTCCATGGTGACTTATTGTCTTAGGATGAGATGCAGAACCAGCCATGAACTTTGCTGAGGAGTATAATAATGTATCTTACGTGTCAAGATGAAGTCCTAATTGTTGATCTGCCAATAACTTCCAGGGCTTGTATAAGGGCCCTGGTAGGTATCACTCCTTCCCTTAAATACCAAAGAATATTGGAGTTGGAAGATGCCTCTTTCATTTAGCTGCCTTCAGCATAGAAGTTCTCTAAATTCTTTGGAACCCTTGAGGAAATCAGTCGATAAATCCTGTTGTTACTAAAAGTGGTAGGGAATAATTCATACCCTTAAAAAAATTGGCAGCAAACCCTGCTTTATTGATAGAGCCATCTGATACAAACTTCATCCACATCTTGTTGGAGCTGGACTTGATGTCATCTGGTTTCTCATAGCCACAGAAGTGACCAATCAATGCACTCTCCTCCGTGGCACCATCGCGAATTTCGAGGTAGTCATAGGCACAGTTATCATGTCGTTCAATCTGAAAGAAGAGACAAAAGAGACCAGCTGGCACCTTAATCTCCTTGGCCTGGGAATGGAGCTATAACAAGCACAGGGGGATCAGAATTGCATCCAGCATAACAAAGGCTCTAGGGGCATGTGGAAAGCTATACTCCAGGGGAAGCCAATCCCTGGCTGGGCTGGGCTCTCCTGCCCTCTTCCCATCCAGGCATCATCCCTGCTGTGGCTTCTCAGGATCTGGTGTGCCCATCTGAAAAACTGACTTGAGTGTCCTCTCTCCCAGACATATTTTGTGCAGTTTCAGGCACAATTGCTAGTTATGGCTTCTTGAGAATTAGAATTTAATTGGGGGTTGGAGAACACAACTTTCTCTGCTTTTGATTAAATCAAAGAAGGATTATGAAATCCTAGGTCCACAATGTAGCTAACCATTCTGCCATATCCAGAGGCTACAGTTTCCCCAACCTGGAAACATTAGGCTGAACAAAGTGATAAACGGGGAAAGAAAGATCTCCAACTTTCATCAGCTCAAGAGCCTCTCATATCTGTCATATCTAATCTAACCCTCCAATAACATTCAAAAACAAGAGATTTCTGACAATTACAATACAAAGCATGCACATGTGTGTATATATATAGATATATACATGCATAAACACACTATATATACACACACACACACACATCACATCTAATCTGGTTTTATGTCTTCTGCATATACTAAATTCTGTGTGTATATGTATTTTGTTTGTTTTTTGGAGGGGGGGAGGCAAGGCAATAGGGGTTAAGTGACTTGCCCAAGGTCACACAGCTAGTATATGTCAAGTTTCTGAGGCTGGATTTTAACTCAGGTCCTCCTGACTCCAGGGTCAGTGCTCTAGTCACTGTGCCTAGCTGTTCCATATACTACATTCTTAATAAATGTCGGCTAAATGCAATAATGAAATGTGCTTTACTTTTTTGTTGTCAGAAAGCTTTCAGAATGACTCACCTCAAATGCCTGGAAAGTCAATCCCACATGAAACCCCTCAGAAACAGTGATCTTCCAGATGCACTCCTTAGAAGGCCTGTAGTCATCTGGATAATTAGGAGACTGGATTTGGCCAGCATCTTTGTGAATTTCTCCCCCACATATAGCTTCAGAAACAAAGACAGCAATGGGTGAGGAACATGCCCTTCCAACAGGATCTGTGAGAGCAGGGGGGCTTTAGGCAATGCTCAGCATGCTGTTCCCCACAAATAGGTATTTAACACACCTGGACTGGCCCTAAGGACACCTGTGGCTGTCTCTGACAGCATCGCACAGTGGTCAGTTGTCACCACTAGGTGGAGCATCTTGCAAACATATCATAGCTTCATCATGGCTAGTATGAATTCTAAAATAACCATCCATGGTATGGTTTCATCAACGATTTATCCTTTTAAAGAATAACTAAAACTAAGGATCATCAAGAATCACAGAATTTTAGAGATAGAAAATAATAAATTCTAGTTGCTGCTTTTTCACAAATATAACTTCAGACAGGTCACATCATTTCTGGTCTCAGGTCCTCATCTGTCAAATGTAGAAATTGGACTAGATAATAATAAGCTAGTATTTACATGGCCCTTTAAGGTTTACAAAATGTATTACAAATATTATCTCATTTTATCCTCATGACAACCCTGGGCAGGGGAGGTAGTTGCTATTATTATCCCCATCTTACAGATGAGGAAAGTGAGGCACAGAGAAGGTCACCCCACTAATAAAGCGTCTGAGGCCAGATCTGAACTCAGGAAGACAAGTCTTCTTGACTCCAGGCCCAGCGCTATGTGCACTACAAAGCCCCGTGGCTGCCCCTGCCCCTCTTCTTACAGGTGAGGATAAGAATACAAGAGGGAGGTAGGAAGAGTGGGAGAGAATCAATGAGAGTAGATGGAAGGAGGTGAAGATGTTAAGTCTGGAAAAGAGAAGCCTAGGAGATTGGAGGAGGACACAGAAAGTTCTTCCATTCTGTTACGTAGAAGATAAATCAGTCTTTTTTGACTTGGCACCAGGAGGGCAGATCTAGGAGAAATGTGTCGAAGATGAAGAGAATATGATTCAGGCTGTAGGAAAATACATCCCTAACAATGAAAGCTTACCCAGAAGTAACACGGGCCCTTTCGGTATCTATGTTCCAAAAGTCTTGGTGTGGTTCTAAGTTTAAAATTGCACCAAGGCTTTGGGGACATGCTGTATGAGGAGTTTGTCCTCACTAGAGACTCTTTTTAAAAATTTTTAAATGTTGCTTTAATTATGAACAATACAAAAAAAAACCCACAAACATTTCGAGATAGAAAGAACACAGAAGACGACATAAGTGAGGTTCACTAGAAGCTGTTACATGGAGGCCGAACAGTCGACCACTTGTTGGGTGTTTTGGTTCAGGTAGGGCTTGGGCGAGGTTCCCTCCAGTCGCTGAGATTCTGTGATCACTGTGAGGTTCCTAGGCCATAGTCACAGAGTTAGAGGCAAGGTCACTTTATTCGTTCCCTGCCGATTCCCTGTCCCTAACAGCATATGTGTAAGGTTTAAATGATTTTCTCTAAAATGATTGGAATTGGGACTCAGAGTGTTGGTTTATGGGGGAATAAAGGTCTGTCCTGTAGGGAGAAGAATGGCCTGTGTTGCTTCCAGGACAATTAGGAGGGGCCTCGGGAGGCAGTGTTCACCCCAGAGGCTGGAAGGAAAGGTACATGGTTGAAGAGTGAGATCACTGCTTGATATGTAAAAGAACGTCTGGGTTACCACAGACCTTCATAAACAGCAAAGAAACCCTTGCCCAGGATGTTGCTGCTGCTTCGGAATTCAACCCAAAGGCGACTGTCCGTGGAAATGAGAGGTTCTGGCACTTTGTCACCACAAAATCTACCTGAAAGGCAAAAAGCAAACAGTTAGGACACCTTGTAGTACTGTGGAAAGCGTGCTGGACTTGGAACCAGAGGATCTGGGCCACTAATAACCATATGACCTTGGACAAGTCACTTCCAATCTTGGGGTCTCAGGTTCCTCATCTATAAAATGAGATAGTTAGATCATGTGACCTTCAGACTCTAAATCTCTAATCTTAAGATCAGCATAGGTAGGTCTAGCTCTGTCATCCTCTACTCAATGATCTCCAGTGACTCCCTATTACCTCCAGAGCCATGTCCTTTGTTTGACATTTAAAACTCTTCCCAATCTGGTCCCTTCCTACCTTTCTGGTGTTCTTTTACTTTACACCCTTCCGCATGGCCTTGGTCTACTCATTCCTCTTCACCTGTGACAGTCCACCTCCCAAAGGTGGAATCCTGTCCCTCCTCACCTCTTCTTCCTCTTAAGATCCCCAGTTAACTCCAAGACTCAATCCAAATCATACCTTCTGAAGGAGGTCTTTTATGGGCCACCCAGCTACAAAAGTCTTACTTTCTGCGGTTACCTTCCATTTACTCTATATGTATCTTGTATCTAGCTATTTGTATGTTATGTGTGCCATTAGAACGTAAGTCCCTTGAAGACAGGATTCTTTTTGCCTTTCTTTTTGTATCCCAAGAACTCAGCACAGTTCTCAGTAACTAGTAAGCCCTTATTATGTCTGCTGATTGGTTGATTAACAGATTAACTAGGACCTATAGTGAGAGAACCAATGGGCTTGTTAAAATTATGCCTCACTTTTTTTTTGCAACATAGCTAATATGGAAATATGTTTTGCACAACTTCATATGTACATAATGAGTATCATATCGCTTGCCTTCTTAACAGGTCGGGGAGGAGATGAAGGGAGGGAAAGAATTTAGAACTTAAGATTTTAAAACAAATGTTAAAATAAATAAATAAAAATTTGAAAAGTATGCCTCATTGCATCAGAAGCCTAGTCTTGAGCCTGGGAGTGTGCGACAAGAGCTTCTAAATCACAAACCTCTGATTTCATCAGTGTAGGACACTATCCAATGAGAAAATCTCCTCTGCTGATAGATATCAACAACTGTTTCACAATTTATAGGGCTAGAGGGCTGTCTGTGGCAGTAAGAAGTGATTTATCCAAGGTCACAGAACCATCTAGAATTGTGATATGATTCTAATTCATCCTGATTCCAAGGCAAGGGCTCTGTCTACTACACCTCAACCAACCTCTCGTTTTGCATATCACGGACAATTGATAAATGCCAATTTTACTGAAATTCTGTTAGGTTATACAACCCAAGGGATAAAGGACAGAGATGGGACAAACCCTACTAGGAAGATACATTTGGGGAATATCCACAGGATTCAGTTCACAAATATCAGAACCACAAATATAATTTTTAAAAATACAAGTTTTATATTGCATGCACAATGATAAATCATGTGCTGTCCTTTGTGTATAAGTGGGATAGTAGTGACACATTGCCTATACTGTGAATTGTTTATGTCTAGTAGGGATGGCTTTGCACTCTCTAGTAGGGATATCTACATTCTCTCATGAGATCCACCAAAGTGAACAAATATACCAATGGAACATTAATTGTGACACATAGAAAGTTAACTTCTGGAATGCATCAAATGTGTTGAATCCCATAAAATTCCTTGGGAACAAATGATTATTTTGGTTTTGTCCTTGTATGGCCAGTAAAGAACAGAATAACATGGTACATGGTAAGTTCAGAACAAATGCATAAATATTATGTTGCCTCAATTTATTTTTGAAATACAACTTTTTAAACATCTATGAAGCTTCTGTAAGGTTTTCTTTGTTTTTGCCTTATTTATTCTATTCATAGATTTATGGAATCTCAGAGTTGAAAGGGAACTGAGACCAAGCTATATAATGGCACAAGAATCCTCTCCACAGTATATCCAATAAGCTGTCATCTAGGCAGACCATTCCCCTTCTGTATAGCTCTAATTATTTAAGGACTTGTCCTTTCAGCTCCCCAAATATGGCTCTTTAAAATTCTAATTCATTGCTCTTAATTTTACCTTCTAGTTTCAGGACCAAGCAGAACAAGTCTGGTCCTCCTTATCCATGACAACCTTTCGAATACTTTAAGACAGCACTGGTCCCTGAGTCATCTCTTCCCTAGGCAAACAGCCCATTTCTTGAATGGATCCTTTCATGGAATGGACTCAAAGTCCACTACCATCCCATTTGCTCTACTCTGGACATCTTCCGGTTCATCAATGTCCATCCTAAAATTTGACATCCAGAATTTAATGCCAGACTCAGATATGGTCTGACCAGGACATAGAGACAGTATGCTTCCCAAGTCCTGAACCTGCAGCCTTGCTTTAATGGCACCCAAAATTGGAGGAGTTATATGTTTGGCCACCATGTCACACCATTGATTCACATACAACTTATGACCCACTAAAAATCCAGATCTTTTCCAAACAAACTGCTCTTTTGCCACTCCCTCTGCCAGTCTGTACTTAACCACATCTCTACCCCATCCCCACCCAGAACCTCCCAAGGTCTCCCACTGCATCCAGAGCTATCTCCAGTCATCCTGATCTATCTATGGCCACCAGAACCAGATGATTCCAGAGAAGAAAGTGAGGCTGGCAACTGCATAGCCCTCCCTCAATTAAATCCAATTCACCTGCGAGTCATGGCATCATCTTCCTAATGTCATGGTCCTTTTTGAGAATGAAGAACAAATAAAAACCTCTGTGAGTTAAAATAGAAGTTGGCCCACTGGACCCAACTGGAACTGGCCACTTGGGCAACACAGCTCACAGCTCGCTCCTTCCTTCCTTCCTTCCTTCCTTCCTTCCTTCCTTCCTTCCTTCCTTCCTTCCTTCCTTCCTTCCTTCCTTCCTTCCTTCCTTTCCTCCCTCCCTGTTGCTGCTACTCCTGCTGCTGCTGCTACTATTACTGCTCTTCCTCCTACTGCTCCTGCTACTGCACAATGTCATGTCAAAAGCAACTACTTTCCTTCCCTTCCCTTGGTACACATAGGGTATCATGCCCTTTCCTGAGGTGCTCTGCCCAAAGCCATATAAATTTTGATCATTGGAACCTTTTATTCTTAAGGAGAAGCCTTAAACCAGAATCACTCTGGCCCTCAATGATTCACTATGACAGGTCCCAGGCCGAGTCCCACTTAGTCATTGTTTGGGCCCTGATTGGCTCAGAGTTAAAGTAAATAGCATCTTTTTCTGTTTTAATCAGAAACCCTGAGGGTCTTCCCTTCTTGGACTGATTCTCTCCTTCCCTCCATTGCACAGCCCTCCCTCACGTCAATCCAATTCACTTGCACACCATGGCATCATCTCCCTCATGTCCTCTTCAAGAATGAAGGACAGGGGCGGCTAGGTGGCGCAGTGAGTAAAGCGTTGGCCCTGGAGTCGGAAGGACCCGAGTTCGGTAGGACCCAAGTTCGGTTCCAGCCTGAGACACTTAACACCCACACAAAAATACTAGCCGTGTAACCTTGGGCAAGTTACTTAACCCCAAATTGCCCTCCAAAAGGCAAAAAAAAAAAAAAAGAATGAAGGACAAACAACCACAGGAGGTGGCAATGAAGAGAGAGAGTTCCCGGCATGGGGAACAGCTAGTGAAAAAACTCTGGAGTCTCATGAGATGAATGTCATGTTCAAGGCCATGACACTAGATCACAGAATACATGGAAGGTGTAAAAAGACTGGAAAGGCAGAAAGGGGCCAGGTTATGAAGAGTCAGAGAATTTTATATTAGAAGCATGATATGGCCAGACCTGCATATTAGGAAGATCCATTTGACAGCAGGGTTGAGAGTGGACGAGAGTAGAGAGGGACTTGAGGCAGGAAGACCCACCAGCAGACTCCCACAGGAGTCTCCATGGGAACTGATAACTGTGTCCCTTTGTCTTTAGATTCCATAGCATTATATCTTATGCATAATAAGCATTTAATAAATGCTGAATTGCAATGTCCTTTGAGTTCAATTCAACTTTACAAACATTTAGGTGATTAATAAGTAATCACATTTATTTGATGAATGAAAGTTTATAAATCACTTTCCACACAACAACTCTATGAGGTAAGTAGTGTCTTACTATCCTATATAACAAAACATTCCATCTCCCTATCCTATATAACAAATTTTCCACCTCCCCATCCTATAAAACATTCCATCTCCCCATCCTATATAGCAAACATTTCATCTCCTCATCCTATATAACAATCATTCCATCTCCCTATCCTATAAAACATTCCATCTCCCCATCCTATATAGCAAACATTCCATCTCCTCATTCTATATAACAAACATTCCATCTTCCCATCCTATATAGCAAACATTCCATCTTCCCATCCTATATAACAAACATTCCATCTCCCCATCCTATACAACAAACATTCCATCTCCCCATCCTATACAACAAACATTCCATCTCCTCATCCTATATAACAAACATTTCATCTCCCTATCACCTCCATACCTTTCCACAGGTTGTTCCCTCATGCCTGAAATGCACCCTATCTTGATCTCTACTTCTTAGAATCTCTATTTTCCTTCTAAGCTCACCTCAAATGCCATTCTTACATGTAGCAAGCCTTCCCCACCCCCCAGCTACTAGTACTTCAACTCCACCCTCACATTATCCTGTATTTATTTTGTGCATATTTATATGTGTATTTGTAATATATGTATTTATATATGTATGTATTCATTAGAATGTAAGCTCCTTCAGGGCAGGGACTTTCATTTTTGTGTCTATTTCCCTAACACTTAGCATAGTGCCTTCTTTATAATAAGCACTTAATAAATACTTGTTGGTTGATTGATCTTCATTTTATAGATAAAGAAACTTCTCAAAGAAATAAAATGACTTGACTTTGATTACAAAGCTAAGTGTTAGAGCTGGGATATTATAAAAAATAATATTTATATAGTACTTTGCCTACATTAATTTATTTAATCCTTATAACCACACTCTGATTACTTGTAGAGTGATGATTTTCACATAGACCTAAGTTTTAAAGGACCTACACCATTAGAGGTAATCTTTTGACAACATGGATGAAATCTCAGCTCCTTAAAGAGTGGATATGGGGCAACTAGGTGGTGAAGTGGCTAGAGCACTGACCCTGGAGTCAGGAGGACCTGAGTTCAAATCTGAACACTTGACACTTACTAGCTTAGGATCCTGGGTAAGTCATTGTAGTCTCTCTGGGTCTCAACTTCCTCATCTATAAATAGGCATGATAATAACAACTCTCTCCTAGGTTTGTGAAAATAAAATGAGATAATATTGGCAAAGTTCTTTGCAAACTTTAAAGTGCCATATAAATGCCCCCCCACCACCATCATCATCATCATTATTTATTTGCCCATAAGACCTTTTTCTTATTTACTTAGGAAAAAAAAGTCACTCCTGTAGAATATCAATTTGGGCTTTTACTATTAACATCTGTTCAGTTTGATTCAAAATGAATCCTCTTGGTAGTTGCTCTAGCCAAATGTTCTGGAAAACAATTTGGAATCATACAAGAAGAGCCACCAAATTTTTCATACATACCCTTTAACCCGGAGATCTTACTGCTGGGCTTTTATTTCAGAAAGGTCAGAAAAGGAAAGAAAGTCCCAGTTTATGCCAAAGTATTCACAGTAGCCCTTTTAGTAGTAGCAAAGAACTGGAGCCTGAGTGGGTGTCCATTGACTAGGGTATAGCAGAACTGGCAGATGAATACAGAAGATGACCCTGTGCAGTGAGGAACACGATGGGGAATTCCAAGGAATCTGGAAAGGTCTATATGAGGAAGAACCCAAAGGATACCATATACAGTATGAGTGCAGACATGTAAACAAAAAGTTTACTAAAAGGAGGCCAAATCCTAAGGAACTAAAAAAAATCCCAATAATAGACACAGCTTCCCCCTCTTAGCAGAGAGGCCAGAGACTAACAAAGCAGATACTATCAGACGTGTTCACTGTGTTAGTTGTTTTTCTTGGGTACAGGGAGGGTTTGGTGTTAGATTGAGGGTGGAGAGGACGGTATGTCCAGAAATGACTACAACATAAAAAACACACACACACACAGACAGCATCAAAAAAAAAACCATTAAAATAAGAGACAGTGTGACGTGCTGGATAGAAGGCTGAACTCAGAGCCGGTTAGAGCTGAGTTCATGTAGGGCCTCTGACACATACTGGCTGTTTGAGATAAGGTGCTTTACCTCTCGGCAAAGGCTCTAGCCAACTCCCTAAACATCACATCCCTGGGCAGTTGCCCATCTGCCTTTGGTAGAGGGAATTTCCTCTCTGAGAATTCATTGCATCAGTGAAATCACATGTCCAGTTCAAAACAAGTAAATTTTTAAAATAAATGATAAAGAATTCTCTGAATGAGTTTTCCCTCCCCTCCAAACTATTGCCCATTGTCTAGGTGGCAAATGGATTTCCTGTTGTCCTATCTAAAGGGAGCCTTTTATTTGAGGGGGTTAGTATCTGGGCCAGGAGGGCCAGGCAGTGGAAGTCAGTAACAGATGAAGCTCAGGCTGAAACCTCAGCCAGAGATAAGCAGAATTCTGCAGCCAAGGGTGGGGAATAGATTACCAGAAGCAAATGGGGGCAGTTTGGGCAGAATTCAAAGACATAACTGGTTTGTTTTTGTTTTGTTTCGAAGGAGAAGGACTTGGGGATCAAACTGTGAGAAGAGGCCTCAGTGATCAGAGTTGCAAGTCAAAGTCTGGGTCAATGAGACAGGAATAAATAAAGGGCCCAAGCAGGAGCCTCAGGGACCAGGGGACATGGAAGCAACTTATTGAGCATGGCTGCCTCCTGAAGGTTCCAGGTACTCATCTGGCCATGCCCTTTAAGGTCTTTAAAGAGATTCAAAAGGGCTGGGCTTGGACACAAAGGGCTTGTATCCTAAAATGGAGGAAAATGCCCCTCCAATGAGTAAACCTGGAGCCCACCCAGCAAATAGGTCTTGATGTCCAACTATGGCAGCCTCTCCTCCCTAGAGCTTGTGAGAACTACAGCCCTTGTGATAACAAGCCCATGTTCAGGCCAGCTGTACTCGCTTTCAAGACCTCATCAGAGATCAGGAGCTAGAAGGAACGTCAGTCAGAGGTCAACTAGTCTAAGCCCCTCATTTTATAGATGAAGAAATGAAGGACTAGAGAAGGGAGGTCACACAGTTCATAAACAGCAGAGTCTTGACTGAATCCAGGTCCTCTGACTCCAAATCTACTTTAATTGTCCATCATACCATGGACAGGGTGTGGCCAGGGAAGCACTGGATTTGCAGTCAGAAGATATGGATTCAAATCCTGACTCTTCCAGTGGATTCCAAGGACCTGGGTTCAAATCTTGTCTCTGATGCTTATTACTCATGTTTCCTAGTCCATAAAATGAGGATCCAGGATCCTATGATTTACTTGCTGAGTAACTTCAGACAAGTCACTTCCCCTCTTGTGTGCTTGGCCTCTTCATTTGTAAATTGGAGTAGATGAGCTCTGGCACTAACAGTCTGATTCTTGTTAGTCTTGTGACCCAAATGGATTGGTATCACATTGTTACTGTTTGGTCCAGTCAAGTCCAGCTCTTCCTGACCCTATTTGGGATTTTCTTAGAAAAGCTACTGGACTGGTTTGCCATTTTTTTCCTTCAGCTCATTTTAAGATGAAGAAACTGAGACAAACAAGGTTAAGTGACTTGCCCAGGGTCACACAGCTAGTAAGTGTCTGAGGCCAGATTTTAACTCATGAAGATGAGTCTTCCTAACTCCAGATCCAGTGATCTATCCATTGTACACCTAACTGCCCCAAGTATGGAATAAAGGAAGAAAATAAAAGAAGACCAGCATACCAATGGATTGGTAGCAAAAATGTCAGACCGGCCCTGGAGTCAGGAGGACCTGAGTTCAAATCTGGCCTCAGACACTTAACACAAAAACTAGCCGTGTGACCTTGGACAAGTCACTTAACCCCAATTGCTCTAAAAAAAAAACCCAAAAAATTTGTCAGGAAAAAAAATTCCCACAAAATAGAAGTAACTTTTGGGGGGGGGTGGATTGATGAATTCATACAACATACCTAAGTGGATCCATTTCTAAGGCAAGATGGCAGTCCCTTTTGGCATTAGTTATCACTTTTCCAGTTTGTTTCTGATATGAAAAAATAATAGCATCTATCTCTCTTCCAAGAAGGTACCAGGAAACAGAATTCTGGGAAATACTACACACACACACACACACACACACACACACACACACACACACACACACACACGCACCCCCATTCAAGTCTTACTGTTGCTATTAGCCTCCTTCTACTTCTTTCCCATTTCTGACCATCTACAGCCCTTTGAGTTTGTCATTAAATTTGTCATGAAACCAGATGAGGTCCCTAATGGAAAAGCCAATCATAGGACTGCCATTATCCAATAGGTTCTTTGGAGTGACCAGTTAACATCAATTGCTTTTTTTTTTTTTAAATAGAAACATTACCAGAACAGAAATATATTTCCCACTGTGAAAGGACAAAATGTAGTTAGTCATTCAATAAGTAATAAAAAGAATTAAAGACAAGTAGAAAATGTTTGGAGTATGCAGCACACCATAGGCTCATAGGACTATAGATCTGGATGTGAAGGGACCTCAGAAGGACCTCTTTAAACTCAGCTTAGTTTATGATTCCCTGGATGACTTCTTCAGTTTCTCCCCAATTACCTTCTACTTAGTATCCAAGGGAGGATCAGTTCTTCTTGACCCCAAGTCGAATGCTCTATCCACCGAGTCACATAGCAGCAAAGAAATTGCAGACATAGTGACTGCTGTGTGGTAGTTTATAAAATGCATAGGGAGACAAGACAAATAGAGGTATCCACTGCCTGATGTTAACTGGCCCTGGGAAAACATATCATTAGGTAAAACAGTATTACAAGAGATGATTAGTAGGCCTCTATGCCAAAAAGATCAAAGAAAAAAGATAAGAATTCATATGCACAAAAATATTTATAGCAGCTCTTTTATAGTGGCAAAGAAATAGAAATTAAAAGAATGTCCATTAATTGGAGACTGGCTGAACAAATGATGATATATGAATGTGGTAGAATGCCATTGTACTGGAAGAAATGATGAAGGAGATGGGATCAGAGAAACCTGGGAAGACTTGAATGAACTGATGCAAAGTGAAGGGAGTAGAGCCAAGAGAACGATTTATATAATACCAACAATATAAAGGCAAACAAATTTGAAAGACTTAAGAACTCTGATTAATGCAATGATGAACCACAATCCCAAAAGACCAAAGATGACACATACTACTCATCCTCCTGACAGAAAGGTGAGGGACTCAAGATGCAGAATGAGACATTTGGCAGGGGGGGAATTTCCTTTGTTTGCCTATATATATTTGTTATAAGGATTTTGTTTTCCTTTTTTTTCTAATAAGGGAAAAGGAGTTGAGAGGGAGAAATAATAAAAGTTTATTAATTGAAAAATTAACAGTTTCTAAAAGAAAATAATTTATGCTGGACTGACATAGATCTTTCATATAGTTTCCCATTTTACAGACTGGGAAATGGAGATACACAGGAAAGGGTGAAATATTATGTCCAAAATAAAAAAAGCAAGACAGACAGGGGTTATATAAATTCCCTATCTGCGCAGTTCACTCAGTTAGGATTTTCTTCATTTGTGAGGCTGTCCCCAAACCAAGGATGTGACTCACTCTTTGGCTTGGGTCTGGTGTCCCTCAGTGAAAACAATGAAAGTTCTCCTAGCTACCTCTGAGTCTCCTTTTCCAAAGCAGGGTAGTGATATGGGAAGGAATTTAACCAGGGCAAGGGGTCTCACATGACCAAACTGAGCATTCCTGAACCTCTGGTTCCTGGATTCCAAGGAGGAACCCATGAAGGATGCAGAGAAGAGGGAATGCAGATGAGGAAGTGACAAGCGGATTCTGTAGCGTGTGATAAAGGGTTCATTCATAAAAAGTTATGCCCCATTGATGGCTGGATTTTCACACACTTCCCTGGGAAAATATGCAAAGCACAGTTTTTTGCAAGAGGCATACTTTTCCCAATCCGCCCTAATCCTCTTTCCCTCTGGCAAAACAGCATCAGCCTGACTCCTCCCAGAAGATTTCATGGCCCTGACCTACCCCCCAACCCTCCCAGAGACCACCTCCCCTCCCCTTGCTCACCCAGTGCACTTGTTCCAAATACAAAGGTTCATGAACAACAGCATTTGGAAGCCTCAGAGTAGGCCAGATCTTAAGCAAACTAGAAATTCTACAAGTGAAACCTGATGGCCAAAGGCTTGGGGCCAGGCCTCACTCATCCACACGCTCACACGCACCCTGCCACTAGCAGCTGGTAAAAACAAGGGCCAAAATGAATCAAGGCAAGGTCAGATCTATTTGATCCATGCAGTTTGGCCAGGGAAGCCAGGATATGCAGGGAGAGAAAATTTGTATTTCTTTCAAGGGGTGGAGGAAACCACAGAAACAGCATAAGATCCAGGAATAAGGAAAGCATAGTCCCACTGTACTCTGTCCTGCTCAGGCACATCTACAGGGCTATGTTCAATTAGTGGGTGCCATATTTCAGGAAGGACATTGATTAGCTGGAGATGTTCCATAGGAGGGCAACCAATACGGTGAAGATGCCCAAGTTTATGCCACATGAGGATCTGTTGAAGGAATTGGGGATGTTTAGCCTAGAGTAGAGAAAGCTTGAGATGGGGGTGAAAGGAGGAGATGGGGAGGGACTTGGAAGTGATAGCTGTTTTCAAGTCTTTGAAAATCTGTCATGTGGGGGCGGCCAGGTAGCACAGCGAGTAAGAGCACCAGCTCCAGTGTTGAGAAGACCTGGAGATCGAATCCCGGGCTCAGACACTTAGCACCCACCCAGAAACACCTGGCCGTGTAACCTTGAGCAAGTTACTTAACCCCAATTGCTTAGGGGCGGCCAGGTGGCTCAGCGAGTAAGAGCACCGGCACCAGTGTCGGGATGACCTGGATCAGGTCCGGACCCAGATACTCAGCACCACACCCAGAAATAACTGGCCGTGTAACCTTGAGCAAGTTGCTTAACCCCGATTGCTTAAAAAAAAATAATACAAATACAAAAAAAAAAAAAAAAGGAAAAGAAAATCTGTCATGTGGAAGAGGAAATGGTCTAGTCTTGTTTGTCCAAGAAGACAGAACTAGGAGTATGGGCTAGAAATGGCAATAGGGCAAATTTAGGCTTGATGTAAGGAAGGACTCCCTAACAATTACAGCAACCCCAAAGCAGAATGAGTTCTCTCTAGGAATCGTGAGTTTCCCTTTGCTTAAGGTCTTTTAAGCACAGGTTGGATGACCAGTTGTTAGAGACGATATAGTTCAAATCCCCCGCTTCTGCAAGATGTCTTTCCTAGCTCCTCTCCCTTAGGGTCTTCTTCCTGGGATTACATTCCATTAATATTTTATATCTTTTATATATGGATAATTCTTTGCATGTTGTCTCCCCTATATAATGTTAGCTCCTTAACTGCAGGGACTATGCTTAGCCTTTCTTTAGGGATACAAAGATTAGCCTATAGAAAGGCTTCAATTAATGCTTGTTGATTGATGTAATTGATTGATCCTTATTTATACAGGAAATCATTTTCTGGATACAAATTTGAATAGATGGCCTCTAGGCTCCTTCCCAACACTGAGATTCCCTTTTTCGAATTCTGTGAAATTTCTTCTCTTGTGACCCTTCTTTGTTAGCACAATCACTTGACCCTTTTTGTTCCACCAACCACAATTCATGAGACCCTCAATATTCTGAGGCTCAGATGTTATCTCTACCCTTATCCAGGAATCATAGATTTAGACCTGTAATCGACTTTAGAGATGGTCTGGTGTAGCCTCCTTATTCTACAGATGAGGATATAAAGGCAATAAGTGTTAAAAAAATTTTTTTTGAAACCAAGATCTGACTCCAAATTGTACTGTATCAAGCTTACTGTATTGTATTAAATGTCCTCCCAATTTTTCCTTTAAATCCCTCCCATGTAGCTTCTGTGAATCAAAACTGAGGATCTCCTGGAGACACCTGGGACTTATCAAGAGAGGTCTCAGCCCCATATATTCACCAAGAACTGTCATTTGGATCTCTTTTAGCTCAATAAAATACGCAGCATGACTTAGAATAATCTAAGCAAGCAAAACCTTCTGTAGACCAAATAAATATGTCACATAGAGCAGTAATATTATTTTTCCCAAATATATATATATATATATATATATATATATATATAATGCTATTATGATAAGTACTTTAAAATATTAAGGGAATTGAGAGTAGCTGTTTCCTTAATCAATAGATACTAATAATGCAACTCCTTTGTTGTTCAATTGTTTCAGTTGTGTCCAATCCTTCATGACCCCATTTGGAGTTTGTGGTTTGCCATCTCCTTCTCCAATTCATTTTATAGATGAGGAAACTATTAATCAACTTGCCCAAGGTCACACAGCTAATAAGTGTTTGAGGCTGGATTTGAACTCAGGAAGATGAGTTTTCCTGACTTCAGGCCCAGCACTCTATGCACTATGGCGCCACCTAGCTGCCAAGCTTGAAATATTTTTACATCAAAGATCCACTGGGTATAAGGGACAAGAAAGAATTGTATTGTCTCAACAGACTAAATTCTCCATCAGTCAAACAGAGGTTTATCAAAGACAGAGAAGATATTCATATTTTGCGTAAAGGCTAGACTGTATTACTTCTGATACCCATTCCAAACCTGAAACTGAATGTCATTCATTCTATAAGTATTAAGCACCAGCTCTATGCCAAACATTGCTCTAAGAGATGGGGATAAAAAGATACAATGAAATCATGCCAGTTCTCATAAGACCTAGGTTCTGTTTGAACACTCATCCAGTATAATAAAAGGCTGGTCTGAGATCTTTTTAACTCCAAGATTCTATATAATACTCAGGTTGTCTCTGTGGGTAAACTTGACTTGTACATTTTTAAAGTCCCTGGAGATGGTTATTAAGGGGATCTCCATCCTTTAACTACCAATACCCCCAGTTTCCTTCCATACCCATGCTCCTTTCACATACCTCCTATTGTCCAAGCAAGTTGGAAATAAGCAAGGTATGTGCTATGGCTGGAGAAACAAGGGACCCAGCTCCTGGGGACAAGTTCCTGGACAATGTGTCTTTGAATTAGTCAAAGTCCAAAGAAGTAGTTCTCCATAGCCCAGGTTCATCTACCAAGGTGACCCTTCCCTCTGTTCTTTACCCATCTGTTCTCCTCACTTCTTAGTCTGACCACAGGTCTAGTCCCCTACCCCCATCCACTTCCCTAACCCTAATCCTTCCTTTCCTTCTGCTTCAAACTCCTCAATGCCAGGGAACAGAAGTTAGCATCATAGAATAATCAGATTTTTTGAGCCAAAAGGGACCTAATCTAACAATTCCATTTTACAAAAGAGGAAACTAAGTCTCAAAGAGGGGAAGAATGACATGCCCAAGATCACATAGCTCAAAAGTTAAATTGTCATGATTCAAACCCGAGTCTTCTGATTCCAAATCCATACAGGCCTCCCAAATAACAATAACAGTAATAGTAACTCCAGTTTCTATAAAGCTTCCAATTCTATGAAGATTGAAGAGTTATTAGAATGTCAGCTTCCTGAACACAAGGACTGAGCTTTTACCTTTCTTTGAATTCTCCATGCTTAGCACAATGCCCAGCACATAGAAAACACTTAATAAATGCTTGTTGACTGGTTGGCTGTAGACAGTATACATTTTATTTCCATTTTACAGCATAAGAAATTAAGACTTAGGGATGATCATAGATTTATCATGGGAAAGGACATCCATCATCTGTCTAATTCAACAAATACCCTCCTCTGCAAATGAGCAGCCTGAGTCTGAGAGAGGTAAACCAAATGCCAAAGTCTTGATTTGAACCCAGGCCCTCTGTGGCCAGATCCAGCAGCACCATAATGGGTTAAGGGGTTTGCCCCAAGGATTACGATTGCCCAAATCTGTTCTCACTACATTCTCTACTCTTCTTACATGTCATCCCATCAGAAACATGATTTTGAATTTGTTTTTGCTGTTTGGAGCCGAGGTCTGGGAATCGAGACTTGAAGTTTTCAGCCCAAGCATCTGTTCCCACACCTACTAAAATATACCTAATCAAGTAAGATTAGAACCATAAGGCAGCCTGGAAAAGGCAAAGTTAGCTAAACTCCCAGCATCTGGGTGGAGTTGAGAATGGAGCCCATTGTGGGATAAATCAATTTAATTCCTCTTTATTAATTGAGAGTAAAAGAATGTAAGCGCTCTAGCTGCGTGGCCAGCAGTTCTTGGGAGCACAGGCTAGGCTGTTTTTAAGTTCCTTCCCTCCAAGGGAAAAGACTTACAGACCATAGACTTGTGTGGAGGAAAGAGTATTTCTGCCAATGACCAGGAGCTTGGGGTAGGAGGTGGGAATGTTGTTCTGACCCTCTCGATGACAACAGTCAGGAAGGAAGGAAGCGTAGAACACTTGATGAAAGAATAATGGAGTAGAGAGATCCGAGACCAGGGACCTGCATGGAGAGTGCATGACTAGGGGCCACACAGAGAGAAAGGTGGTGGAATGGGGTGTGAAGATGTGAGCAAGAAACAGGCAGTCTTAGAAACAGATTCAGCCCTTCCCTGGAAGCTTCAGACCCGGGGACATGCCCAAGTACACTGAAGCCAACTACAGAAAGGCCCTGAAAGTCCCGAATCCTAAGAAGCTCTTTGTTTAGGCTACTTTGGTGGGGATAAAGAATGAGGGCACACTAGGGAATCAGTTCTGAGGCAAGTTTTATTATTTACTTGGAAACTCTCTCCCAATTAAACATTTCATCATTTCAATGTGTAGTTCCAGTCTGGTCTTTTAGTACAATAACAAACTAGATGATTTAGACCCAAGTTTGACTTTAGAGGTTTCCAGTTTCAAACCTGAATAGGGACTGAAGTCATGTGATAATTATAAACATCCAAATACTCCTACGTTGCATTCAAGGTTGTATAGACATTCTGGATTAGAGCCTTGTAAATGTTAAACCATATATAGACAAACTGGGAGAAGATTAAGAGCTAAGAATCCAAAAACAAGCATTCAAAAAACCATCCTCATCATCATCATCATAGCATTGTATAGTGCTGAAAGGTTTGGAAGCACTTTAGATATGTTATGTCATTTGATTATCAGGAGATACTGATACTACAAGCCTTTCACTGTTCTTCATTAGATTACTCAATGAAATTCAAGACTATCCTCTGGAGAATCCTTTATATATACCATCCTATTTTCCTTGTCTTACTCTACCTTCCCAAATCATACTAGGATAATCCTTTCCAAGTAAGAATCACTACCTCCATGTTATCTGACACTGTTGTCATAACCCAAGAACAAGACTGTTAAGTCAGGTGTATCTTAAATTCCAAGAAATATTTGGGCCAGGATTGACTGCAGGTGCACTAAAAAAGCCACATTCACATGTGCCAAGGAAAACTTCAGGGTAGGGGCCAACACAAGCCATACTGATGTTATTAGAGAGAGAAGTCCCCCAGGCCACAGGTTGCATGGCCATAGACCCTGGCTTCTCCCGCTCTGCCCCGACTCTGCTGCTACAGCCAATGCTTGGTTGTGATGTTGGAGCTCACTTTTGTGGCTAAAGCCTCAGGAACACAGGCCTCTCCCTTATAACTCTCCTTACACTACTTGAATTACATTTCTTAGGTCATCTGCAAAAAGAGATCTCTTCTGGGACCCAGTTTCTACTGAATTGATTAAAAAAAACAAACAATCTCTAACTACCCACAGCTTCTCACCCAGATGTCTGGGTGTTTTTTCCATCTATTGTGTCATCTAATTGATGATGATAATGACAAGAATAATTAACATTTACTTAGTTCTTTGAGGTTCACAAAGCACTTTACAAATATTATCTCATTTAATCTTCACAACCACTGTGGGAAGCAAGTGCTATTATCTCCATTTTATAGATAAGGAAACTGAACCAGACAGAGGTTAAGTGATTTGCCCAAGGTCACACAGCTAGTGAGTATATGAGGCTGGATTTGAACTGAGGTCTTCCCGACTCCAGACCCTGGTGCTCCATGCATTATGGCCCCACCTGGGCCCCCTCTATTCTTCTCCTATTCAAAACCATTTGACATGAAAGGCATGAGAAACTGAGAATCAGAAAAATAAGTCATTTTGGCCCTAAGCCAGGAATTTGGCAGCAAAGACCAGATTTGAATCCAGGTCTCTTGAGTTAAGGTCCTTTCCAAGGGACCTTTCCTCTTTCCCATGTTGTTCTCTCAATTCACATTAAAACATCCCAATATTAACTCACCTAAGAGGGGGGCCTTTCTCCAGTAGCCATCTCGGACCTCTACATAATCATACCAGCACAGGCGGCTTTTAAACAGGTCCATAGATGTGAAATTCAGAATGATCTGTAAAGAAGCAACATAAAGTCAGGGGCAGGGGACAGACTAGCAAGACAAACCCAGCAGAAAAGTTTCTTAAACATTTCTCCCACAGCACAATACAGTATCTCTTCATGGAAACATTATAACAAGTGGCCTCAGAGCCTTCATTTGAAAGCATTTTGGGCACAGCAAACATAATATTGCTTATATTAATAAAATACAAATAATAATAACTGTAATAATGAAAGTCAGCATGGCATAGTGGATAGAAAGTTTGTTTTTGTTTAGTCATTTTTTTGGGCTTTTTTTGTGGGGGAGGGGGAAGGAAAGGCAATTAGGGTTAAGTGACTTACCTAAGGTCACACAGCTAGTTTTTGTGTTAAGTGTCTGAGGCCGGATTTGAACTCAGGTCCTCCTGATTCCAGGGCCCGTGCTTTATTCACTGCACCACCTAGCTGCCCCTATTTAGTCATTTTAGCCGTGTTCGACTCTTCATGCCCCCATTTGGGGAATTTTTTTGGCAAAAGTACTGGAGTGGTTTGCCATTTTCTTCTCTAGCTCACTTTATAGATGAGGAACTGAGGCAAACAGGGTTAAGTGACTTGCCCAGGGTCACACAGCTAGTAAGTGTCTGAGGCCACATTTGAACTCATGAAGATTCCTGGCTCAGTACTCTATGCACTGTACCACTTAGCCATCCTTTGGATAGAGAGCTAGTGTCAAAGTTAGGAAAACCCAGGCTTAAATTCCACCTAAGACACATTATAGTGACGTGAACTTGAGCAGGTAATGATCTCTCTGTGCTCTAGGTGATCCTCTTAATACTATAAATTCATCAACAGGAGGTGGCTAGGTGGTGCAGTGAGTAGAGCACCGGTCCTGGAGTCAGGAGGACCTGAGTTCAAATCCGGCCTCAGACACTTAACACAAAAACTAGCTGTGTGGCCTTGGGCAAGTCACTTAACTCAACTGCCCTCCAAAAAGCAAAAAAAAAAAAAAATCCTGAACATTTGCTGATTTGCTTCAGTAGAAGGACTTTCCTAACTGGAAGTTCCCTACACCATGAAATCACAGATCCAACCCCCTTCCCCCACCCAAAAAAATCCCACCAAAGATCATAATAACAAATGTCAGCAAAGACAGGGAATAGTTAGGGAGGAATTGGTTGTCAGTGCATTATAATGAAGAACTGAAGCTTCTTAAGTCATTTGGGTGTTGAACAAAAGAAAGAGACATTAAAAGACTGGTCAGGGGAAGAAAACACTAGTGATTCTGCAAGAGATGGGGCATCAATGAAATGCATATACAAGGGGAAATTGTAGTCATTCCAAGCACAGCACTCTCATTCATTGCTTCTACCCATTTTTTGTTGGCTACTTCAGCTATTTTTTTTTCTGGACAAGTTTTTCTAACATCTTTTCTCCAGTATTCTCGTGTCCAAAAAGTCATTCCCAAGTTGCACCATAGGATTCTGCTAAACAATCTCAAGCAGTCCCCATCGCATCCTCCTACCTCCAGGCAGGTCAGGACAGAAGACAGGTTGGAATTCTCATTGTCTGCCTTCTTTGGCTGTTCTTGTTAGCAGGTCATAGGAAACTGCTGTAGGAAGGCTACAAACCCCAACTACTTGGCTCAGAGCAGGTAGTGTCTACCTTCAATCCTGCTCAGGTTCTCGGGGAACACCTTTACTCATTTCCTGCTGAATCTTTAGTGGACTCTACAGAAATTACATTAGACACTGTCCTTTCCCTCTGCCTGCAATTCCATCCTTGCCCTGAGTTTGAGGAGATGGCCTTGCCTTCTCTGAGTATAAAACCCACTTGACTTAACCCAAGCCTGAATTTGCCTCCCTTTCCTTCCCCCCCATCCCCCGCCTTTACTTCTTTTTAAAAAATTTTTATTTATTTTGCTTTTTGGAGGGGGGAAGGCAGGGCAGTTGGGGTTAAGTGACTTGCCCAAGGTCACATGGCTAGTAAGTGTTAAGTGTCTGAGTTCAGATTTGGCCTCAGGTCCTCCTGACTCCAGGGAGGGTGCTCTATTCACTGTGCCGCCTAGCCACCCCTATGCCTTTACTTCTTGTCTCTTCTTTTCCTTTGCACTGAAAGGAAACCTCCTCCTGACTTTCATGGTGACCATCATGATGACCATGCTGCCTACACTTTCGCCACCTTCCTCAATTCCCCTGCCAGAACCTCTGCTAGATGAGCTTTTGCTGCCATGCTGTTTCCAGACTATCTCCACACCACATTACTATGTGCACCCCCCAGCTTTGAGTCAGCTTTGCATCTCTCCTTTCTGCTTGGTCTTCCTAGCAGAGTTCTTGGCACTGTGTTGTGAACACAAGACTAATACAGATAAAAACAATGACCACAAATTGACACTGTTTATTTGGATAATGAATATGTTGCCAAGGAAGATTGTAGTAGCTGGCATTCCCTGGAGATTTTTAATTGATTTTGATAATTGTTTACTAAGTCTTGCAACAAGGCACTGGGAATACAAAGACAAAAACAAAACAGAGGAGAGAGGAGGGGAGTGAATGGGAGGGGTGGGAGGGGAAGTATGGAGAAGAGAAGAGAGGAGAAAGGAAGGGAATTCCCAATGTGGCAAGTCCATCCACCAAAGCAGATCTCAATAGGTCTGTGACTTAGTAGCTAAGTCCTAGGGAGTTTCCTGAGACACCTAAAGGTTAGATGGCTTGCCCAGGATCATAGACATTAAGAAACGTACCAGGATCGTATATTAAGTAATTGTTAAAGGGGTTACTTAAATCTATCTTCTTGACTCCAAGTCCAACAATATTCATCTTCACCAACTGCATACACACAGAAATATATGCATGTACATATGTGTGTATATATGTATATACATATACAACATATATACATATGTGTGTATTGGGGTGGGGGCACATATGTCCTGCCTGTGAGTGGCTATGGGTATGAACTAAGCCATATAACTTTGGCCTAATCACATTTGTCTACTAATGGAGGATAGAGTCTAGATGATTGAAATTCCCTAATGTCTCATTTAAGTCAATTATTTCACTCTCCTCTCCCAGCCTTCACCAGAGTTTATAGTAAGTAGCAGATTTGACTAATTTGAGCATCACTTTTTTCCTTCCATTTCTTCACCTAGCTAATGAGCTGTGAAAGGAGGAGAAGATGCATGGGTCTCAGTCAATCTCAAACTGGCACAATTAGTTCTTGAATAATTAAGAATGGTCTGTATTTTCAGAGGCCAAGGGAAAAGTCTGCCAATAAATATTTGCTGAGCACCTGTTATGTGAAGAAAGGGGGCATAGTGTCTTGGATAGAGGATAGCTTTGGAATCAGAAGGACTTGGGTTCAAGTCTTGTCTCAGACATGTGTCCCTCAGCAAATCATTTCACCTCTCAGAGACCCCAGGCAATCCTCCAAATGTTCAAATGTTAAGTTACTGAGGAGGTCCTGATCTGCAGTAACAAAGGAAGCTTCCATAGTAGGAGATCCACATATTGATGAAATCACAGGGCTGGGGATAGAGGTTATATATTTTACAAATTTAGATCTAACTTTACAAATTAAATCTAGATCCTTGGCATAAGCAGGATATAGAAAAAACCCTCTCAGTTCAGCAATTTGAGGATTCCCTAGATCCTGACCTTCTCTTCCTCCAAATACCGTCCTCCTACCAGCACCTCCAACATCCATCGGGAAGACAAGGAGATGAAAGTCAAAGTCACTCATTTCAGCAGCAAATGAAGACTTAGTTCAACTGCTCCCTTCTGTGATCTTTTCTGGCCTCTCCAGCTGCTAAGGTTGTTCTTATTGTTCAGTCTTTTCAGTCCTGTCTGACTCTTCCTGACCACATTTGGGGTTTTCTTGGCAAAGAGTGGCTTGCCATTTCCTTCTCCAGCTCATTTTGCAGATGAGGAAACTGAGGCAAACAGGGTTAAGTGACTCGTCCAAGGTCACACAACTAGGAAGTGTCTGAGGCCAGATCTGAATGCAAGAAGATGAATCTTCCTTACTTCAGGGACACTGCTCTCTATCCACTGTATCACCTCACCACCCTACTCCCTAAGGTTACCTTCCATCTACTCTGGATGTGTCTGGAAGCATCCAATTATCCGTGTTCTGGGTTCCCCATTGGAATGTAAACTCCTGAGGGAAAAGGCTGTTTTGCTTTGGTATCTTCAATGCTTAATAGAGTTACTGGTACATAGTAAGAACTTAATAAATGCTTGTTGATTGATTGATTGATCTACTCATCTCTCAGTTCCATCCCCATAATGAGACATAATGAGGCACTTATGGCAAAGCTGATGTATGATGATCATAAATTCAGAGCTAGAAGGAGACTTGAAGGTTATCTAGTCCAGTTTATTGTTATTAAACATCTGCTCATAATGTTGCTTTTGTATACTAATTGCTATTCTTTCTGATCTGCTAAACAGCATCTGTAATAATTAGAGAAATTATGAGTTAATGCGGTACCAATGTCGAGAGTTGGTCAAGGTCTGAAGTTTTTCATTTTGTTTTATTGTTTCCAGGTCAGTTTGACAGGCAGGAGAAAGAACAATAGCTAACATTTATATGGCACTTTTACAGTTTGGAAAAAAAGTGTGTGTATATATATATAGGTATGTATATATGCATACACACATAGATGTACACTTTTATATATGCCTATATTATGTGTATGTGTGTGTATGTATGTATATTTAAATTTTCATTTAATTTCCTTACAACATCTCTGGGAGGTAGATGCCTTTATTTTTTCCATTTTACAGATCAATTGTGAAAAGAAATACTGTGAAATAAGACAGGAAAAATATATAGTAACCAGGCTGTGGCAGGAGGGTGCTGTGTTTTATCTGAGGTACAGTAGAGACACACTGACATTTTTAAATGGAGGAGTGGATCTGACTAGATCTGTTTTATTCGTATCGATCTAGCAGCTAGACAGAAGACAGAATGGAGAAGGAAGAGAATTGAGACTGGAAGACCATCTAGGAGCCCACTGTAATAGGCTAGGCAAGAAGGGATAAGAGCCTGAATGAGTACAGAAGGTGTGAGTGGGAAGGAGACAGAATGTAAAAGATGTGGAAAGAAGTAGAAATAACAAGACTTGGCAACTGATTGAACATGGCTCATGAGGAGGGGAAGAGTCTGACACCAAGGCTGTAATACTGGGAGACTTGAGGAATGGTTGTTCCTCCAACAGAAATAGGAAATTTAGAGAAGGGATGGGTTTGGAGGAACACATGATGAGTTCCATTTTGAACATGCTGAGTTTGAGATATCCATGGGACATCAAGATGGAGATGTTTAGCAGGCAGTTGATGACAGGAAACTGAGGTTGAAGAGAGAGATTAGGGCAGAGTAAATAAATTTTAGAGTAGTCTCCAAAGATAAAATTGAATGTAGGGGGGGTTTATCACCAAGGGAGAGAGTATACACAGAGTAAAGGACCCAGGATAGAGCCTGGAAGGACCATGACTGTTCTATGTGGCAGGATTACCTCTCCAGTCTATGAGGCTAAGGGGTTAGATTTATCTGTAGGAAAGATATATTGGTTTGAATAGGATGAAGGATAGACTCCTTTTGGTAGTAGAGTTTATGCTTGTGTGTCTTAGTACACTGACTTTTTTCTTTTTTTTAATTAAATTTTGTTTATTTTTGGTTTACATCATTCATTTCATCAACATTTTGAGATACAAATTTTCTCCCCATCTTTCCCCTACCCACCACCCCAAAACAGCGATCCCACTGTATATCTCCTCCCCCAATCTGCTGTCTCCTATGTCCTCCCCGTCCCCTCTCCAACGTTCCAGTAGGGCAAGATGGATCTCAATACCAGTGCCTGTATATTTTATTTCCCAGTTGCATGTAAAAAAATTTTATATATATACTTTAATTTGATTTTAAAACTTTGAATTCCAGATTTTTTCCCTTCCTTCCTCATCACCCACCCTTACTGGGAAGATAGGCAATTCAATATAGGTTGTACACGTGTAGCTACGCAAAACCTTTCCATAGTGGATATATTGTGAAAGACTGACTATATTTCCCTCCATCTTATCCTGAACCCCACTTGTTCTGTTCTCTACTTTGACCCTGTCCCTTTTCAAAAGTGTGTGCTTCTAACTTCCCTCCCCCCCCAACCTGCCCTCCCCTCCATCATCCCCCCTCTTATCCCCTTCCCTCCTACTCTCCTATAGGGTGAGATACCCCATTTAGTGTGTATATCATTCCCTCCCTAAGCCAAATTCAATGAGAGTAAGGTTGACCCATTCCCTTTTGCCTTCTTGTTCTTCCCCTCCATTGTAACAGTTTTTCCTTACCTCTTCTATATGAGATAATTTATCCCATTCTGTCTCTCCCCATCTCCTCTCATTATATTCCTCTCATCTCTCAATTTCACCTTTTAAGTATCATCCCTTCCTATTAAATTGGTCCTGTGCCCTCTATGTATACCTGTACACATATATACACATACTCACATATGTATTCATATGCACATATACCCTCCTATATAGATATAGATATATATGTATATATACACTTATATTCCCTTCAACTATTTTCATACTGAGAAAAGTTTTATAAGTTACAATTATCATTTTTCCATGTAGGAATGTAAATAGTTCAACTTTGATATGTTCCTTATGATTTCTTTTCCCTGTTTACCTTCTCATGTTTCTCTTGCTTCTTGTATCTGAATGTCAAATTTTCTATTCAACTCTGGTTTTTTCAAGAATGCTTGAAAGTCCTCTATTTCATTGAATGACCATATTTTCCCCTGTAGCATTATACTCAGTTTTGCTGGGTAGGTGATTCTTGGTTTTAATCCCAGCTCCTTTGACCTCCAGAATATCATATTCCAAGCCTTTCAATATCTCAGTGTAGAAGCTGACAGATCCTGTGTTATCCTGATTGTGTTTCCACAATATTCAAATTGTTTCTTCCTGGCTGCTTGTAATATTTTCTCCTTAATCTGGGAACTCCAGAACCTGGCAATAATATTCCTCGGAGTTTTCTTTTGGGGATCTTTTTAAAGAGGTGATTGGTGGATTCTTTCTATCTCTATTTTGTCCTCTGGTTCTAAAACATCAGGGCAGTTTTCCTTGAGAATTTCTTGAAGGATGATTTCTAGGTTCTTTTTTTGATCAGGGCTTTCAGGTAGTCCAATAATTTTTAAATTCTTTCTCCTGGATCTATTTTCCAGGTCAGTGGTTTTTCCAATGAGATATTTCACATTGCCTTCCATTTTTTTTCATTTGTTTGGATCTGTTTAATAGTATCTTGATTTCTCATAAAGTCACTAGCTTCCATTTGCTCCAATATAATCCTGAAGGAATGATTCTCTTCAGTGAGCTTTTGAGATTCTTTTTCCATCTGGCAAGTTTGGCTTTTTAAGGCATTCTTCTCCTTATTGGCTTTTTGAGCCTCTTTTGCCATTTGAATTAGTCTATTTTTTTAAGGTATAATTTTCTTCAGTCAGGTTGTTGACTCTCTTTTCATGATTTTCTTGCATCATTCTCATTTCTCTTCCCAATTTTTCCTCCACTTCTCTTATTTGGTTTTCAAAATCCTTCTTAAGCTCCTCTATGGCCCATAACCAGTTCATATTTTTCTTGGAAGCTTTTGGTACAGGAGTTCTGACTTCATTGTCTTCCTCCTTTTCCATGCTTTGATCCTTTTTGTCCCCAAAATAGGATTCTAAAGTCAGATTGCTGTGCTTGCTTTGCTTCCTTTGCTTGCTCACGTTGCCATTCAACTACTTGACTTTTGAGCTTTTTGCCACAGTAGAACTCTGCTTCCAGAGAGGAGAGCTTTGTCCCAAATCACTGGGGTTTTCTCAGCTGCTGGAGCTATTAGTTGGCTACCCTCTCTGAAGCCTCCGCATGCTTTGGCTCACTGGTCAAGCAACCCAGGACCTCCACCCTAGACAGCAATCCAGATCCAAGCAGGTTAAAGCAAGAGCTATTATCCCTCAGGATGGTTGCTTGGTCCCCCTACAATCTGCAGGCCAGGAGCTCTGAAGCAGTTACGTGGTGGTGGCCACCACACCTCAGCTGCTTCTCCCTCCAGGGAAAGAGGCTGGACCATATTCCCGGACCCCTGTTCCCACAGAGTCCACACTGACTGTTCACTTTGTCTTTGGTGTTTATGTGTTGATAATTCTGGAAACCACCACAGCTGCTGGTGATCTACTCTCCCAATGTCCCTCTAGCCGTGGCAGTACACTGACTTTTAAAAAAGTATTTTTCTGGTTATCAAGTTTCAGTGGTTATTTCTATAACACTATGGCATGGTTTTATCCCTATGGTTGTACAAACAACACATACCGACTTGGACACACTTACCTGTCATCATCTGTTGGCAGCTCAAAATACCACAGGAAGAGGGAAATAGGAAAACCAGGCCTTCTCAGTTACCAAATTCCAGCCAGGTTTGGAGTTATCTGCTGACCGATTATGGCCATCTCTCAGGTTTCCTTTCAGTCCTATGATCCTATGACAGTCGCTTCTGTCTTAGATGGTCCTGGATACTAGCCCACATCTCACCCACAGAACCAACTATATCACAGGATGCTACAAACACACATTAGTGTGAAAGCATTCAGCAAGCATCATTGATTACATTAAGGAAGATGTCTTCTTGTCTACTAGATTATAAGCTCCTTGAGGGCAAGGAGCATGTCTTATATGTGTTTCTATCTCTGATGGTGCCTAGCACAACACATTTCATACAGAAGGTAGCAGCTTGGTACAAAGAGCTGGTGGAGGGGATGGCCTGTGAGGTCCCTTCTAGCACTTACCCTATAAGCCTAAGAAATGTTTAATCCTTTTTTTTAAGAAATCAATTGAAAATGAGGATAGCTCTATTTAACATGTACTCCAATCATCAAGATTATGGTTCAAAGGGCCCTCAAGCCTAAGCCTACTTCAAATGACAATTTATTTCCCAAGAGAATTCCATACCTACCTTTTCCCCAGGAGTGACAGATATTCTCCAGACACAATGGGAATAGGAAGGATAGCCATTTGGGAAACCAGGTGCAGAAAAGTTCCCTGTTGTGTCCTGCAGTGTCTCTCCACAGGCTGTTGAGTCAAAACAACAACAACTATAATTTCCAGCACATGAATTTACCCAGGCAACTTATCACAGCTCTCCCTCACAAACTGACATTATAAACAAATAAAGACTTCTGAATAAATCCAGGAAAATTTCAAATTCCCTATAAGAATACACATATACACATAAACCCAATATATAATAATTAATAATAATAGCTAACATTTATATACATTTACAATGTGCCAGGCACTATATTAAGTGCTTCAAACATATCATCAAACATGCTTCACAACAACCCTGGGTGATAGATGCTATTATTAGCCCCATCTTACAGATGAGGAAACTGAGGCAAATGGGGTTAAGTGACTTGGCCCAAAGTCACATAGCTGGTAAGTGTTTGAAGTTGTTTTTTAACTTAGGTCTTTCTGTCTTCAGGGATGGTGCTCTATCCACTGTGTCAACAGCTGTACATACATGTATGTGTGAATATATAGATATACATACGTGACCACGTATGTATATGTACTGTCTATATATGTATGCACACATGTGTGTTTGTATATAAATAAAATAATACAAGTTACATAGTTGGGAGCAGCTAGTGGACACAGTGGATAGAGTGGAGTCAGAGAGACTTGAATTCAAATTCAGCCTCAGACACTTAACTGTGTATCTAACTATGTGACCCTGGGTAAGTCATTTAACCTGTTTGTCTCTTTTTCTCATCTGTACAATGTGGAAAACAGTAGTGCCTTCTTCCCAGTGTGTTATGAAGATCACATGAGATAATGTGCCCAAAGCACTTAGCATGGTGCCGAGAATATAGTAAGCATTATATAAAGGTTATCATTATCAGCAATATCATCATTATTTTATATGTCTAAACATGTGTATGTACAAAGCGATGTGCTAAGTAATGCGAATCATGAATCCTCTAAAATCATATGTATTTGAATATGCACTATTAAAATTGTTGTACAGTTGTTTTCAGTTGTGTCTAATTTTTTGTGACCCCATTTGGGGTGTCCTTGGCAAAAATAGTGAAGTGATTTGCCATGTCCTTCTCTAGCTCTTTTACAGATGAGGAAACTGAGGCAAACAGGGTAAAATGACTTGCCCAGGGTCACATAGCTATTAAGTGTCTAAGGCCAGATTTGAACTCAGGAAGATGAGTTTTCCTGACTCAAAGCTGAGACAGAATTCTAAGCACTGTGGCACCACCTAGCTGCACCCTACTATTGAAATTAGATATATGAAATTAGGTATAAAAATAATTAAGTAAAAAACCAATAATATAATAATAATATATAAATAATATAAATTAGATGTATACAAAATATAATAAGTATTATAATATAAATTGGGTACAATTCATAACTATTTGAAATTAGGTGTAATTAGATAAAATATGGTAACTGGCTCCAGTTAAGTGGAAATACATAGTACAAATTAGAATGATGCAACCACTTTGGGGGAGTTCATTATTTCCACTAATTGGGACCTTGCATGATGTGTGCATATTAATGTATAATTTGTATTTGTTACATTATATTAGTGTTCTGTGACTCTTCCAAGGACCTCAAGGCACTTTGTTTTATTAATTATTATAGTTAGCATTTCTATGGCATTTTAAGATTTGTAAGGTACCTTCTACATATCTCATTTGATCTTTTATCACACAACCCTATGAGCTAGGTCCTATAACAGGGAGAGAATGCCAATAGCTTATTTGTATAGACACAAAAAATACATGCATTTTGATTTTACAAATGAGGAAACTGAGGCCCAGTGATATTAAACGTCTTACCCCAGGTCCCACAGAGTAAGTAGCAGATGGAAGATTGGAACCCCAATTACTCTATCTTTTCATTCTATGTACCACACAATTGGCTCCATGAAAACACAATGTTGAGTGAAACCTATTACCATGGGCAGTTGGTTCCAGAGCCATCCTGTCCAAGTTGTAGTCAAGGCTGAATGGGATCATCCCCATAATGTGGTTTCCCCATATCATGGCAAGTGGGATTTGGTCATGTTAATGATGTAACTGTGAAATGACCCAGGCTGGGGCAATGTGACCCTGACCAGGGCATCTCACATTTTATCCTTTCAGGCCAAGTTCTTTCCCCACCAAATTCTGAATTAGCCAACAGGTAGAACAGATAGGGTTTGATACTGATTCTTTTCTCTTCTCCTGCCTTCCAACATTTGGCAAAGGTGCTACTGGGCTAAAAAAAATGACCAGAAAATGAGCAGTGGTAATAAGCCTGCCCAGAAACAGTAAAACAAGATAATCTCCCAATCAGACATGCCATTCTTGGACACTAACATGCTATAAACACTAATACTAATGGCTTTTCCCATTGTTCCTCTATGTTCTTTTGAAAAAAAAAATAACTTGAATACAGGTACCTGGGACCTTTAAGTAGGATGTTCTCTGGAACTTATGAAGCATATATTTATTTTATGGTACAAAGCCAACTAGTGACACAGCTGAATGTTTATGACAGCAGGCATCATTCACCTCTCCCCCCATTAAGGTGACACCAAACTCTAAGAAACTCAAGAACCCCTTCTAGCTCTCAACTCAAATTAACATGGATAAATCTCCTTGCTTCCAATTTCTCTGTGTAAGTTCATATTTTTTGAGCACCAAGAAAGCAAAACAGACCACTCCTAGTGATCAGACTAGGGAAATCCTAGAAGAAAGGACCATCAATACAATTTTACCACGTGACTGCCAGGCACAGGCAGAATTCCTCGGGTCAGCAAACACCAGTGAAGGTGAAATGGAAGTTGTTTTACTGCAATTACAAATAATCTGCAAGAACATATAAATTACTGTGTGGCTGCATGGCATTTGCTAGTAATCGTTATAAGATTGTCTTTTAAATATAGCAAGGTTACATGAGATTTATGTCCTGCATTTCAACCCTAACACATTCCTAGATGACTAACAGTTGGGCTCCATGCATTGCCAAGGATTTTTCATAATGGGACAAGTCCCAGATTGCTCTGGGCCTCATCCCTGCCCTTGTTCTCCCATCAGCCAGCACAGCCTCCTCCCACTTACAAGTACCTCCTGCCCCAATCTGCTCCCACTCCTTAGAAAGCCAAGGTTTTCCCAAAAATCTCAAGTGCCTTCGTCCAGTTGGATTAAGAGTAAAAGGACACAACCATCCTTATTGCTGTCCTCAAAAAACCTAGCGTCCAAATTCAGCTGAAGTCTTTCCAAGGATAGAACATAGACAAAGCACTCACAAGCCTAGCAGTGCCAAAATGTCAGCTATTACCAGTGTTACATGACCATGGGTAGCGTCTCACCTCGTGTCACCTCTGTGGAAACACCTGTTAGGTGCCTTTTTAAATGATAACATGAATACAAAAGCAAGCGATGGAAAGACTCTTAGAAACCTCAGACCACCAGAGAACAACTGAGTTGCTACAGAGCCTGGGATTTGCTGAATCCCGGTGCTCTCTAGAATTTCCAAGTTCTTTCACCAAAGGGAAATGTTTCCTAATAGATAATGAGCTTTAATACAGAGCTGAGCAGAATGAATGGGAGTCGTTGGAAAAGACTGTGATTACCTGGGCACTTGTACAGCTTCCTGGCTTGGGCTATGTCTCCCTGGCTGAGCCGGACTCGCTGGCCAATGGTCGGTCGCACACCATTGTCATCTCGGCGGGGGAGAATCGTGTCTAAGAAAACTCCTCTACAGGGGGAAATAATTTTTTTTTTTAAGTGAGCCCATGAGGCCATCGGAGTTCAGAGTTCCAGTCCCTTCTTCCCTTCCCTGTAATCCCATCAACATTCCTACCCACCCTTGAAGTTCCCCAGGGATCCCCTCCCCCCCATGACTAAAGAGGTTTCATTCACCCATGTGCTTATGTTTTAACATTCCAGTTTATCAGCTGCCAGCTCACTTTCCAGTGGGAAAACAGCTCTGCCAAATTTGTCAAATCTTCTCTAGGCCTGATGGTCTAAGTGCTTCTATATTGATGTAAACTGAGTATTTCAGTGACTCATTAAAGGCTTAAGAGTGGGCGTTTTATAGACTTCGTGCCACTACCGAACCAAATAACTCAGAGGCATCAGGAATAGCATGTGGACTGTCCCAGAGTGTGCTACATTGTTAGTACATAACAGATGTTGCATAAACACTTGTCCATGGGCTGATTGATACAGAGGACACATATTGGGCTAGGGGTGGGAAGGCTCTATCACATGAGAACAAGGAAAATGTGTAATGTTCCTGCTATGCAGAATGTTACTAACAAATTGACCTAAGGGGATCTCCCAGCCCGTGGATGTGAAGGATTTACAACAAAACTCCTCCAGCCTTGCTATCTATAAATTCCAGAGGTAGAGTTTGAAGCTAGGTCCTCTGCTTCCAGACCTTGTGTTATTCCCAAGGTACCAATAGAAGTCTACAGCATAGGCAAAGCCATAAGAGAGGGAAAGGCTGTAAGGAAGACCTAGAAGTTTAAATATTTGGAGAATGTCCCTTCTCCCATTGCTTGGCATCAGTCTATGAGAGAAGATGCCACTTTGTATACAGGGGATTTTTCCTTGTTATTTGCCTTGATAGTATATTTAATTGAATACCTTTTGCTCTGAATTAATGTATGACAGGGCTTTTTCTTATATAATGACAAAATATGTAACATATATATATATATATATATATATAAGCCCCCATCAGTGGGAGCTCAAAGCTGTGAATTTAAATTCGCCTAATTGTACCATAAACCCGGTTGTAGCTGATGAGGGAGACCAAGCTATGATGATGATGATGACAGAAATGTATTTAAGATTTCAAGATTTACAAAGCACTTGGTATAATAATACTTATACTTGTAGGGTGATTGTTAGCAAAGTACATTGCAAATCTTAAAATTATGTATATATTCTTATTCCTTTTAAAAATATATTTGTTTTAAAAGAGGAAAGAGAGAGGGATTAGGTACAAGAGGAAATATATAAATAACAATCTATTTCTTTCCATTTATTTTTTTTTAATTTTCATTTCCAAATTCTTTTCTTCCCTCCACTATCCATTGAGAAGGCAAGAAATGTGATACCCATTATACATATGAAGTCATGCAAAACAAATTTTCACATTAGTCAAATAACAATCTACTTCTTGAAAGAAAAAAAGATACCATATAAATATTAACTACAGTTGTGTTGGGAGAAAGTAATCATACCATCTTAAAGCTATGATTTGTAAATGTTTGGACAGGAAAGTAGTGATCATAAAATTCTCATGAGCAAGACAGAGAGACGGCAAATACCCAGGTCTTAAAAATCAACTACATCCCTTTTGTCCTGATTCTTCTTTTACAACATGACTAATGCAGAAATATGTTAATATGACTGTACATGTATAACATATCAGATTGCTTGCCATCTTGGGGAGAGGGTAGGGAAGGGAGGGAGAAAAATATTTGGAACTCAAAATCTTATAAAAGTGAATATTGAAAACTATCTTCACATGAAATTGGAAAAAATTAAATACTATTAAGTCGGGGGGGGGGGATCAACTACACAAGAACAGGATAAGGGAAGAGAAGCTAGACAAAAGTTCATATGAAAAAGTCCTGGGGATCTTAGCGGACTCAAAATAAGTCAACTGTGTGAAGTCCTGGCCAAAAATAGTCCATCTAAACTCAAGTGTGCACTAAAAGGAACAGAGTATCCCTAATAAGGGAGATGATAGTCTAACTATTCTTTATCTAGGATACTTTATCTGTACTTTATCTGAGTACTATGTTCAGTTCCAGGTATTGTGATTTAGTAAAGACATTGGCTAAATTGAGTATGTCCAGAGAAGGGAGCAATGGTGAGAGGCTCAAGAAATATGGCATATAGGGAATAGTTAAATTAATTGGGGATGCTTATCCTGGGGGGGGGGGGGACTTCAAATATTTCAAAACCTGTCATGTGGAAGAAGCAAGGGACTTGTGTGTATGGTCCCAAATGTCAATACTAAGACCAATGACATTTGACAAAGTCTTTTATGCTGTTCTTGAGGGAAAGATTAAGAGATTATTGCTAAACAATAGTATATTAAGTTGTATCGTTAGATCCAGAATTGACTGAATGACCAGGCCCAAAGAGTTGCCATTAATGGATGTATGTCCATTTGTGGTATCAAGGCGGCTAGGTGATGCAATGGGTAAAGAACACCTAAGTTCAAATCTGGACTCAGATATTAGCTGTGTGATCCTAGACAAGTCACTTAAGCTCTCAATTTCCTTACCTGTAAAATTAAAAGATAATAGCACCTACCTCTCAGGATTGTTGTGAGGATAAAATAAGATAATATTTATAAAGTGCTTTGCAAACCTTAAAGCACTACATAAATGCTTATAATAAAAATGTTTATTATATAAAAGCACCGAATATAAATGCCATATTATTATGATAGCTATTAGTATCCTAAGTATCTATCCTTAATCCTATACTGTTTAACATTTCTGACTTGGATGAAGACAGCATACCTATCAGATCTGGAAGTAGCATGAATTTGAGGGGAGAAATATAGCTAATAAAGCTAATACAGAGTTAGGATCCTCCCAAATTCCATCAGCCTAGAGCAATGAAGCAAATCTCTTAAGATTAAATTCAATAGCAATCAATGTAAAGTTCAAATAATTGATTTCACAATGAAAAGGAGGCACAGCTAAATGTAATTTGTGAGAAAATGCACACTCCTCCTAAACCTTTTCTTTACCGTCAGAGATCTTTAATCTCTCTAGCCCCTAAGTGCTCATCCCTGCATCCACTTCTTTCTCCCCTCTCATCTCAACCAAATTATTTCATTTCAACTCTAAACCGGCCCTTGCTCTTGAATTGAATGCCCTGGATTATTCTCACCACCTGGTTTCTCTTCTACTACTCACCAGCCAATGAATATTGCTGAAGGAAGTCTCAGTTGTGCTCACTGGATAGATTACTAACTCATGCTATCCAACCTCAACTGGTCTCTCACTATAGCAGGACAGCCATATTATTTTGGTATTTTTATTTCAATTGATTCCCTATCTCACTCCCCATAGAAGCTATTCCAAACCTCTCAAGCCTCCCATATCAGCCCAATTCAACACCTTTTCAGTTGACCATCATAGCTCTTTATTGAGAAAATTGAGGTTATTTGAAGTATCTTCTTCTCCCATTCTTTTTATCCCAAGACCCTCTGACATTCTTCCCTTTTTTACTTCCTTTTCCCCAGTCTGTGATGAAAAAAATGGCCTTCCTCACCAAGGCCAATATCTCCACTTGTGGACTTGATTCTATTCCCTACCATATTGTCTAGTAGAATACATCCTCAATCATTCCCCACCCCTTCAAATCTTCATCTCTCCCAATCTACTGGTTCTTTGCCAACTGCTTTCAAATATACTTGTCTTTCCATCCTGAAAAAGTGTTTACTAGATCCTACCATCCCCTCAAGCTATTATCTCATATCGCTCTTACTTTTCTCAGTGAAATTCCTTAAGGAAAAAAAAAATCTAAATTCACTATCTCCACTAATTCTCCTCTTATTTACTCATCAACCCTTTGCAATCTGCCTCATGACCTTATCAATCAATCTAATGGCCTTTTCTCAGTCCTCGTTCTTCTTGAACTATCAACTACACTGCACATTACTGACCACACTTTCTTCCTGGATACTCTCTCTTCTGGATTTTTGTAATACCTTTCTCCTGGTTCTCCTTCTACCTGTATGACCATTCCTTCTCAGTCTCCTTCGCTGGGTTATTATCCATATTACTCCTCCTAACTGTGAGTGTTCCCTAAAGTTCTGCCCTAGCCTCTCTTCTTTTCTCCCTATATATTCATTCTTGTGGTAACCTCATCAACTCTCATGGGTTTAACTAGGACTCCCAGACATATTTCCATCCCTTGTCTCTTCCCTGAGTTTTAGACCTTCATCACCAATTGCCTAATGAACATCTCAGACTTGATAGTTCAGAGACATCTTAAATTCAACATGGTCAAAACTTAACTCATTATCTATTCCGCCAAATTCTCTTCTCTTTGTTGAAGTCACCACCATCTTTCCAGTCTCCCAGGTCTATAATATCAGCTGCATTATACTCTACTCCTCATTCACCTTCACCCCACATATTTAATCAGTTGCCAAATTCCACCATTTCTATCTCTACATCTTTCACCTCACATCTTACTCCTTCTCTCCACTCACACAACTAGTGTTGGGGTCCTTATCACCTCTCACCTGGATTATTGCAAAAGCCTCCTACTTAATCTCCTGCCTCAGGTCTCTCATCACTCCAGTCCACCACTGATGCCAAAAGTAGTTTTCCTTTAGTACATATTTGACCTTCCTGTCTCCTGCACTCTATGATCCAGACAAACAGGCCATTCCTCACACATGTGAAACTCGAGCTTTCATCTCCATGCCTTCACACATGCTAGGAATGCAACCATCTCAGAGTCCCTCTCTTCCTTTAAAATATATCTCAAGTACCATCCTCTACACAAAGCCTTTCCTGACACCCCCTCTCCAACAGCTAGTGGCCTCTCTTCCCAACTACCTGGTATTTAATTACTATGTATATATTTGTATTTGTTCAATTTATATTTGTGCTATATAGGTTTAGAAATGTACTTGTTATCTCCCCACTAAAATGTAAGTACTTTGTTGGTAGGAATTCCTTCATCCCTGGCACCTGGCACACAGTGCTTGGCACTATGAATAAATACTGATTGACTGATAACATATAGACAGAGAGTTATCTAGAGTTCTAAGAGTGTACATGCCTTGCCAGGGTTATGTCTTGGTCATTATGTGTGAGGGTCAGAAATGGAGACTTCCTGGCTCTGAAGCCAGTTCTCAATCCAGGGACCTCAGGCTACTATATACTCTATATATAACTATATGTTATGCTAATAGTATTGTAGTTGATGTTGAGAAGTGTGACAATCAGAATGAACACAGTCCCACTAGACTGCATTGTAGACTACATCCATCAGACCACAATGGAATTGTTGTGTTCAATCCCTGAGGTCATTTTGGAAGATATATTGACAATCTGGAAGATGACCAGATGAGGATAAGCGAGATGGTGAAGGTACTGGAGACCATTCCATGTAAGGACTGATTGAAGAAACGGGAATGTGTACCCTGGAGAAGAGAAGACTTGGTAGTCTGGGATAGAGACGGGGAAGAGACAGGATGCCAGCTATTTTCCATCCTTGGAAGGGTCTCCATGTGGAAGAAGTACTAGATTTGTTATGTTTGGTCCAATGGGGCAGAACAAAGAGTAATGGGTGAGAATTGTAGAGAAGGAAATTTGGGCTCAATGTAAGGAAAAACTTCCTAACTATGATAACTGCCCTGGAGTAGGCAGTGGATTGTGCCACCTTGAGGGTCCACTCTCACTGGAGGTTTTCAAACGGAGAAGAAATGATCATTGCTTATAAAGTTGTAGAAAACATTCTTGGTCAGTTATAGGTTGGACTAGAAGGCTTCTGAGGTCCCTTCCTACTACTTGGTGACTCCCTATTACCTTCAGGATCAAATATAAAATTTCCTATTTGGCTTTCACAACCTAGCCCCTTTCCTATCTTGCTGGCCTCCTTATATTTTGTTGTTTGCTGGTATTCAGTTGTTTTTAGCCATGTTTGACTGTTCATGACCTCATTCAGAGTTTTCTTGGCAAAGATACTGGAGCAGTTTGCCATTTTCTTATCTGGCTCATTTTACAGATGAGGAAGAGTTAAGTGACTTGTCCAAGGTCACACAGCTTACAAGCATCTGAGGCTAGATCTGAACTTAGGAAGATAAGTCTTCCTGACTTCAGGCCTTGCACTCCATCCTCTGCTCCACCTAGCTCCCCCCTTACACTTTATTCGCTTTCTTATATTCTGTAGTCCAGCAACAATGAACTTTTTGCTCTTCCTTACCCATAATACAGCATCTCCCCACTACGAGTCTTTTCACTAGTTGTCCCCTACGCCTGGTTTGCTCTATCTCCTTTTTTCTACCTCCTGGCTCCCCTGGCCTCTTTCAAGAGTCAGCTCAGGTCCTAACATGTGCAGGGGGCTTTTCCTGGTTCCCCAAGTTCTTTCCCTCTGAGATCACCTCCCACTTTTACCATACATCTGTGTGTACTTTTTTTTAATGTTTCCCCTATCAGAATGAGAGCTCCCCAAGAGATTGGGGACTTCCATTACTTTTTCATTGTATCACCAGCGTTTAACACAGTGTCTGACACATAGGAAGCTTTTAGTAAATGCTTGTTAACTAATTGACTAGGAAATTAAAGAGAGATTTGGATTCAGTGCAGTCATTAGCTTTTTCTTTTGATTGCTGCCCAAAAGTGAAATGGGCTGCTTCCTGTCACTAGAGATCTTCACTTAGAGGTTCATCTACTATAGATGAACTCATGCTTTAGGTCAGAATGAGGCTGGAGGACCTCAGAGGCCATTTCAAAATCAGAGATGCTATGTCTCTATAAGACTCGGTTCCTAGGGAGAGAATGACCAGAGAAATGGAATCCATTCTTCATGCAGAAGCTTACCCCAACAATTGCCCTCTAGAAGCTAATTACACAGAAGCTTTGGAGTCTCTACTGAGCAACATCCTAAGAGAGGCAAGAAAAAGAGTAAGTTCTGTTTTACCGAGAAAGCTAGTGGCTCAGTGGATAGAGCATTGGGCCTAGAGTCAGAAAGACCTGAGTTCAAATCTGGCCTTAGACACTGCCTAGCTGTGTGACCCTGGGCAAGTCACTTAACCTCTGATTGCCTGACAAACTGGATCCACTGGAGAAGGAAATGGTAAATCACTCCAGTATCTTTGCCAAGAAAATCCCAAATGGTGTCACAAAGGTTTGGACATGACTGAACAGCAGCAACCTGTTTTATTGTTAAATCGGCTAAAGTGCTGCAGTTGAGTGATTGGCCCTAAGTTCTATTGGGATAGACCCGGGAAAAAGGAGCATCAATTCAAAAAATCTGGACTTGAATTGGACAAAATCAAAAGCTCAGTGTGGAAAGAATCCACAGCTGTGTCAGCTTGGCATTCCCTTCACTAACAAAGATTGTACTTCCTCTCTGCCTTAAGTAGACTGCCTTCACGAGTTGCTGTGACTGAAAAAAATTCAGCAGCCAGTGGCTATGTCTAGTGAGGAGTCTCTCCACACCTAGCTAGGCTGGTCTTCAGATAACAGACTGAAGATGGAATCAGCTGAGAAAAGAAACATCAAGTGCTAGGCACACCTGAGAGAGATATAGAAATATTGGCCATAATTATTCCTTAGATCCATACATAAAACCCCTCTGGCTCCTAGGGCCAGTGAGAGCTTGCATTTTTACCTTTGCAAAGTCAAGCTTGGTTAACTTCCTGCCACGTTGGAGGATTTCAGTAAAGGGCAAAGCCAAAAACTCATTAAAATGAGGGCCATAATTGGAAAATTTTAAAGTTCCTCAGACCCCATCAAACCTTTCCTTAAATGCCAACTTCCTACCAGCACTACCCTTCCCTCAGAAAATAATCTGGAGTCTCCTTTCCTCAAATTTCTACTGTAGTTGGCTTATACCTCTCAAAGCGGTTGTTACATCCTATTTTATGAAGTATTTTTTTTTCTTTTTTGACACTTGCCTTGTAATCTCCTACTAGATGGCAAACATCACGAGGACAAAAAATGTCATCATTCTTGTATTCCTCTCCACCCCCAGTATTCGGGTCCTTTGTACATAGTAGGTCCTCAATAAATATTTGTCCATATCTATTTCTGTGCCTTTGTCCATCTCATGCTTACTGCCTGGAATGCTTTCCCCACCCCCTTTAACTCAATTCAATTGAATAAATATTATTTCAGTGAATAAAATAATCAAGGCATTGTGCTAGAAACTGGAGATAAAAACCTCCACCACCTATACCTCTCCACTCAGGAAAATCTTGCTCATCCTTGAAGATCCAGTTCAAGAGGGGCATCTAGGTGGTGCAGTGGATAGAGCAGTGGCCCTGAAGTCGGAAGGACCTGAGTTCAAATCTAGCTTCAGACCCTTACTAGCTGTTTGACCCTGGGCAAAACACTTAATCCCAATTGCCTCAAAAAAAAAAAAAAGAAAAGAAAAGAAAATCCAGAAAAAGAAGATCCAGCCCAAGAAGGCAGTAGAGTGGGAAGGCTTGGAGTCCTGAGGCCAAAGGCACCTCATTGGAAACTTGGGAGCCTTAGTTTTCTCATCTATCTATGAGATTGAGGACTGTATAATCTAGAATCTAGATCTAGATTTCTAGATATAATAATAATCTAGGATTCTAGATCTAAAATCCTACAATGATAATAATAATTACCAGTAATATAGCACTTTGCAAAGTACTTCATACATATGATTTCACTGGGTCTTCACAACAACCCCAGGAGGAAGGTGCTACTATTATCCCCATTTTACAGATGAGGAAACTAAGACTGAGGGTGTTTAAGTGACTTGCTCAGGGTCACACAATGATTAAGTATCTGAGACTGGGTTTGAACCTAGGTTTCCATGACTTCACCCTTACCAGCTAGTTGCCCAGATCCTATAATTCAAAGCCCCACCTCCTCCGTGAGTTTTCTCTGGCTTCTCCAGTTAAAAGTGATTTCTGATCTCCTCTAGCAACATTTATTAAGTAACTACTCTGTTCCAGGCACTGTGATAATCCTTGGTGACAGAAAGACAAAAGCAAAAGTCTCTATTCTGATGGAGCTTAAATGAGTTGTCTTTTCTCCTCCTCCTCCTCCTACTAATTGACATTTATATGGCACTAGGTTTACAAAACGCCTTGCACCTGTCATTTCATTTGACCCTCATAGCAACCCTGTGAAGTAGATGCTGTTATGATTCCCATTTTTATAGACAGAGGAAACCAAGGCACAAAAAGTAACTTGCCCAGCTTCATACAACACGTGAGTGAGACAGGATCCAAACTCCGATCTTCCTGACCCAAAGAACAGCATGGTCCACTGCATGACTGACCTGCCTCCTGCCACTCCTTCAGCATTTATATTTATTGTCTGGTATTATCACTTTTCTCTTTATGTGACTATATCTGTCTCGTCTCCTCCCTTCTATCTCCGTAAGCCCTGCGGGGACAAGAGACCAGATCTTCTCCTTTTTTTTATATTTCCCTCAATGCATAGCATAGTGCTTAAGTTTCAACGGATATTTGTTGATTGATTGACTGAAGACAATTTCTGACTTCCTTCAAGTCCCAGCTAAAGCCCCACCCCCTTGAGGAAGTTTTTTTCTGGTCCTTCTTAATTCTAGCACCTTTTCTCTGTTGATTATTGTACACAGCTTGTTTGTACATAATTGCTGGCATTTTGTTTTTCCCATTAGGCCATGAGCTCCCTTGGAGTAGGGCCTGCCCTTTGTCTTTGTTGAATCCTTAGCTCTTAGCACAGAGATTGGCACAGAATAGATGCTTAATACATGTTCATTGACTGACTGACAATTTGAGATTTTGATGTGTAAGAACAGTACAGATCACATCAGCCCACATGTGGCTAATATGAGAGGAAATCCCCCCATCATTTTCTGAGCAATCTGAACAGCTCTGCGTCCTAATTCAAGGTATTTCCCCAGTAAATCAATGTAATAATTCACCTCTCTTTTGTGTCTGACAATCCTTTCCATTTACATGCTGCTAAACTCAGAAAAGTTTGACAGATGCCTCAAGGAATAAACATGTCAGATTGGAGTTCTCTAAAACAAAGTAATCTCTGTGGCAGAGAACTGTCTCCTTAACATCTGTCCAGTTAAACCCCCAAAGATATCACTAACTCCACAAAGCCATTGAAGAGAGAAGAGGAACAGAAAATTTCCAAGAAACTGGAAGGGGAAAGGTTAAGGTGATTGGTCAATACTTAAGAGAAAGGGGGGTAGGATATTCTTTTCTTCCCCCCACCCCCACCAAGAATAACATGTCTCCTTCCCAACTGGAAGAAATCCAGTTTTTAAGGGGTTACAAGAGACTGTGTTCTCAGGCTGTCATCAAATGAGGTATATTGCTAGGGCTAATAACATGGGGAAAAGTGAGAGAAATTTTTTGCTGAACATAAAGGAAGAGCTTTCACTGGTGCAAACACCCTGATTATGAAATGTAGTAGGAGTATCACTAAACAAGGTCATTTAAAACCCATCTAGCAAAGCTGCTGAAGGTACTAAAAATCATACTGAAATATCTGTTCAATATTCCAAGGCTACATGGCTTCATCACAGAGGGTACTCCCTCCACTGATGCAGAGTACCACAGCTCAATGCTTTAACAGATGGCCTTTATAAGCTGCTGGGGCCCAAAAAAATTCATCACCTGGTTTCAGTGCTTGAGCAAGGAGTCTGAGTGGGGTGAGGCTGGTCTTTGGATGGCAGACACACTGTCCATCCTTGAGCCTCTGCTGGAAGGCATTTTAGTTTGGCAGGGCTTGACTAAACTTATGCTATGCCCTCGGCTGGGATCGCCTTTATGGGAGCCCAGGGTCACTTCTTTCACATAATTAGTCAGTCAGTGGACAAGCATTTAGGAAGCTCCAGCTGTGTGCCAGACACTATTCTGGGCATTAGAGACCCAAAGAATGAGATAATACCCACCAGCACGGAGTTTATAAAGATATATATTGTGTGTGTATGTGTGTGTGTGTTTGTGTGTACCATAATGAGGCCCACGAACAAGACTTTAGCTAACATTTTTATAGAGTCTCACCAAGTCTGTGCAATTCTATAAAGTATGTAGTGAAAGAATTATTATCCCCATTTTATAGTTGAGGCATATGTTAAAGAAATGCCCATCTAATGAATGAGGAAACTAAAAATCAGTGAAGTTTAGTGATTATAGGATCCTATATTTAGAGCTATCAGGGGTCTTAGAGTCTAATTCCCTCATCTTACAGATGAGGTCACTGAGTCCCAAAGAATGTCCTACCTGAGGTCATACATATACTAAATGTAAACACCTTAGCAAACAGCCTGAATAAGCTGCTGGGATGAGAGAGAGACAGAGAGAGAGAGACACGGAGAGAGAGACAGAGAGGGAGAGAGAGAGAGAGAGACAGAGAGAGAGAGAGGGAGAGAGAGACAGAGACAGAGAGAGAGACAGAGACAGAG
>NW_027187330.1:1134526-1134869 GCF_028583685.1 Petaurus breviceps papuanus
GAGAGAGAGACAGAGAGAGAAAGACAGAGAGACAGAGAGAGACAGAGGAAGGGAGAGAGGAAGAGAGAGAAAAAGAGAAAGAGAGAGAGAGGAAGGAAGGAAGGAAGGAAGGAAGGAAGGAAGGAAGGAAGGGAGGAAGGAAGGAAGATCATCTGAACTTGGGTCTTTTGACCCCAAACCCATTGTTCTTTCCACTCTACCACACTGACCCTCAACCTTACACAGTTAATGAGAAGTTAAGATATGAAACCTGGCCTTCTAACTGTAAATCTTGTGTTTTTCCATCTCTCTCTTGTGTTGCATCTCTCTCTCTCTCTCTCTCTCTCTCTCTCTCTCTCTCTCT
>NW_027187330.1:1134969-1156798 GCF_028583685.1 Petaurus breviceps papuanus
GTCTCTCTCTCTCTTTCTCTCTCTCTCTCTCTCTGTCTCTCTCTCTCTGTCTCTCTGTACATAAGGTCCGCTCCTGGTACTTTACTCTCTTTATGAGCTGAAGTGAATCACTGGGTTTCTGTTTCCTCATCAGTAAAATGAGTGGGCTGGACAAGATGGCCTCGGAGGTCCCTTTCAGCCCTGTCATTTGCTGGGTCCATTTTCTGAAAGCCGGCAAAAGCCTGAAGTGGGAACGGAACTCTGAGATGAAGCTGGCTGCTTTGCTTTAGCCTTGATTTGAGGCACTCAGAAGGTGCTTCAGTTCCAAAGATCTATTCAACATTTGCTCATTGCAGAATACACCCACACTGTATCCCAGGGCTTTGATACTAAGTGAAATCTACTGCATGCTTGAATTCTATTCTTCCCATGCCTCTTCCAGTAACAGGCATTTCACTGGGGGTCAGCTCAGCAATGTACTGTAATGCCCAAACAGTAACTGTGTATTGTTAAGAGTACTGGATTCCAAGACAAAATACATGGGCTTACACCCCAGCTCTGCTACTTAACTCCTATTTAACCTTGAGTCAGTCAATTCATATCTCTGTATCTCAGTTTCCTCAGCTGTAAAAGGAGGGGGTGGGTAAACTAAATGATCTCTGAGGTCCCCTTCCAGGCCTAACTCCTATGGTCTTACCTTTGTAGTGAACTCACCCCATGCTGACACCAAGTTTTAGCTTGTTGATTTGGAAAACTAAATTGGGATCAGATGTGATGAAGCTAGATCCAATAGGGAGCCTGCCTCCTGTATCATTTCCAAAATCCATGGGTCATCTCAGTCCCTGATACTGAACATATCCTGTTTGACCCACCTACAGCCCAGAGGCAGCAAAGCCCAGGATCCTGCAAACTGGCCTTGAGATCAAGCATGTTAGACCCTTGTACTAACTAGCCCTCAAGCTTGAGTCTCTGCATGGAGCTTAAAACTCTTATCATCTCTATTTCGCAAAAAGCCAACTCACAGCACTGGAGAGCTAGCAGGAACTTTAGAATCATTTGATGCAACTTTCATTTTGTGAAAGAAAATGTTGAGACCCAAATGGCTCACCTCCAGGGCCACTAGCTCTAGGAATTCTTCCTTTAAAGAAATAAAAAAGTTTTATTGATATGTTTTATTTTTACATTACAAACATTTGCAGAGCAAATAGAAATTTGCTTCTACTCCATGAGAGGTCTTTTGGAATAAAGTAAAATAGTTAAGCAAAAACAGTGATCTCACCCAAATGTACAAACAACATTCTATATCTGTAACACCCACCCCCACCCATATATACCCTATTTTAATTGTTTTTTTAATTAACAGAAATTTATTTCCTCTCCCACTTCCCATCCATTGGGGAAAAAAAGATTTTTAAAAATTCCTTACAATAAGCACACAATTAAGCAAGACAAAACGCCTCATTGGTTGTATGCAAATATATGTGTATGTGCATATGCACATATTTGTATATACATGTGTATCTACATATCCACATACATACATACACATACACATGTGTGCAAGATTAATCTTTCTGAATTGAAATCTAACCTCAGATACTTCCTGGCTGTGTGATGCTGGGCAAGTTACTTAACCCTGCTTGCCTCAGTTTCCTCATCTGTAAAATGAGCTGGAGAAAGAAATAGAAAATCACTCTACTATTTTTGCCAAGAAAACACCAAATAGGTCACAAAGAGTCAGACATGACTAAAAGAACTGAACAACATATATGTATGTTTGTATGTATATATGTATGTATGTACCCAAAATCTATGACTTCTCAGTCAGAAAGGGGAAAATATGTTTTATCATATGTCCTCTGGGATCATAGAGAGTCATTGTATTGATGATCAGAGTTCTCAGAACTTTGAAAGTTATTGTTCTCATACGAATTTTTCCCTTGGTTCTACTCATTTCATTCATCAGTTTTAAAAAGTCTTCAAAATTGTACATTTTAAAAAATATTGTTGTGAGAATATGGAGCCTTCCCTAGTGCCCCCACCCCCACTAAAAGGGATCCCTTCCTCCTCAATTAAAAAAAAAAAGTAACACCTTATCTAGACCTCTCTGAAGCACTTATCACAGTCTACCTTGTGTTTGTTGATGTCCCTGTTACATTCCACTCCCCACCCCATCCCCACCACATCAGCCAATCTCAGTAGCCTTGCTCAACAGGATCAATCAACTAACAGGCATTTATTAAAACCCTAGTATGTGCCAGGCCCTGTGCTAGGCCTACTGGGATGCAACCACAAAGCCACAATCCCTACTGGCAAGGACCTACATTCTAACGGGGGATGAGGGATGTAAAGCAATTTTTTCAAGTACTTTTCCTCATATAAATTCTAAGAAAAGGTAGGAATTGAAAAGAGGTTCCAAGAGAAGGATTGCTTCCTTCCTTTGGTTCCCTTCAGGCCTTTGATTAGGGCATAAGAAGTACTTATATATCTGAGGGCAAGAAAAGCCTTATAGCTCAAAGTAACTAGAAGTCAGGGAGATGTGGGTTCTGGTCCCAATTCTGTCACTGTCTCATCTTGGATAGGTCATGTTACTTCTCTGGGTCTCAGTCTTATCATCTGCAAAATGGGGACATTGAACAAGATGAATAGCATGCTACAGTGAAGACACTGCTGCTGGGTTTGGAGTCAGGGGACACAGGTTCAGTTCCTGGCCTGGGCTCTTCTTATCAATGGCACACAGAGCGAACCCTCTCACCTCTCTCTGGGCTGCTAGCTCTTCATCCATAAAACGGGGAGGCTGGCCTAGGTGGTCTCTACAGTCCTTTCTAGCCTTAAATCTTTGATGGTCTTGAAGGTCCCTCCCAGCTGGCTTCAAAGTCCTTTGAACTCTGAAACAAACCTGACTTCTCCAGGACTGTTAACTGCTGCCCCGGTTAAAATCAAGGACACTCCTTCAAAGGCTTCCTCCCCCACCTTCACCACCACCCCCAACCCCCCACTCACTCACTGGAAATTTTAAACAGAAGCTCTTGATCATTTCCATTTTCCGGTTTGCTAGTTGTGACATTAAACGATAATGGAACAGTGGCTTTCACAATGGGGTTAAATCTTATTAGCAGACTCCTGATTAGATTATATTTCACTGCAAGCTGGAGGGTGCTGAGCATCAAGGACAGAAGCACCTGTACACTCTCTGATACCCACAGAGACCCACCCCCCCTTGGGAAATCACTAAGAATCCTAACCCAGCCTGCCAGAGGCACAATGAAGAACTGAGCAGTCAGAACCTTAGCTTCCAACCTTGAGAACGTGTTCCGGGCATAGTGCATGATACTGTCAAAGTCGTACGTCTCTCCCAGCGAATTCACCTCCCCGGCCTCCATTTTTAGGAAGTTGTACTCCTGACCTGAGACACAATACACACTATTAGGGTCCATGTCATTAAGGAGGGGCAGAGGAGGGATACGACCGGGCAGAAAAAAATCATCTTCCTGGTTCACACTAAACCCACAGCACACATCTGAGGTTTGTATGTGTTCAAATAAGTCTGAGATGTTAAACTGGGAAGAAAAGCACAGATTCTTCCATCTTGATACTCTCTAAACTCTCAAAATCCCTCCAAATTCTTCAGCTGAAAAGTGATGAGACTGATTGGGTTTAATCAGCTTGGCCTAAATAGCATCTAAAGAAAAAGGCATCAATCATACAAATGGAAGAGAAAGAGAAAAATCCATGAAAAGATAAAGCTAGTTGTCTGCTGGAGAGTTGCAAACATTGAACAGAAGCTTTTTTGGTAGAAATTCTATCATTATATATTATATTCAACATATGTGTAATATATTATATTGTCACTATATATACTGTCATAGTCAATATATATTATTTATATTCCTTTGACTACCATATATTCAAAGAAACATTTCTCATAAGAAAAAAAAAACGTAAGCTGAATTGATGTATTTCTCCATGATTTGGATGTACAAGCTTCTCTGTCTTGACCATTCAGATAAATCCCTCTTGAAAATAGTTAATCTATTCCTACTTCATAGACACTACAATTGCCTATACAGGTGTTTTAGCTAAGAGGCAACACAGTGTAGTGAAAATCAGGCCAGATGTGGAATCAGGACAGCTTGGATTCAAGTCCAGCCTATAACACATATTGGCTATGTGACTGGACAAGTAATTTTATCTCTCATTGCCCAGGGCAAATCTAAAACCAAAGCTCAGAGAACACTTGCTGATCTGCATGGTTTGAATGAATTTCCTCACCTAGAGATCTCTACATGATAAAATCACAGAAAAAGAGAGTGATTTAGCTATATGTAGGATTTTTAAAGATATGTTGTCCAAACCAGAAATATGGTCAGTATGCAGGGGGAAAAAACCCAAATCTATTGGATAGGATCCAAACTTTGAAATACAGCTAGTAACAAGACATGAATCTGTCATCTTGACAGCTGAGAATCTGGGGGAAGATGTTTCTTTAGGCAAATCCATTGTCCCTTAAAACAGAGAAAGTCATCTTCTCTTTAGTTATAGCCTACAAAATTGGGACATAACTTCTCTTAGAAGGGGCTCCTGAGTGAGAACCAATGAGGATGCTGCATGTGTCACCCCCATTATAATGGGTGATCTCCAGAATTAGGGTGAGCTCCTCCTCAGCTTTGTTAAGTTCCCCATTTCATTTTCTTGACTAACATTAGCACTCCCTACCTATTAGATGGTGCTTGAAAGCAGTTTCCTTACCTTGCTGGATATTTTCTCTGATGATAGTTACATGCTGGTCTCGGTCAGGGCGAGTGTGCTCATGCCAGAACCCAACCACATGGCCAAGTTCATGAGCCACAATACCAAACTTATCACAATTCTTCCCAATGGATATGGCCTGAGGGCCTCCACCTCGGCGCCCAACATAGGAACAACATCTACAACAATCAGGAAAAAATATCCAGGTCAGCGAGAAAGAGAGAAAGGTGCAAGACCCAAGAAGGGCACTTAGAGATAGTGAGAACAAAGAAGAAATAAATGAAGGGAGAGGACCACTGACTTCCTTCTGGAATAAGGAATCACCACCATCTCTCATCCCACTGTTTTTCCTAATAGGGCACAGCCCCTTCATCCAACTGCAATGACCAAAAACAACACTAGACATGTCAGAATTCATCTAATATTTGACAAAAACAATAAGAGAATGTTACTTTCTGCCTAAAGGGAATTTACATACATGTATGTATGTATATGTGTATGTATACATAATATTTTAGTATTTTATATATGGTATTTTACATATAAGCACAGTTACATATAATATCTGTATACATTAATGCATGTTTATATATATGAATACATAATGTTACCCTTTATTTATAAGCTACTCTTTCAACTTGAGAATCTTCTAGTGGTACATGTGGTGTTTCTGGAGTTGAATTGACTCCAAACCCAAGCTAGAAATGATGTTTGGCAGTTAAAACACCTGCTTGAAGCGATGCTGATTTGTTGTTGGGTTAGGTTTTTTGGGGGGTGGGGAGAAGAGGGGTAGATGTTAAGGGCAGTGAACCATTTATTTAAGGACACAGGAGCTGACCACACATTTAAGCTGGAAATGAGCATTTCAGGGCTCCAAGCTGCCTATAGTCTCCCTATATTGTTTTCTCCCCTGTGTTCAAGTCATCTTTCAATGGATGATGTGATCTACTGAGTTACTCCTCATGTAGGATCATAGAATATTAGAATGTTCACATTATGGTGTTTAAATCTGAGTGCTGCATTTTAAGAGAGACATTGAAAACTGTCTAGAAAAAGGAGGATGATAAACTTTGATGAACTGCAGTTCATTAAGAATGTTTGGTTGGCTCTCATTTAAAGTGGTTTGATTCATCTATAGACAAAATGAAGCTAGATTTCTTGGTTTCTATTACTTACCCACATGTTCTGTAACTGAACACAATGAAACTTTCCTCATCTGTTCTCTCTATAAAGGTCACACAGGTGTGTTTCTCCCAGTGCCTCATGGCCTGCTTAAAAATGGCACGCTGGCTCCCTAAAACAAAGATGGGAACACCAACATGCATTCATTTGTTACCTTGTTCACAGGTCTGTCTTTGGTTCGTTCTATCTTATTCTACAGGCACACAAATGTAGCTTTGCCTAAAATGATTCTTGAGTCCATTTCCCATGGCATTGTTACTCCATAAAAGACAACATTCTTTGATCAAAATTAGACATGACTCGGGGCGGCTAGGTGGCACAGTGAGTACAGCACTTGCCCTGGAGTCAAGAGGACCTGAGTTCAAATCTGGCCTCAGACACTTAACACAAAAACTAGTAATGTGACCTTGGGCAAGTCACTTAACCCCAATTGCCCTCCAAAAAGCAAAAAAAAAAAATAGACATGACTCCATTAGGTTGTAAGCTCCTTGAGGTCAGGGAATGTCTTTGCCTTTTTTCATATCCCCAGCACTTAGCACCCATGCCTAGCACACAGTCAGCACTTAATAAATGTTTATTGATTGATTGACTTCCCTGAATTTACAAACCTATAAGAGTTTTACAGATTAAACATAGCCATACCCAAACAGACAGAATTTCAGAGATGAAAGAGACTTTACTTAACCCAAAGAGGTTAAGTAATTTTCCTGGGTTTAACTTTAATGAAAATGATGAAAGATGGTCTTCAAAGAGGTCTATGCTCCCTCAACTTCCATTGATAATGAAAATGGTATTTCCAACAGATTTCAAATTTTACTCCAACATGCAGAGCTGTACCTGAAGATTCCGGAACCTGAGACAAATTCATTTGAGGGGAGGGAGTAGAAACAGAGCCTGAGATCCCCTCCCCAAAGTCACTATGAACTTCCTGGACCCTTATCCTGTGCAGCCTATGTGGAATAGGACTCTAGGGCTATGTGCTTGTGGACCAGCTGCCCAGAGTGTGGAAGGTGCCCCAGGAGAGGCAGGGAACTGAAACCTTGGGGTCACGTGCTAGGACTCACTCCCTTTTAGTGGTAGTTTACTCTGGGAAGAAGCATGTCACCTGCCCAATACTGGTACCATAGGAGTGGGACAGATGCATCCCCACTTTTACTGGTGCCCTTGGGCACAACTCAGTGTTAGAAGACTAAAGGGTTACCTTGGTTCTCCTCCCCCACTTTATACAAAAACATAAGGTGATTTTTCGGTGGGGAGATACCTTAAGGAAAATCCTAAGAGTTCTCAGAGTTCTGAATACTCCACTTGCATAAAAATCAGTAACACATGGGGCAGCTAGGTGGCACAGTGAATAGAGCACTGACCCTGGAGTCAGGAGGACCTGAGTTCAAATTCGACCTCAGACACTTAACACAAAAACTAGCCATGTGACCTTGGGCAAGTCACTTAACCCCAATTGCCTTACCTTCCCCCCTCCAAAAAGCAAAAAAAAAAAAAATCAGTTACACTTTTATTTTTGGTTCCTTTGCTTTTCTGAAGACTCCAGAACTGAAAAGTCATGAAATATCCCAAGAAAAGACTAAATCTGGCTTCTCGGGATCTACGTTTATTCATTTAGGCTCATTCCAGCAAATAGGGAAAAAATATTTGGGACAAGAATCTTGCAAAATTATAGGGATTGCTGCTCTTCTAGAGAGGCAACACAGCACCTAAGAAAGCCTTGTCTGTTAACTGACATCAACATGAAGGCTTTAGAAAATGAACAGGAACTATCTGGAGGTGAACAAGAAGGAAAGCAGAGGGGGACAGGAGCTGGCCATTCCAGAAAGACAGAATGGAGGGGTGGATAAAGTTCTGGGCTTGGGGGCCAGGAAGATGTGGGTACAAATCCTGCCTCTGATACTTGCTCACTAGTGATTAAAAGCAAGTGCCTTCATATTTCTGAGCCTTAGTTTCCTCATCTGAAAAATGGGGGTGTTGATACATAGAGTAACTAAGTCATAGCATTTCCATTATATAAAATAATACATTACATGTTATAACATGATATCATATATGTATATATAAATAAAATTTAAAGCTGTCATAATATATATTATATCATTACATCATCTCATACTATCATACCAAATAATATATGTAAACCATCTTATATGCTATATGTTAAAACCATCTTGTAAACCAAATGTAAGTGCTCATTTTTATTAGTATTACTATTCAATGATGGAAAATTAGGACTTCAGTTTATTGATACAAAAATAAATTTACAAGCATTAGTTCTTCCTCATTTATTTGCTTTCCTCCAATTTGGGAAGGGGTGTTAACCCAGATGAGGGACAAGAAGAAGTCCCTAGAACACAAAACGCTCCCAAACACCATATGTGTGAACAGGTTAATAGCCATGATGACGTGGCACTTCCTGGGACAGGAAAGCACTCCAGATGTTGAAAAGACACAGTTAAAACACAAAACCGGTGCCTTTCAACAAGACTCTTTTTAGATCACTCTCAGGAGGGTTCCAAATAACCCCCGGAGGTCCCTTCCAGCTCAAAGTTTCAATGAGAGTGGTGATGACATGGTTTAGTGGGAAAAGTAATTTAGTGGAGAGTATGATAGCTCTGAAATCAAGAGACCAGTGTTTGAGCCTGGGCTGTGCCTCTTATTAGTTGTGAAGCCACAGAGGATTTCTATATGCTCTCTGAGCCTCAGTTTCCTCATCTACAAAATGGGAATAATAATACTTGCAATATTGAATAGGGTCACCATGACAAAACCATTCGCAAACCTTGAAGTTCCATATACATGTGAGTAGTGATGGTGAGGATAGGGGTGTGGAATACATCAGAAAATCTAATTTCTGCAGATGTCCCAATGGTGTACCATTTTGTTGGTAGTGCAGCCTGGAGAAATGAGCAGATTCACTGATCTCATTTGATGGAGAGGGGAAACAGTGCATGAAGAATGGTAGAATGATGGACCTGCAAGAGGTCCTTGAGAACCTCCTTCATTCTGAGGATAAGGAATCTGGGAGAAAGGGAGTATACAGTGGAAAAGTCACTGGATTTGGGGTCAGAAGACCTAAGTTCAAATCCTGACTTTGGGTCTATCGCCTTACTTCCCTGGAACTCTGTAAAATGAAGGGGTTTGGATTAAATGTGCTCTGAAGCGCCCTTCTAGATCCACAATCCAATGGATTTCCTTTTAAGTCATTCAATTAACATTAGATTGTAAGCTCCTTGAGGATAAGAACCGTCTTTTGCCTCTTTTTGTATCTCCAGCACTTAGTATAATGCCTGGTACATAGAAGGTGTTTAATAAATGTTTATTGAATTAAATTGAATGTCAAAACTATGGAGACAGGGCACATTTTGAAATAGGAAAACCCTTCAGATGCTCAAATGGTAGACACAAAAGATGGTGTTCAGGATCACTAACTCTTGTAAGAAGCCTCGGAGGTCATTCTAGTCCAACTTGCACCTGATGGAGAATCTCTTCTGAAATATCCTCCCACCATCACCACCCATCCTTTGGTGAAGACTTCTAGGAAATGGGAAAGCCTATTATCTAAGCAGCCAACCCCACTTTTGGACTATGAGAAACACTCAGTCTAAATCTAGGTGGCCCATAAGTGGTTAGAGCCCATGATGGACTTAAAAATAGGAGGTCCTGAGTTTGGATCCTGCCTCAGGTTCTCAACTAGCTGTGTGGCCTCAGATAGGAAACTGAAAAGAATAATGGAAGTACCTAAGGGGTACAGTGGATAAAGAACTGGACTTGGATGCAAGAAGACCTGAATTCAAATCCTGCCTCTGACACTTACTAGTTGTGTGACCCTAAATAAGTCACTTAACCCCTGTTTGCCTCAATTGTAAAATGAGGATCATAATAACACCTATGTCCCAGGGGAGCTATAAGATTAAATGAGATTTTATTTGTGAGCCCCTCAGCACAGTGCCTGGCACATAGCGGGTTCTTAATAAAGGTTTGTTCCACTCCCTCACATGAAAATCCAGTGTTAGACTCTCACTACAACAAAATCCCTTTGGCCCTTTCCACAGGGACAGCATGACCCAAGAAGTGGCTGTCCTGAAATGGATTTGACTTTCGACATGGCTTCAGTGAAAGAAATGCTGGATTTGGAGTCAGAGGACCTATGCAACCTCAAGAAGGTCAAATAACCCAGACGCAGCACAGCAAAGGAGGGAACAAGGTTGAATTTGGAGTCCTAAGAACTCACTCTGACTCCTGCCTGTCTTTGCCACTTATGACCCTTGTGACCTTGAGCAACTCTTTCATCCTCGGTGCTGTCATCGATAAAATGAGGGAAGGGGGTGAACCAGATGGTCTCTAAGGTACCTAAGAGCTCCAACCCTGACCCTTCTACAGACAGTCAGTGTTCTACAGAAATGACCAAGGATCTGGCCCATCACCTCCCTAAAGATCTTCTCTAATAATGGCTCATTGTGAAGAAGACCCTGGATTCTTGAAAGTTCCAGAAGTAGAGTCAAAGCTCTGGCAAGTCCATCTCAAACACAAGCCTTGAGATAGACTCTCTCTGCTGTCCAAGGACTGACTTTACTGAGTTTGAGGGGGCACATCAACAGGTCAGTCTCAGGAAGACAGGATTTTTGGTCATGGCAACTCTCCTAGGTCCCTGTGAAGCCATAATCTATACTGGTAGAAATAAAAGCCGAATCAAGGAACCTTGAAGTATTGTTATGCTGGTTAGTTATAGTGAGTCCAGCTCCTAGGTTCTTGGTCATTCTATTTGAGGAATAATGAGAATTTCTAAACACATGTTTATATAACTCTTTCAAGGTGACAAAACATTTGCCTGGCAATGTAAGGGAGGCGATGAAACAACTATCAGTATTTCATAGAGAGGAAACTGAGGTTCAAGGAAGTTAATTGGATTGTCCATGGTTACACAGCTAAGAATGGACACAAAGGGATAGGATGCACACAGTCTCCAGACTCCAGGAGAGCATTCTTTCCACTGGACCAGTCTTTTCTGGGTCATAGACTCCTCTGGCAGTCTGGTAAAGCCTATGGACCCCTTCTCACAATATGTTTGTTTAAGTAACAATAATAATAATAGCCAGTATTTATAAAGTGCTTTAAGGTTTGCAAAGAACTTTACATGTTACCTTATCTGATCTTCACAGCTACCCTGCGAGACAGATGCTATTATTACCCCTATATTTCAGATGAGGGAAGTGAGACAGAGGAAGATTAAGGGGCTTTGCTGGGGACACACAGCTAATAAGTATTTGAGGGATTCAAACTCAAGTCTTCCTAATACCAAGTCCAATATTCTGTCCTCTGAAAAGGCTAAATTTCAGTTAGAGGTGAGTGAAAATAAGTCTGTAAATTTTTTCTTCCCCATCCAAGTTTAGATTCCCCAACGTCTGTCTACGGATCCCTTAGAAGTTATGGTACCTTGCCCTACACCATGGATGTCAGAAGACCCTTAAGCCTAATAAGAGTAAGTTCAGCTTCTTAATATCTGGGTCAGTCTAAGCTACAAATCCAGGACTGGCCCCAAGTTTACATTTCTTCTTACAACAACTGACCTGTGAAATTTCCTCCAATGACATAGGGAATCACTCCTCCAGGCCAAATCCTCTCAGCCCTTGATGTCGTAGCCCTTCGGACTCGGGGAGAAGACTCCGCAGGTTCACTGGGAGAAGCGTTTGGGCCCTTTTGCTTTAGTCTCCGTGGAAGCATGGAGTTCTGCCTGTCACCTGCAAGACAGTCTCATCATTTCAGCTGTAGGCATTTAAAAACAGCCACAGTGTTACCTCTGCCACTCATGAAGATGCTTAGAATGACTAGGTATCCCTGTCTCTAGGAGAAACCAGCAACCACCTTCATGACTTACTTAATGAATATTGACTGAAGATAGTCACCTCAACTCTTGAGTCTTCTCATTAACACGCTAAAATCAAAATTTCTAAGTACCTCCCATGACTGATCCTCTATCCCCCAAAACACCAAAAGTGATTCTGCTTTCTGAAATACTTAACCTATAACAAAAAAGGAAGTATCTCCTAACACTCATCTAAATGTGAACATTAAAATAGTTCTAATCAATTCTAAGATGAAGACTTTTTGATGGCATTAGAAAAACTGAAGTTTTTTATATTTAGAACTGGGTTATCCAATAAGCATTCCTGGTTTAGTAAATTTAGGCCATAATGCCACAATGGTGGCAGGCCTGGGGTTGAAGTAAGGAAGGCCTAAGTGTGGGCTAATTTCTCATATTACATGCAACACCTTCCCACTTACTTCTGCGTCCCTTTCTTCAGCAGAAAATCAGGGGTGGAAAAATCCCTCTACGTGACAAATAACACCTACAATGCTCCCTCTGTTTCTCAGATGATAGTACCAAACAGAAATGTAATAGCAAGTCACAGGGGCAATTTTTATACCATCAAGCCAGCATGGGAAAATCTAAAGTCTAACTGGGGAAAGGCAAGGGGTATAATTTGCAGTGATCAGTTTGTGAACGACAGCTTACTACTCGACCCAGTGAGAAATTTAATTTCCTGAGGACTTAGCACAGGAGACACATTTGCAGATTAAAAATATGTCTAAACAGATGTTCTGCTTAGGCTGAGAAAAGATCCTAATGCAAATGTCATTATTGGATTTTCCTGGATTATTGTTATCTCAAAAATCAGAATCCAGTGTAATTTTATTTATTATCTCAGAATGCTCTGCATATGGATTGGCACTAAAGGGACTCATGCCAAAAAGAAACCAATCCAATCTACCAACTACACCCCAAGCCCAACATATCCAAATGGATATGCCTCCTGAGCTGGAACCCCATAAACTCTGCCACACAGCAGTTGCCATCATAAGTCAACATTTCATTCTGAGTCTCAGTCCCAGAAGGGCCCTAAATGGTACTGTGGCCTGGCCTTAGCTTTTTCCAGTTGAGGTCCTGAGTCTTGCATCCAGGGAACGTCTTTTCTTTACTGGCTGGAAATAAATATGCCAGAGGTACAACCATCTGGATAAACCATTACAAACTCGGGAAGGGAAACAAATGCTTTGGCCAATTTCCCGTCTCCACAGCATGCAAAGAATAGCTCTGCTATGAAAGATGGGCTTCAGGGGAATGGGATACGGAAGACTCTTTCAAAGATGTGAGCAGCCAAAAGTTAGTCAATGGCTCAAATGGTAGATCACTATGGCCCCCAATTGTCAGCTTTTTCCAGTGGGTTTGAGAGGCAACTGCGGCTTTCCTTCCTTTCTACTAGGCTCTACCTCTTCAACATGGGCTTACTTCTGTTATGTGGCTAAGCCCCGGGAGTTCTTGGGGGACAATGTCCTTTAAAACTGCAGAATGCATTCTTCTTATTAGTATGGTTATGGAAATCAGAGACTATCAAAATAGTCACAGCTTCATTTGGGAGACTGTTTACACACTCCATTTCGTTAATCCAATTATAAACTCAAAAATGCATGCTGAGTCCTGAACTCCACACACAAGAGGGATCCCTCGAACTGCCAGGTGTCTCTGAGAGGACGGGGATGCTTCTTATGGCTCCCACAGAAAGCCGGGACCAGAAAAGCACCACGGTCAGGGCTGACAGGCGCTGAATAAAAGAAGGAAATAAACCCACGATTGAGCAGGGGCAAGATGAAACTGGGAGGCTCAGAGCCTTTCTCCTTCTTGTGAGGTCTCTTTTTATGGGGGTGATAGAAGGGGGTCCCTGTTGGGGGAGTTGTGATTAAAGGGGAATGTCTGAGGGACACACAACTTGTCTTCCCCTTAATTCAAATAAAACAAACTCACCCCAGCTCACTGGCCCAGAGAGCACAGGGATAGAAATGCTGCCCTCGCCCACCCCCTTTCTCTTTCACCTCTGCGTCCTCTCTCTTAACTTGTAGTGACTGCACTGGACACTAAATGTCCAAGGTGGATGAAACTGTCTCTCTGTTGTTTTCCCCCATTAGAATGTGAGTTCCTGGAGAGTAGAGACTATCTTACTTTTCTATCTTCAGTGCTTTGCACGCAGAAAGCCCTTAATACATGCTTATTCATTCATTCATTCCTATATCACAGAAGGGGACATATTTCCCTGTTGTTTTTTTACCTATCCTTTTCAACCAAACCCATGTCCCTTGGTGCATGCTAGTATACAGAGAGAAAGATCTTCAAGTGGGAGGACTATCATCTCTCACTCCCAAGGGTCTAAGTCCTGTTGTTCTGGGCTGATCTTGATTTGGGTAATCAGTCATAACTAGGCTAAATCCAGGGGTTTTAAGAGGCTGCTGTATGTAGCCTTAGGCTCCTCCGGTTGCCATTAGTGGTTTGACTCTGCAGCTGTCTAAACAGCTGCAATCTCTCTGTGCAGAGGTGGACAACGTGCTTTCAGCACCAGGTAACACAATTCCTTAGTATATCAGTATCACATGTACATGAATTAGGTCATAAGAGATTAGACAATATGTGAACATAGAACAAGAATGAAAAGTCATTTATAGATAGTCCTGCTTTTCTTGCATTCCAGGAAATGGTACGAGAAAACTAATGGTTAATAATAAAAACAACAATGTAAAAAATAATGATCTTTTTGCCCCTATGCTTACAACTCCCTACTATCACCATGAGATAGAAGGTGGCCACCAGGTGAGAAGGTAGAATGTTGAATACATTTACATAAAACCAGAGGGAACTGACTAATTATTTTGATGAAGGTGGTGAAAACTGAAAAAAGGTGATTTGGGGAAAATATATATGTCTCTAAGAAAAGTGGAAGGTGCTTCCACTATTAAAAATTGGTTATGTTTTTGAGACATTAACTTGGAAATTTTATATAAAGACCTGGGAGGGAGAGCTGCCAACTCTTTAAAAGGAATCAAGAATCTCCTCCAATTCCTTCTTCTAAGGAGAATGGAAGTTGCTTAAGGGAAGGGGTTATTTGTTGTTATGGAGTAGTGATTGTTTTTGCATCCCCAGATCCTAGCAAAGTGCCTTATATAAAGTAGTCATTTAATAATAAATGTTGTTGGATTGAACTGAATTGAACTGAACCAGATATCTCTCAGGTTTTGGGAACTAGTTATTCCTTTATTTTTTTTTTGCTTTTTGGAAGACAGTTGGGGTTAAGTGACTTGCTTAAGGTCACACAGCTAGTTTTTTGTGTGTGTATGTGTTAAAAAAAAAAAAAAGGCTGGATTTGAACTCACATCCTCCTGACTCCAAGCTGGTGCTCTATTCACCGCACCACCTAGATGCCCCAATATTGTTCTTTTTTTAATAGGAAGAATTTTATGTGAGAATTATGTGACTTGCCACTTGAGGCTGAATTTGTCCTTCCAGGAGAGAAGGCAAGCAGTCTTCATCATCTTATTCAAGAGAGATATAGATGGGGAAGAGAAGGAAAAGGGTTTCTGAAAAGAGAAAGCCTTGCCTAAAAGCCATTTATTTTGGTGAGATGCTAGCAGCAATTAATATCCTTTTTACCACCAGTACTAGGGAAGGTGAAAGGGCTCACATTATTTTATGTAAGGCTTTAGGCACCGACAAATAGAATGTGGATTTCTTTTCATTTTGAGTAAGCCTATCCCCATAGAGGAGAGGCTATTAACTTGGGGTCCATGGACCATGGAGTGATTTCAGAAGGTAGCCTCCGAGCTGTGCTTTGAAAGAAATTTGGGATTCTTTCAGGCAGAGGTGAGAAGGGAACACACCCCAGAGAGTTACTTGTAACAAAGACAGAGAGGTGGAAAAGTAGTTTTATCCTGCTTTTATGAACATCCTCTTAAACCAAAACCCAGCAATGCCCATGTATAGTCACTGGCACCTCCTATGCCTTCAGCACCACCTTCTAGGCCAGATTCTACACGGTTTGACATGAAGCTAAGAACGTCCATTTCTTTGAGTGGTCCAGATTAACAGTCAACCCATACCTAATCCACTATTTACAGACTCTTCGTATCTTGCTGGCTACCTGGCTTAACCACATTCCAATCAACAGAATTCTGTATTTCTAGGATTCTGCAGTTCTAAAACAGAATAGGTTTTTCAGTTGATAAGATATTAAATAAAAGATACCCAAATGTCTGGGTGGGGTACCACATTACCCTTTTTAACTTTCTTGGTACTCTGACTGGAGGCTGTGGCATTCGGCCCAATTTCATGAAACTGTTCTCCAAGGCCACCTGAAAAGGAAGTAGGAAAAAGAAAAAAGAATATATACCACCAGACTTTTTTACATTGACATAAAACTTATGAAACAAAGATTGCTAATTGGAAATGATCAGAAATGTCACTAAATCTATAAAGCTATGTCCACAATCCCTGGAATTTAGTTACCAGGAGCTATGACTAGTCTTTCCATTCAACCCTATCTTTTCAGCTATGGGTTGGTCTAGGTACCCGTGTTTTCATTGATATTCCTTCTGAGATTCCCTGACTTTATCCAAGGGAATTGAGTATTTGAAGGATTGAGAGAAATTCATCACTAACTATAAGTGACAGAAGTGAAGAATGAGTATTACTTAGATCTGATAAGGAAGGATCCCCATTGGGAGGGAAGAAAGCATTAATCAGAGACCCTACACCAGCTGGTTCTTGGATGTCGTTGTAGTGCAGAGATAAGTAGGAAAGCCTGATGCTGGGAATAAGGATTCAAGTACTAAATTAGGAAGCCAAGAGATAGGAAGTATTAGTGAATTGATAGTTTGACTGATTTGGATTGATTTCCCTAAAGATTCTGACTTTTTATTTGTAATTGCCTGTATACCTAGGCCCTATCCATTACATGCCATTGTGGTGACTGGCATGATCTACCAAGTCTCCACCTGATATACCTGCCTTTGGGGAGCCTTGGGACCAATTGATTATATACATTTAAAAGGGAGGAAATGGAAACTCAGACAAGCTAAGAGATTTATCCAGAGACTTAGATGAGAGCATAGATTACTTGCCCCTAGTAAATTCACAAATAAACCAAAACTGGAATGTATAGCAGTGTATATACAGTGAATGATAGTATCTGAATCCAAAAAGATCCTGAGGGGCTAAAGCACTGGGCAAACTGGAATAAGATGAAAATTTTTAGTAATAAACGTAGTCTTTGACATGGGCACAAAAAATAAATGTCAAAAGTACAAAATTGGAGAAGTATGGCTATGTAGCTATTTTCCAAAAAAAAGATCTGGGATTTTAGTGATCAGAAAGTTCAATATGAGTCAACAGTCTGAGGCCAAAAAAGCAAATGCAATCTTAAGTTTCGTATAGTATCTAAGACTAAGTATTGATCCTAGGACTATATTCAGCTCTGGGTGCCACATTTGAGCATAATCTGTAGGTCAGAACTAAAAACCTTTGAGTTTACATGGAACAGGTTAAATCTTGACAAATGACTCTTTTTGGCTCATGCTCCTATAAAAGATTTTTCCTAGGAAATCAGACTCTAGTTTATGCCTAGATCTCTATAGAAAAGGTTAAAAAAAAGGGTCTTTGTCTCTCAAGCAAGCACTCAGACCAACAATACATAAAACATTGGACTAGTTTTCTTTAACATGTTCCTCCCAAAAAAAAACCCCAAAAGCTATAAAAATTCACACCTGAGCCCATGAATTGTCACAAATCTCTTTCCCTCCCTTGTAGGCCCCCACCTTCCCCTGAAACCCATTCTGTCCTTTAAATTTATGTCCCAACCCTCAAAATACACCTGGGAAAAACACTGATGGTTGCTAGAGATTCAAACAACTCATCCTTTCAGGAAGCCCAAGAACCTATGTAGTCCTCTGGAATTATAGTACCAGGGCCTGTGTATTCTACAGAGCTTACCATACAAGTGAAGGACAAGGTATGGGTTTGATCTTCCATTTCATGACCTTGGTCCTTGAAGTTCCTTGTCTATCTATACGGTTTGGTCCAGACAGAACTAAAACTAGTAGTTTGTGCACTCAGGATACAAATATGCCCTCCAATCAATTTTTTAAAAGAACAATTCAGTTCAACAGCAGAAGAGAAAAGATTACAGAAAAAGAAAAGATTACCTGGGGTACTTATGTATGCTATCAGACAGCTTCTAACTTCAATTATTCTTGCTAACTAGGCACTAAGTTCAATTGTTTCTAGGTGCTAAAGGATTGTAAATATTGTCAGCAAACTCTAAATGTCAGTACTCTGGGATAAAGCTCAATTCACCCTACCCTAGGAACCGTCCTTGAGAAGACAGCATTGTCCAGGAATTATTCTTCCAGGCCAGGAATTCCTCTGTTCATAAAGGAATCCATGCTCACCTCCATCCAACATTACAACATCCAACAAGTTAGCCCTGGCACTCCTAACTACTTTGTTGATGTAACCTCAGGGGTCACATAGGGTCTTAAATATGGGAAGGCTTCTGGTTCAGGGACCTTAGCTTGTGTGACTATATAAAAATTTTCTGCTCTCTGTTCTCAATCTCCTTTTTAGAGGTCTAGTCCAAGTCTACAGCCTAATTGTCCTGAAATTAGGCACAAATCAATTCCTTTACATGGTGCCAGTGGTCCAGGGAGTATCCAGGGCAAGGAGAATTCACACCCCCTCAAGGAAGCATCATTCATAAGCAAGGTCTCAAATGAGAGTGTTTATCTCTTATATAAAGGGATAACATCGATGAACAGAGACTTCTTTCTATAATACTGTTAACCTGAGTTAACCTTACCAGGATCCCCCCAGACATACCCTCAACATTAGGAAGGGCACAGATAAGTTGGAAAGCATCTTAAGAAAGGTGACCAGTAGAATGAAGTGGTTCATGATGTAAGGATCCCTCAAAGGAAATTGAGCTCTTTTGCTGGAAAGTCATCATAACTGTCTTCAAGTATGTGATGGGGTGTTGCAGCGAAAAGGGATGAGACTGACTCTGCTTGGCCCTAAGAGTCAGACCTAGGAGCAGACAGAATTTACAGAGACCTGAGCTAAGAACAAATGTCCCAATAATCAGAACTATCCATAAGGGACGTGGCAGGTTCTCCCCCAATGAGGATTTTGAGCCAAGGTGATGATATTGTCGAGGAGAGTCTTTTCAGATATAGGCTGATGTAGGTGGACTCTGAATTCCCTTCTAATTTGGACTAAAACCAAATATAACAAAACATAAAAATAGAAGCAAAACCAAAAGACTGGGAAGGAAACTTTGGATCTAAATAAAGACTAGGTTCTGACTGAGCAATTCAGATTCCAGGGTAGATTTTAGACTTTTTTTTTTAATGAATACAATCTGTTGATCTCCTGAGTTAACAGATTTTCACTGGTTTATCCACAGTCCCTCAGAAAGTCAGTGGTAGGGATAGGAATCAACTCCAAGTGTGGTATTCTTTCTGCTACATTACACATCCTTATTTACTCTTAACCTGCTGTTCAATCTCTCCATCTATCCTATCATTTGTTCCCACCCACCAAGTCCCACACCTTCCAATCTTTCTTTGTTACCACAAATTCCCCATGTCTCTTTCTGGGATTGTCTTCAATTCAAGTGTTTTTTGTTGTGGGAGATATATGTGATCTTTGGTCTAAGTCTAAAAGGAGCCTTGGAGGTGGTATCGTCTAAAGGTTCTTAACCTGGGCTCCATGAACTTATTCTTGTTTTTAAATATTTTGACTATTATTTCAACATGGTAGATTTCCTTTGAAACCCTATGTATTTTCCTTTATGAATTTAAAAACATTATTCTGAGAAGGGGTCCATAGGCTTTAGCAGACTGCCAGAGGGACTATGACATGAAAAATGGATAAGACCATTGATACTGGTCAGAAGAGGCACCAAGAGGTTCAGTGACTTACCCGAGGTAATACAAGTAATAAATAGTCCAGCCTGAATCTGAACCCAGATCTTCTGACACCAAAACCAGTGAGTGTTCTTTCCTCTAACCTATAGACCTCCTCCTTGGTCCCAAAGTCTATCAGGCACTTTGGGTTGTAGGAACTGTGCTTGAAAATGATGAAATGTTTCACCTCCTTTCCCAGAGGAGAAGTTGCTACTTCTATAGGAAACCTGATTCTGCTTACTTGGTCAGCAAAAGAAACCTGAGAGTTATCACTGAGCACAGGTCATAGTGATGGCTTAAATCCTTTCCCAGACTTTAGCAGAAGAAAGATCAAGTTCTTTAAAAGCTCTGGAAACTTATAACTAAAAGGCTATCCATATTTATTGAGGATCTATTATGTATGAGGTACTGAATGAGGCCCTTGGGAGACAAAAGAAACAACAGGCACTATTTCTATCCCCCAGAACAGATGACAATGTTGAAACATACAAAAACTTTATTCAAATAACCAATAAGTGAAAAGTGATCACCATTCAGCACCCTGCTTGCCGGCTGGAGGTGCTTAATATATTTTAACAAACTAATATCCTCCAGAACATTGGCCCAAATACTCTGGATGTAAAAAGCAAACTGATATAAAAAAATAAAACATGTTATTCCAAACCTCCCTTCTGAAAAGCCCATAATTTCTTTCTCTGTGATGACAAATATGGCAGGGATTCTATGAAAGCTAGTAAACTGAAAACATTCCATTAGGAACAGGTGAGTCAGGCAGCATCAAATCCTGAGGGAAGTGGATTGTTCTGTTTGCTTCTACTTTGCCCGGTGCCAAAGTCACTCATGTCCTTCTTGCAGCTGCTGTGGTCCTCTCTGCCAGATTTCCACACTCCAACCAGGGACCCTCTGCCGGATGTCTATGCTCCATGGATGTGCTCCTGCCCATTTTCCCAATCCACTACAATCTATGAGCTGCATTCTTGTTTTCTTTCAGCCCAGGTTAAGTAGTACAAAGGAGGGGTCAGGGGCTCTCTCTATACTTAGCTGAGGTATTTAAACCACTGACTTCAATGCTGGTCAGACCAGCCAATCCTTTGGGGATGTCACAGGACAGTGGGGGGGAGGGGGAGGAAGGAAAGTAGACCTGAGATTATCCATATGGTACAAATGGAAAAGCACTGGCTCTGGAGTCAAAGGACTGGGGTTCAAATCCTGCTTCTGACCTGTGAGACCTGGCCCTCACTTTCCTCATCTGTAAAATGAGAGGGTTGGTCTAGATGGCCTCTGAGGTCCTTTCCAGCTTCAGATCTATGGCCTGTATGGCTTGGCCAAGGTATGGAAGCTCCAAGAAATTCCCAGTGGCTTGGCTGTAGACTAGTGCTCAATCTCTTCTCTCCCCTTTCTGTCTTCATATTCGACCTTGCTGCTAAACCTGGCTGAAGGGGGTCAGGAGCTCCTGGGGAATGCCTGGCCCCATGTCATTCTAGAGCCAGGATACTGCTTGAAGTGTGGGTCGGAGTAGTGATTGACATTTCCTGAAGATTTGGCCCCCTCCTTGCAGACCTGAACTTGATCTATTACTGGGAATAATTGCTCAGAGGTGGGCATCTGTGTGACAAGCTAAAGAAATGTCTCAGAAAATCATGATGGCATGAAATCTGTTACACAGTCACATAAGTTCTCTAGGGGAAATGATAATGGCACCAAAGCTAGGCACTGGGTGTGAGTTTAGACCTTGAATGGGGGGCTCAGCATGGAGGCAGGACAAGTTTGGATCTGGTCACAGGCTGGATCCCCTGTGTATTTGGTGGGTGAAAGGGGAGGTGGTACAGGTCTGAGGAATGGCAGCTCCTTCTAGAGTGGGGAAGTGAATGCTCCAGGGAATATAGTCATACAATGGTGTGGGTGTTGGGAATGGTGAGGTGGGCAAAAGGCAAGTCAAATTCAAAGTTGATCAATTCCATTCAACCAACATTTTTTTAAAGTTCCACTACTTGTATGTCTAAGGCCCCTGAGATGGAATGATGAAGAACAACTTAGATTACAGGTTTTATAATCTGGTGAGGGGAAAGAGATCAACACACACACATACACACACACACACACACACACACACACACACACACACACACACACA
>NW_027187330.1:1156808-1275499 GCF_028583685.1 Petaurus breviceps papuanus
ACACACACACACACACACACACACACACACACACACACACACACACACACCACCCCATGGTGGAAAGCAGAATGTGGTAAGGGCAAAGGAAATACCTAAGAGAATCCTGTAAGAGATTTGAGGAGGAAGGGATCTCTCCTAGTTGGGAGAATGAAGGAAGACTTCCTATAGGATTTAGATGAAGATTTTAAGCAGAAGAAAAGAGGTATCCCAACTGGTGACATGGAAAACAATATCGGAAGATACAAAAGTGAATAGTACTTGATTGCTGAGTGAGAGAACTATATTGTATATATTTTATATATTTGTTTCAGTTGTGTCTGATTCTTCATGAACCCATTTGGAGTTTTCTTGGCAAAGATACTAGAGTGGTTTGCCATTTCCTTCTCCAACTCAATTTTTACAGATGAGGAAACTGAGGCAGCCAGGGTTAAGGGACTTGTCCAGGGTCACACATCTAGTAAATGTCTGAGGCTAGATTTCAGTTCACAAAGATAAGTCTTCCCGACTCCAGGCCTGTCACTCTATCCACTGCTCCATCTAACTGCCATCTAATTAATACTTTAGATTCCAAAGAAATATTGTATATGCATATTGTCCTCCCTGGTTGGACTATAAACTCCTTGATGGCAAGGACTATTTAACTTTTTTTTTATTATCCAAAATCTAGCTCACTGCCTGGCACATAATAAGTGTTTAATAATTATTTGTTGGTCAATTAATCTGGTAGTGCAAAGATCACTGGAAACGTCTGCATTTTCGGTAACAATCTGACTCCTCCCAAGGTCACTAAGAATCAATTGTGGTGAAAGATCAATGCAGGCACTTATTTATTTATTACTATGTACCAGGTACTGTCCTGTATGTTGAAGAATAAAACAATCTCTCCTCTCAAGGAACTCACAATCTAGAACCATAGAAATTAAGCTGAAATACCTGTCAAATGTTCAGAAAAGATGATTAACAAATCATAGTCATTGGAAAGTACTCTTCTGCATCAGGTAAAAGAAAATGAATATGACTTTCACTGATTTCACTGACATAATAATCCTCTAAGAATTGCTGTGGTCAGAAATTCATCAACTAGTAGGCACTTTTCTGAGGCTGATTTTTTCTACAAATCACCATCATCATCCCCATAATCATGATCATCACCACCACCACCACCACTATCACCATCACCATCATCGTCATCATCACAGAAAGAAACAATAGTGTAAGACATCACTGAAGATTTTATATGTGTGTGTATGTGTGTGTGTGTGTATTTGGCACCTATTGAATATCTAGCAAGATATGACCTGGTAGCTAAAACTTTGTATCAGAAGCTTATTAACTTTCATGGAGAGACTGGTGTCAAATCCTTATACCACAAATAGAGACCTCAAAATATTCTGGAGAAATCAACCAATAAATTGTATTGGGATCAAGTCATTTTCGCAGATGAAACTTGGGGTGATAATTCTAGAATAGAAGACACCTTAGCAATAACTAAGTCCAACCTCTTCATTTTATAGATGAGGGAGCTATAGGTCCAAGGGAGTTAAATAATTTGAATAGGGTCACACAGGTAGTAAGAGCCCAACATGGGATTGTTACCCATTATTGCCTAGATGTGACACAATTGACATTGTGACATAAAAACTTAAGAACATTGGTTGTTTTTTTTTTAATATATGTTGCCATACCAAACACTCTTAATGTTCAAGGCACATGGACAAAAGTCTTTCAGAATATATGGACCTGGTAGAGGAGATAAAAATCCTATGGAAGAAGAGGAGGCACATATCACACCCCTTGTCTCATCTGCTACTGGAGATGTGTGGAGGATATTTTCAATGAGCCTGCAGAGAATGAGCTTACATCTTTTTTTTTTTGGAGGAGAGAATGCAAGGTAATTGGGGTTAAATGACTTGCCCAAGGTCACACAGCTAATTAAGTGTCAAGTGTCTGAGGCTGAAGAACCTAGGTCCTCCTGACTCCAGGGTCAGTGCTCTATTCACTCCGCCATGTAGCTGCCCCCCTGAGCTTACATCTAATATTTTATTCAACTGCAAAAAGAAGTTATTTCTACACCTATGCAATGGTCTGTAAAATATTAAAGAAAAACAGGGCAGTGAATTGTCTCAATCTGAATTTCATAAAAAGATGAGAAGATAACCACAATAACACATGTATACAGCCCTTTAAAGTTTACCGAGTGCCGTTTATGTGTTAACTTCTTTGACTCTCACAATTACCCTATGAGTTGTCATTTTTCAGATGTGTCTGACTCTTCATGACCACACTCAGGGTTTTCTTGGCCAAGATACTGGAATGGGTTTGCCATTTCCTTCTTCAGATCATTTTGCAGTTGAGGAAATTGAGGCAAACAGGGTCAAGTGACTTGCCTAGGGTCACACAGCTAGTGTGTCCAAGGCTGGATTTGAACTCATGAAGAGGAGTCTTTGTTGACTATAGGCCTGGCACTCTATTCACTGGGTCACCTAGCTGCCCAATAAACCCACTAGATAGGTGCTATAGCTATCCTCCATTTAACAGATGAGGAAACTGAGGCCCATAAAGTCATGACTTGCCCACAGTCACACAAATGGTAAGTGTCTGAGTTTGTATTTGAACACAGGCTCTCCTGCCTCCCATACTATACTACCAGTCACGTAAGTAAGCTGGTCCACACAGCATGTCCCTATCAGACCTTTGGTTCCATTGGCATTGCCTTTATAACCATATAATATCTTATTGCCTGAATGAGATATTTTCAGAGTGGGAATTTAGTAGAGGAGTAATACTTCAGGTCCACATGTATAAAATGTCTTATCCTTTATGACATACTTTTGGAACATCACCATGTAAATTAGGTAGCACAACTATTTCTATTCCCATTTTACAGATGAGAAAAGTGAGGTACAAAAGTTAAGTGATTTGCCCATAGTCGTATAAATAGCAAGTATTAGGATGACACCACTCTTCATTTCGCCATGATATACCTTGGCATTGAGAGGCATTACAGAACAGTGCAGTAGTGTCAGACTCAGATAGAGACAGGTCCTGGTCCACTGCATATTGACTTAGAAAACCATACATTAACATTATTAATGTTGGATACATTTTTATTTATCTTGTTAAACACTTCCCAAATACATTTTAATCTCTTCAGAATACACTTGAGTTCCCTCAGGCCGGCGAGTTAAACAACTCTGGTATAGCGGATAGAGTCTAGAGTCAGAACAACGTGGATTTGAATCTTGCTTTATATATTTACTATCTGTGACCCCAGGCAAGTTACTTAACCTCTCTGATGCTTAGCCAGTACCTACTTCACACAGTTGTTGTAAGGATCAGTTGAGATCACGGAAGTAAAGCTCTCTACAAACCTTAAAGACTCATATAAATGTCAGCCATTATTGGCATTATTTGGTCTATGCAACCTTAGCTCTGGCCTTAGTGGGAGATGCAGATACAGATATAAACATACACATAGCCGGGGAAAGGATCATTCAAGTTTTCCCCAGGGTGTATTTACAAGATTTAAAATGTTTGAAAAGATCTCATTATGTCCATTCTTATTTCTATATGATCGATAGTTAATTATCTCTCCAGTAAGAAAGACCATGCAAAGATCCTGTATATTTCATTAGTCACAGGGGTTTATTCAAACATCTCTTTTGCATAAGAAACCAAGGCTTACAGCTGGTCTCTGGGAAAGAATGCACTTTAAGCCCTGAGAAGAATGCTCTCCTGGCTGCTGAGGCTCTCACTGAAACACAGCAGAGGTCACCAGCCCGTGATGCATGGGGGCCCGGCTGTAAGGTTTCCATCCAGCATTTGCAATTCAATCCCACAGTTTCCTTTATGGAACAATTCACTAAATTCTGAGTTGTTCTTTTTTCTAATTCACCATATAATTCACCTCCCAAGTTCAATTAAGAAGCAATCTGTTAGCAACTTTGGGAGCAAGCAGCCTTTCTTTGGGAAAATCCAATTTTCTTCCACTCACAACAAAAAGTAGATTCAGCTTATGTATTTTAGAATGCACAGACATATACACACAGCCCTACAAAACTAGTCAGATACTAAAGTTACAAAAATTTAAAGTACCCAAACCAGAACATATAGGTTTTATGCAAAGTTTAGGAGGACATTGGCCATCTCTATCATTTTTCTATAGGGCAATAAGCAAAGTAAGGTTGTTTAGGGAATGTGTATCACAACAATTAATGGTAATCAATAAATAAAAGCTATTTATTTCAATTATTTCTATGGCTTCTAATAATTACTGCTGAGCATTGAGTCCTTTGGTATTTATAATCATAAATTATTACTAGATTATACAGTACAATTCTTTAACACACTGTATGTGTTCCATCAACACAACTATCAAAATCTTCACTACGGAATCTTCTAGCATTTCAGAATTTATTGGGACACCCAATCTTACATAGAGTTACATCTGGTCTAATAACTTTTATTGGAATGCCTTATTTGGCTTAAAAACAGCCTTATAAGGAAGACACATTCTTCCTACATTTGCTTTGGAAACTACATGTCCCAGAAGCCTGGGCAGAATTCAGCAACCTCCCAATGCCCCCAGTTTGAAAAGATCATGGGAATCTTTCAGTGGGATAAGACAAGTGATGGAAGTTGAGAGAAGGAAGGAAAAAGCCAGGTGGTAATAGCCCTGACATTCTATTTATTCAGTAGTTGTGGCAGGAAACAACACTCTCTATAGTGCTATGTGGTTCCTATGGCTGAGGTGAAACAATAACACCCTCTCTGTAATCTTTACTAAAACTGTGATTATGCTCTGCTTGGAGTATCACAGTCCACCACACTATGTTGAGAAGCCCATTACCACTAAGGGTCAGCATCTGCTAACCTAACATCCTCTTGTGAATTACTTGATATATACTACTCTGATTGTGTTGCAAAGGCAACCCAGTCAAATTAAATAGTAGCTGAGGCCACTACTCCCTGGGAAATAAGTGAGAAAGGAGACCGGGAAAATGAATGGTATGAGTACTTGCTGTTTGATTTAAATCTTTTTTTTTTACCTTGCATTCTCTTGGAAGCAAAGGTCCCCTTTGCTTTACAATGATGTCACATGATTTAGTCAGGCATGGTTAGGGAAATTCGATGGAAATGGGGGCTCATCAACAACAATTTGAAACAGGGTATTACTCCTTAAGTATCATGGACCTGGGAATAGTAGCCGACAGAGGGCTATGTTAGGAGGCCTAGCTGCTACTTTACTTTGAGCAAATGGAAAAAAAATCTCCTTCATGTAATATTACAAAACTATAAAATTATGATTTGTGTAGTAACACCAAGTTAAAGATGATTAGAGAATATAAGAATTTATGAAGAATCTTCTGTAAAACCTATTTTTAAAATAGTTCTGTTCAAATTGACTCTAAAGCATCAATTAGGGAAAAAGACAGAACTCCTTTAAGAAGTAAATTTGGGGATGATCTGGAAGTCACCAGAGTAGATAGTATGTAATCTTGAGCAATTCGATATAAAATAACTTTTCTACCAACAAGTCTCAATGGCCATGAGGGAGAGTTGAACAAAAGATGGTTACCAAAGAAAGTTTTTTCTAATTGGAAAGGGATCATTCCGGGGTTTTATAAAGACCCATGGAAGTTACATAGTCTTATATATTTTTTTGCTTTTGTCTTTTGGCCATGGAAGAAAAAAAAAGAGTAGAAATTCACATGGAAGAGACGACTGGTATCACCCTAGGAGGAAATACATAGCTAGTAAGAAAATTAGAGGTAAGAAGCCACTGATGGAAGATGCTGCTTTAGGTCTGATAATGTCCAGGATTCCAGTTATGTTAGCCTACACACTATTAGGCCTGCAGTCCTCATAGTGGTCACACCCTGGGTGTGGTTCCTATCTCAATAAAAAGAAGTTTATTTTTTTAAAAAGCATAGCAAAAAGTTTTTGCTTAAAACAGAAGTTACCTCTTTCAAAATTATATTTATGGTGCCTCTGCTTTCTTGTTTGTTTACCTGGTTTTGACTCACTTTCCTTGCCTTGACATCTGGAATTGAGTGCTCTTTCTACCCTTGACTTCAGATCTGTCTCCTGACTCCAATCTCCATCTTGACTCTTGGTTTCTGGTCCTTCCCTGAGTTCAGTTCATTCCTGTGTCTGACCTTCACTTACCATTCCTAGCTATTTCTCAGTTCTGCCAGTCCTGGATTCCTACCACATTTCCATCTTCTGCTACCTCTCATGGTCCTGCCATGATTGATAAGCTGTAAGGAGGTAAACAATGTTTGACATCAAAATTGTTCTGAAGATTAAATTTGTAGAAACACCCACATAAAACAAATAAATCAGAAGCTATGGGGAGGTTTTTATTTAATTGCCTGAAATACTGTTAAAGTGAAGGGAAGTTAAAGGTTCTACCTCAATTCAATTTAACAAACTTAGTAAAGCCCTACTATATGCAAGCATTGAGCCATACACAGATAGAAACAAAGCAGTTCTCTGTCCTCAGGGAACTTCTATTCCATGAGGAAAATCAACCTTTGGTTGAGCAGCAATTGATAAGCTTAGTGTAAGAAAGGCACCATGCTGCAATTAAGTATTCTATTTCTTTAAGCCTTACTCTAAACTGTGAATCCCTATGTTTACTAAATAGTTTTGATAGTTAATAATGCTCATATTTTGATAGTTATTTTTAAATAAAAATACAAATGACTAAATATACTATTCTTGTTCTCACTCAGTTACTCATGCATGGGAAATGGTAAGCCAGTTAGCCCACAAAACTATTGTGATGCCCAGGCACCATTATTTACTTGGTGGCAGCTACCCAAATTACTTATCAAACCATTTAGGAAGAAACTATAAGCTTCTATAAGTCTTTCTTGTGAGCCAAAACCTATTAAGTGGTGAAAAACGTCACAGTACTGGTTGGAAAAAACAATTACCATTTCTAAATATCAGGGCAGTCCATCAAAAAAAAGATCACATTTCTAGAGGGTGTCTAAGGTGGCCACTAGTCTGATTTTCATTCACAAGTTTCAGTGATCTAGGTTTCTGTCAAAATATCTGACTTGATTGGGACAAAGTCTAGGAATGTGATGACGGCAGCCTTATCTACTACAACCCCAGTATTTTTAGCTTGGTTTTTTTCAAAGTTATCCTCAGCCACTCTAAATTTCTTATTCTACCAATGATTGAATTGTCTGGGTAGAAGCAAGAGAAACAGGTCATACCCTTCCCATGTCAAAGTCTAAGGTAAAAGTCTCTGCCAGAACTCTACTCCTAGTTTCAGGGAAGCATAGAGCTCAAAGAAGGAAGATTCAGAGAAAGGGGATAGCTGCTAGGCATGTCATCTTCACTGAGACAGGAAGAAGTCTGATGCTCCCATAGGAAAGAAAATCTACCTAGAAGATGCTACATACCCATAGACATCCACAGCAAGTTGTTGCTGAGCCAAAGAGAACCCAGCTTCTGAACTAAAGAATGAGATATTAAAAGATGTCAACTCTTCTTCTTTTTTTTTAAGCAATTGGGGTTAAGTAACTTGCTCAAGGTTAAGGTTACACAACCAGTTATTTCTGGGTGTGGTGCTGAGTGTCTGAGCCCAGGATTCGATCTCCAGGTCATCCCAACACTGGAGCCGGTGCTCTTACTTGCTGTGCTACCTGGCCACCCCGATGTTAACTCTTCTTAAAAGGAAGTAGACTTTGGGGGGGGCACAGCATAGTCAAGTAGTAATTCAGTCCAATAAGGATTTGCTGGGTTCCTCTTACGTGCAAGGTGATGTTACTGGTAATAAAAAAAAAAAAATGAAAAACAGTCCTTGCCTTCACAGAATGTATGTTCCACTGATGGGAGCAGATACATCATGTAAAGAGATAAGCTTATACATGCTAATTTATGGAAGAGAGAGAGTATATTAAAAGCTAAAGGGATCAGGAAAATCTCTCTGTAGGATCAGATTGCTTCCAGATTTTAAAATGGCATCATTTGCTTCAGTTTTCTTTGGAGCCATCCATGGTGCTGACCTCTGACCAGGGTTTTCAGTCTGACTCTTCTATCTCTGCCTGAATCCTGCCTGGGACCATCCCATGCTTATGGTTTTATGCAGTGATCAACAGCCTGCATTGTCACAGCCTGGAGGAAAATCCAGTACCTAATAGGAGCAGACAGCCCAGCATGATTATAAGAGTAAGAAAAATGGGGAAAGGTTAACAGTATGATGCCAACATCAAGATATAATAATAGCTCGTAATTAGCAGAGCATAGGAAGACACATATGAACTAATGCAAAGTGAAGTAAACAGAACCAGGTAAACATAGGCAATTAAGAACAACAAGGGAAATAGAAAGAACAACAAAAGTAAAATTCTGAAATCGAAAGCTATATAATTGATAATAATGACCAAGCTTGACCTCAGAGAAGAGATAAGAAACTATACCTTCCTCCATTCTTTGCAGAGGTGGAGGGGGTTTATAACATTGAATTTATGGTTGGACTTAGTTGATGAATTGATTTGTTTTGGGAAAAAAATTCTCTTTATTTCTAATTCTTTATACAGGGGGTGACTTGGTAGCTAGATGAAGGAAAGAGATATATACTTGAAAATAAAGTTAAAAAAAGATAACAATGATTTCTAGTGTTAAAAATTCAGACTTCTAGAGTAGTTTAAGGTTTACAAGCTTTCTTCTCATGCCAACTCTATGAAATAGCTTCATAATACCAGCCTCTGTCCATAGGGACAATTTCTCCGAGTAATGTGTTTTGAGCAGGTTAAAGATAGAATGTGTTCACCCAGTCTACATTCCTCAGCCCCTACTTTTGAATCCCCTTGTGGGGTGGCTTTAAAATTAAGGTCACTACCAACTGGAAAAATACATTATTTATGCAAATATAAGTAACTGAGGCAGGGTAGGCTAGGAGAAGCAATGCTAGATCTCCAAAGGAGAACTAACTATAAGTCCTTTCTCCAGCTATTTCTCTTTCTGTGACCATCGACAAATCATTTAACCTGTGTGGGCCTGGCTCCTCATCCATAACACAAAATTCATTCATCAGGGGTATTGTTAAGATCAAATAAGATAATGTGTGAAGCACTTTGCAAACCTTAGGATTCTGTGCACATGCTAGCCATTATTATTGTTATTCACCTGGCTAGGTCCCTGTGTGAAGTCATTCACACATCAAACCTACCCATCAAACTGCAGTGAAACTTCCCAAATAATTCTTGACAAACAATAGAACTCCTCTTATCAGTGATCTAACCTAAAACAATGGAAAAGGGTGCTGAACATAAAGGAATTGCCTTATGGTCCCTCCTGAACAGTTTATGCTTTTGGTGGAGGGGGAAAGAATGGCAAGGAGAGGAATTGTGTATGTGTGAGCATGTGCTTTGGCATGCTGGTACCAAAGGGAGCCTTAGGTAGCCAAGCAGTCCCTAGTGTATTCAAATAGGGAGCATCATAAACTTTCTTGGTTCAGGAAGTTTAGGTTAACACTGATTATTATCTGACTTCTAACTAGCTTGTGAATGAAAACTGAAAAGGGGGGTAGTGTCCAGGATATGGAAGAATTCTCACACTTGAAACTCTTTACACGGAAACAAAGAGATGTGCTACAGACAGGTCTTCATCCTCTCCTCCCCAGTGCCCTCAGTCAGGCTGCCGAAGTGACCAGCCTGCCTCAGGGGCTCCAATTCCCTCATTAAGTACAATTAGCTCCCAAGTTCTAGGAGCTCCCATTTTCTTTCCCCTCATTCCCACTTATTTCTACGGAACATCATGGAGTCATCCTGGAAGTATTACTTTCCCCAGCTATATTTCAATTTCCCCTTCAGCTAAAAGTAGAGGATAATTTTGTCCAGTCACCATGGTATCAAAATGCTATTTGTTAATCTAGACTTTCCCTTCTAAGATCATCTACTCAATTACTCTAATCCACTCTGTATTTATATTGCCTGTACATCATTTATTTACATGTTGCTCCCACCCCAATTAAAAAAAAATCTCCCGGAGAGCAGGGATTGTTTTTGTTTTCCTTTGTATCCCTCTCCTTTAGGACTCTACCCGCCATATGCTAAGTGCTTCATAAAATGGTTGTTAATTGATTTGTTTCAAACATCCTCTTAGACAGTGGAGTGAAAAGAGCATCAGTTTGGAAAGGATATAGAATCAAATCCTGGCTTCTCTGTCACTCACTACCTGAGTGACCTTGGGTGTCATTTACTTCCTTTGGCTTCAAGTTCCTCATCTGGAAAATGGGGGGATGTTGGAGTAATGCCCTCCAAGGCCCCTTCTAGCTCTCAGTCTATGGCAGCCCAATGGGTAACAAAAACTTACTGTTCTTCATTTAGAAAGATGATGCTATAGGGTTGCTGTCAGTAATTGAATATCAACAGTTTACGTATATAAATATATGGATATGGTTATGGATCTGGCTAGAGATTCCAGTGTCTTCCCTGTTAATTATTTCCTATTTCTCCTGTCCATAGCTTGCTTTGCATATATTTGTTTGCATGTTGTAACCTCCAATTCCCCCCCCCGCCCCACCCCTGCCAAGTAGATTGTAAACTCCTTGATGTCAGGAGCTGACTTTTTCTTCTTTTTTGTATCCCTAGCACTTAGCACAGTGCCTGACACTATGTAGATGCTTAATAAGTAATTATTGAATTGACATAAAGATACATACATATACACACATGTTACTTTAAAGTTGTTTTTTAAACACTCACCCATGCATTATCTCATTTGATTTTCATTAAAACTCCAAAGTAGGCAGTGGAAGATTATCCTTATTTTATAGAGGGGAAACCTAACCCTCAGAGAAGTTAAGTGATTGGGGGGGGTTACATAACCAGGAAGTGATGAAGCCTGAACACAGGGCACTGTTCTTTCTACTTTACCTTGCCACCTCTCACTTTGATGTCTTGAATTATGGTAATAAATTTACCCTGAATTCACTCTCAGCCAGCTCTCCTTGTGACCAGTAGCTTACATCTTTGTCAGATGTCTTGGCTGACTCTGGCCATGGCTCAGAACAAAGCTAACTGGCCCACACAGGAATTGAACCTATAACCTTGGCCTCATTAGCACTGCGCTTCAACCAAGGAAGCTAAAAATGAAGGGTTGGGAAGTATTCAGCAAATATAAGGCTAAACATGACAGAAACAGCAGCGTCTCTCTCCCACTCCATGCTGGGCTCTGTGAAAGATAAATCAGGGAATTGAAGCAGAGACCAAGAAACCAGAACCAATCAGTAGATACAAAGAAAGAAAGAGAAAGAGGAAAAAAGTCTCTTCTTAGCAAACTGGAAGAGACCATAGCAGACTTCCGCAGGAACAGGGAGCTCATCTGAACAGAGAAGTTCTCTGTCTGAGTTATCAAAAGAGGGAGGAAAGAAAAGGGACCCACCCAAAAGCTGGTTCCACTTCAGTACCTCACAAACACCTGGGCTTGCAGATTCCAAAGGAATTGGGAATTATTGGCAGGTCTTCCTTCCGACCTAAGAATTATATATATATATATATATATATATATATTATATATATATATATATGTATGTATGTATACACACACACACACACACACACACACACACACACACATATATATATATATATAAAATCAAGATACCAAAAAGACTAAACTATAAATTCCCCAACTGGATTGTAAACTCCCTGGGGTCAAATTTATGGTCATAGGGTCATGGAGGGTAGTAAGTGGGCTTTGAACCCACCCTTTATGTCTCCAAGGCCATTACTGTATCTACTAAATAATGCTCCCTCTCATGTCTCACATTCTCATGTTTTATACAAAGCGGTTAGAATTCTCTGACCATGTCAAGCCAGGATACAAAGAAAGTACAAAATGGCCCTTGGTCCTCTGTAGTCCCTTTCTGTTTCTGCAATGACAGCAGCAAGGTAGCAGAAAAGGGGAAAGATGGTGCCAAGAATGACTATCATTCCTATTATTGTTATTACACATAATTGTAATAATTGAAGTCATTGTAGTGGTAAAGCACATTTACATCACGCTTTAGGTTTTGCCAAATACTTTATTCTTGACCACCCATTTCACAGATGAGGAAGCTGAGGCCCAAAAAGTTTGAGCACATAAAGTGACATGAACAGTAAGTGCCAAATCCAGAATCATAAGGTCATACATCTGAGTTAAAAGTGACGTGAAGGACCATTTAGTTCACCAAAAATTTAAGTTCCTTGCAGGTATTTATATCCCTAGCATCTAGTGTGACATCTTCCACACAATAGGTGCTTGATAAATGTTTGTTAAATGAGCTGAATTAAATCCTCTCCTCTTACAGATGAGTGAGCTGAGGTTCAGAGAATTTAAGAGGCTTGACCATGGTCACAGAGCAGAAATATAAACCTCAGAGTCTAAATCTGGCCTCGTTTTCATGCAGCAAGGTTGTGCTGGAAGCAGGACAGACACTGGGCTTATGCATAGCCCCATTTGAGTACAAGTGACACAAGAGTCAACTCTCCAGCATCTCTTCCTGTCGGCTCTGCAACTGCTTTTACATTACTCATCCTGTACACCCTTCTTGGATTTCCAGAGCAATCGATAATCACCAAGAGGGAAAAGGATTCAATGCATGAGACACTTTTTGAGAAAGCTGTATCCATTAGAAGGCTGAAGGATTTGATGGAGGGTAGGTATGAGGTAGGTAACTTGAAAACATCAACATAGATGGAACATGGCCCAGATAGAGCCCGGGAACTGGGTGACAAGAGAGAGGTCAGGGCAGAAAGGAGGGCTTGAGTGTCAGGGACATCAAGACTGAATTCCAGACTGTGAGACCCAAGGAGATCCCATGGGGAAGGGGGAGCAGGACTGGAAGAAGTCCTAGGGGACACCCAGTCTCTGAAAGAGAATGTGAAGAGTTTGAAATCATCCCTGGAGATATAATCAGTGATTCCCAAGAAACAATCTCCCTCTGCTTTGGAAACAGACCAAATGGCTGCAGATGCCATCAGGGAATCTATAAAAAGCCCCAAGTCCAAACAGATTATTGGCAGCCCCACCAACAAGGACCTCCTCTTCTGGCACGTACAGTAAGCTCTGAAGAGTTTTGCTTCCAGCTACCTCCCAGATGCCCCTGGCATCCAGAGACCCAAGGTCACACAGAGCACATGGCAAAGATGCAATTAAACCCAGTACCTCTGATCCCAGAGTGTGTGTGGGCACCAACAATGCAAGAAGTTTACCTTCTATTTGGGGAGACACATGGAATCCACATTTCATGAAGCACTTTCGTGTCAGTAAAGTACTTTCTTCCCAACATCCCTGAACTGAGAAGGACAATTATTACTGTCCTCATCATTCTGCTGATGAAGGAGCTAAGGATCAGAGAGGGGGACTGATGGGCTCCAGGTCACACAGCTAGTGAGTGGCACTGCCAAGACTTGAACCCAGGCCTTCTGATACCAAATCCAGTGCTCATTCCACCATAACACTAAAGTAGCAAGTACAAAATAGGACAGCAGATAATAAGGTACCAATGTGCTACCCAGAAAAGTACAGTGAGGCAGGTAAGAGGCTCAGCCTCTCGTATCAGCAGAATAAAACTGCTCCACGCTTTCTTGCCCCCACAAATCTTCTGGCTCCTTTTGATTCTAGGATCAAATACAAACTCCTGTTTGGCAATGAAAATCCTCCACAGTCTGGCTCCAGACTACTTGACAAGTTTATTGCTCACAACTCCCCTTCAAACACCCTGGAATACTCTCCCTGCTCACCTCAGATGCCTCCTGGCATCCCTAGTGCTACCATGGTGTCTTTCCTGAGCCCCTCCCCTCATGCTAATGTCATTCCCTTCCCCAAGGTTATTTGGTATTTACTTCTTGTATTCTTTCTGATTTCACATGGTGCATGTACCTCTTATCCTCTCCTGTCTCCTTCCCACCCCCAATAGAATGTATATTCCTTCAAGGTAAAGACTCTTTCATGTTTTCTCTGCTTCTGTGTCACCTACCAAAGCATCTGGCACATAGTAGGCACTAATTCCTTGTTGAATCAAGGAATGAATGTAGGAGTCCTAGGGCACTCTATTCAATCTGTGAGAGAGAATATGAGAAAACATACTGCTTATGCACAGCAGCAGAAAGCTAAGGATGCTGCTTGAGCGCTGAGAGGCGAGTCACCAGGAGGGCCAAAACCTAGGGTAGGAATCATTCATTCAACCAAAATATAGTAACCCAAATGAAATGAGGCAAAGAGGTCCATGATCAGACCCTTTTTAGGTCATGTCTGGGACTCAGTGGTTTGACCCAGCTGGTGCTCTTATGATGGGTACCAACATGGGGAGTTCTCAGTCCTAAACTGAGATCAGAGCCTGAGTGGCTGATTATTTAGCATGTTCCCAAAGTCCCAGCTGAAATGGCCCTTCAGAGGACTTGGCAGAGCTGTGGGTCAATTTCAAGAGGCCCAGATGTAAGCAGGATGGTATAGGAGACAGAAAAAGAAGGCCAGGAAGGAAATAAAGCTTTCAATAACAAAAGCAAAAATGAAAAACCCGATATGTTGGCAAAAGGGACAACAGCTCAACACAATTGGCAGACTTCTATAGCTGGGTCCCGGACACTCATAGAGGCCTGAATGCACAGAAAGAATCCCTAATTGTGGGGTGGCGAAGGATGAAAGGGGGAAATAAACTCAGAAAGCCTCATTCATATCCCTGGAACAAGCTGGTAGATGAGCAGAAGCCATGGCATAGGTCCTTTGGGTAGAAAGCCAGCAGGGTGCAGATGGGTTAGCAAGGGCTCCAAAGCCCTTTGGTGGTAATCAGTCCAGCTGGCTCTAAACCCCACATCTCTTCCACCTTAGTCCAGTCTCTCCTGAGACCCTCTCTTCTGACTGCTGAGTCCCTGGCCCTGAGCTGTACATCATAAGGAGCCCAGGACATGCTCACTTCCCTTACAGCTCCATTCCTCACTCTTCAGATTTCACTGCCTCCTCACCAGGAAGGAACCTTATCTGTCCAGGCCGGCATCCTTCTCCTCTCCTCCTATCCCCTCCCTTGTTACCCCACCCTTTTCAGCTCCCTTTTATAAGACATAGTGGACAAAGCACTGAGCCTAGAGTTAGAAAGATCTGAATTCAAATCTGCCCTTGGACACTTATTTGCTGTATGGTGCTGAGTCACTTAACTGCCATCTGCCTCAGTTTCCCCAACTGTAAAATGGGAATCACAGTAGCACCCACTTCTCAGGATTGTTGTGGGAATCAAATGAGATGATATTTGTAAAGCGTTTATCAGTGTCTGGTACATAGTAGACACTTAATAATTGTTGTTTTTCCCCGCTTTTCTCCTCCCTCCACTAAAATGTAAGCTCCTCGATGGCAGGAATTGACTTACTTTGCTTGTATTTGTATTCCCAGTGCTTAGCACAAAGCCTGCCACACAGTAAGTGCTCTACCTGTCTGTCTACCTACCTATGATCTATCTTTCCATTATATTTTGAGTTTCAATGAAATTTTGGCCTTATCGACAAACTCCCACAAATTGCAGGAGTCTACGTATCTATGACTTTGGAGAACAGTTTCTCAAAAAATGATGGACATAAACTCCTGGCGCAGACCAGACCCAGCAGGAAGCATCCACCCCAGGCAGGGGCTGATAAGTAATTAAAACCATTTCCCCTTTCAGAGTCCCGATTATGAGAATGAAGAAACTAGATCCATTACCCGGATGGAGATAGCAGCTGAGTTGGGTTTTCTCTTGTTAACTCCCAACATTCCCCAAAGCTGGGAAAGTATAATCCTGGCTGCCACAGCTCTTGGTGGGAAGAAAACCTCCAAAGCATCCATTGCTCAGCTCCCTCCTCCACAGAGCATCTGGTGCTAGGGAGGAAGAGCACGGGGACAATGGGATTGGGCAGGGTCTGTAATGTTTTTGTTGCTGCTCTGAAAGTCTCCTTGGTACATACATGTGTTTGTGTGCTAGCTGCGCCTGTGTGTATCCACGTGTGTACTAAGTACTTCCTTGCTACACAACTAATCCGATTAGGAGCCTTAAGAAACTTTGAAATGTTCGATTCAAGAGTCCCATTCATTAAATAGCTTTGGTGATGCCTGCACAGAAGTTGCATTCTTCTCCCCACAAATCAAGCACAGAGAAGGACTTTTTCTCCCTAGAGAATACTTTCCCTCCTGGGACCTCCTCTGCTCCCCATCCCCTTACCTCCCAGCCCATCCACAGTGCCTTATGCTTGCTCATGCAGTGGAAACCCAGCTCAGCTGCTATCAGCTTGCTCATGCAGTGGAATGAACACTGCTTTTGGAGGCACAGGGCAGAGGTTTGAACCCCAGCTCTGAGACTGTAACACCTGAAGAACCTCTACGGGCTGCAGTTTCCTCATCCTATGGGGTGTAAAGGTGAAAGATTGGACTTGGAGGACTCAGAGGTGCTATTCAACTCTGGAGAAGGAAAAAAAGCCTCTCCTTAGCATCTTAACTCATCTAAACAAAGTATCTGGACCCACCCCTGCATTAGATTACTCTACCAAGGGCTAGAGTTTTTATCCATGGCCATCCCTGGATGAAAGTGGCATCCCAAACCCCAAGGGTCCAGTTGACTGTACCTGGAACAGTCCAGGCCATGGCATCCCATTCTGAACTTTATCACAGATGTGCTCCAAAGCCAGGACCCAAGGAACTCTGCTCCTTTCTCAACAAAGCATTCACCTGTACCACATATGGCTGAGGAGCACACCTTTTCTTCCTCACCTTTGCCTCTCAGGATTCTGGCCTTACTTCAAAGCTCAGTCAGAGCCCACCTCCTCTGTGAAGCCTTCCTACATTGCCCATATGTTAATCTCTTCCTGGTATTAACTTCTCTGTCCATATGTTGCATTCCCTACCTCCATCCCAGTAAAATTCTTTGGGCCCCTCCATGTCTCCATGTCTCCATGTCTCCATGGCATGACTTTGCAATGGCTTGCCCAGCCCAGACCTAGAATGCAGTCCCTCCTTGCCTCCACTTCTCAGAATGATTTCCTTCAAGGTTCGTTACATTAGGAGTTCTTCTCCATTTTTGTGACTGCCCAATGGGAAATCTGGTGAAAGCTATGGATCCCCTTCTCAGAATAATGCTTTTGAATGCAAAAAATGAAATAAAATACATAGGATTACAAAGGAAGTTATAAAAATATTTTTAAAAAAATAATCAGTTCACAGACCCTAAGTTTAGAAGGGTAAATTATAATTCTAATTACAATATTACATGAAGTCTTTCCCAGTCCACCCAGCTGTTAATGCCTTTTCTCCCCAAACTGTCATTTAGCTTTTATGTACACATATATATTCAGATACATACATGTAGCTATATATGTGATGTACATGTCATCTCCCCATTAGCTTCTTGAAGGCAGGGGTCCTTTTGATTTTGTCCCTATATCCCCAGGGCTTAGGAAAATGTCTTACACATTAGAGATGCTTAATAAATGTTACAAGGACTGGAGAATGGGGAATAGGAACTGGATCTGTTACTTCACTAATGTAGGGAACTCCCAGGTGAAGAAAATCCCTCTAACAATGAAGGTTGGCACCTTTTGTGCTGGAGAAGCAGAATATGGAGAAGAGATAGGAACTAACTAGATATATGGCATAGGACCATAGATCAAAGATAGAAAGAACCTCAGAGATATCTAGTCCAACCCACTCATTTTACAGATGAGGAAACTGGTACTCCGCAGAGTTATGACTTGACCAAGATCATACACATAGTAAGGTATCAGCAGCAGGATTTGAACTCAGGACCTCCGACCCCAGAGCTATAACTCTTTCCGCTGTCCCATAAAGTCTTGCATATAACAAGAAGAAAATGTAGCAGCGTAAAGTTTTGAACAGTTACACGTTTACGAGTTGTCTCATCTGATTCTCACAAAACCCTCCCTGGAAAGTAGGCACTGAAAGTATCCCTACACTCATTTTTACAGAGAAGGAAACTGAGGCTCATTGGAGTTAAGTGATTCGCTCAAAGCTTTAAATCAAGTAAGTGTCAGAGTTGGGATTTGAACCCAGAGAGACCTTACTGCTTTCAAGCCCAGCCTTCTATCCACCGTACCTGAGGAGATCAAAGTAACTACTCCATGAATCTGTGATGTCATTGTTCCTAGATCAGAAAGCACAAGGAAGGCAAAACTCTTCAAAAGAATTCGGTATCTCTTTGTTCAGGTGTTTCTTTCCACCTAAAATGCAGTCCCACTATACTTCTTGCTATTAAAACCATGCTCACCCTTCAAGGGCCAGCTCAGGTTCCAACTTCTCTGTGAATCCTTCCTTGACCCTAGGGGATTCCCTCCCTCACTCTTCCATCACCAGAAATCTTCTCTCCCTCTTCAGAACTGATAGCACTTTGTTCTCATCTCACACGAAGACCTTGTATAATACTGTATATGTGGAAATGTCTTATCTCCTATACTAGACTGTAAATTCCTTGAGGACAAAGTTTAAACCTTACTCATAGTCTAAACCTTGCTCTGATTTTCATGGTTTTCCACTGCCTGAAAAATAGAGTCTAATCTTCACCTGACATTGAGCCTGCAGGGAGAATTCTGGGGAGTGCAATGGGGAATGGTCAGCCTCAGGTACCAAAGGCACTTACTTAGCCTTTCTCCTCTTGGCTGAGCCTCCTTCAGCCCTGGACACCCCTAAGGGCTCCACGTCCCTAGGAAGCCTTCCTAGACATTGTGGCCCACACTGATTGCTTCTGCTAAATACATCTATAGCACACCCCACACTTTTCTGCCATAATTATGCTTTTGTCAACACCTTTCCAATCTATTCCTGAAATGCCCTCTCCTTCACCTCCACCTGTCAAAACCCTACCTGTCAATGAAGTACCATCTCCATCCTTAACATCCCACCAAACCAATGCTTTTATTGTTCATCCGAAGATATTTTGATACCTTCAGGCAATCCCAGTAGGGAGTAGGCATCCTGGGTCTACCCTGCTATGGTCCTACAAACCTACTACTTGATTCTATTCCTCCAAAATATAAGAAAGCAAGAGAAGAGTGAAAAGATAAAATACTCTGGAAAATTAACTTAGGTCCATCTAAAGTACAACAGAAGCAGTGAGATGCCCCATAGACTTGGGGTTCAGATGCCTGCTCTGAAAGGGAAACCTCCAGAGATATTCCCATGGCATAGAGTTCCTATCTCTTCTCCATATTCTGCTTCAGGAACTGATTCCTAAACTCCATGAATTTTCACTTTCAGTTTGTTTCATATGCCTCTGTATTCTATATTTTATTAAAAGTTATTTGTACATATGTCTTATTTCCTCCTACTAGATTATAAATTCCTGGAAGACCAGGTCTATTCATTATTTATCTTTGCATTCCAGTGAGTAAATGGTGAAAATAACATGCCATGTGAACATTTGATACTTAAGTCTCAGATAAACAATAATCTGGAAACCCTCCATAATCAGGTTTTTGGACTATGATCCTAGAAATAGCAAGTCATTATCTTTCAAAGAAAGCCATCAATCAATAAGAAATAGCATTAGTGATTATTATGGTTCTGTAAAAATATATAAATGGAGAGAATACATAAAATATCTAGACTGAGAGAATATATTAAAATATCCTCTAGATTGAGAGAATACATAAAAATGTCATCTAGACATATGACCAAAAATAGCATCACAAAGTAACAACTGTCACTCAATTCTAAATAAGATATAATCATGCCCTGACTGCTCTACAAATTTCATTAATCAAACTGTTTCCAGTGATGCATTCCACATGTCTTTGCTCCACTGTGGGCCATTAGTCTGGGTATCAGTTAACAATACCTCATCTCCAATTTCAACCATGACATCGCCAGGATTCCACCCTCCCAAAGCCCCAACAATTAATATATGACAATATATATTAAAGCCTTCTTGAATCAGATGTTGGAATACTAGTTTATATTTAGATTTTTCTTTTTCTTTTTTTGGACAGCTCTATGTCAAAGGTGATGTGCCAGTTTTCCAAAGTAACCTTTGATTGTGGTTATCATCTTTCAATTTAAAGTCCCCAAGTCCAGCCAAAGTGCCTCTTCCAAACCAGGAGTTATGTGATAAACACAAATTTCAATGAGGCAGTGTTTTGGCCTTCACTAATCAGACTAGTGAACATCATGTCCAGAGGTCAGGACATTGTTCAGATGATGATAGTGACACAGTACATGAGGAAGTGTCTCAACCAGTACCCTGAACTGATTGTGTTTATCACCCAAGAGTCATGCACCATTTAAAGAAACACAATCTAATCTTGCACAGTGCAAGAACTAACATTCAGCAAAATGAATAGAAATATTCTGCCTCATTAAAAAAAAATTAGAAGCCAAATAAGGCAATAGTGACTGACTGCTTTTCCTTGATTGGCTGCATTAATCCTATTATGCAAGTCATGAAATTCAATTCACTTTCTTCTCCCCAAAGTGGTACTGAGTATCCATTTAGCCACAGTGATATGCTTTAGTTATGTGAGTTCTACTCAGTTTTAGACAAAAAAAACTAAAAATAGTACCTTACATGTAATGGACACCCCATAAATGCTCATTAAATTTGAACTAATTCATCATACCCTCCCTCCCTCTGCACACACAATGCCTAATGCAAGGCTTCACACATAACTAGATTTCCAATAATTAGCACCTGAATAAATGGATGTTATGGGTATGAGCACCTAAGCCCTTCTTTTTTCCCCTTTTCCCAAGATTAGCCCTCATACCTGGCTTGGGATCCAGAAGAATTACAAATGTATGATTATTAGGGCAAAATGGTCAGTAAGATCATACACTGCAAATGAGATTTTACACAAGTTCTCCAACACCCTCTCACCACCATTCATTCCTCTCTGTATCTTTCATTCTCTCTCCCTCCTTTTCTCCCTCCCTTTCTCTCTCTTTTCTATTGGGATTCTTTGTGCCTGTAACTTAAGTTTATTTCTGGCAGCTGCTCACATTCCTGAGAAACAATAGAAGCTACTTACCCCAACTGGATATAATCCATTTGGACACATTCTCACCACCCCCATCTCAAAGGAAGAGAAAAAGAGGTAAATGGAAGATAAGACAGACAGTGGTGGCCTATAATTCATTTTCTTCTGGGGACGGGCAATACATACAGAATGCCATCTTATCTTAGTCATTCCCAAGAGGACACAAGAACAGCTTTGTGATGTTTGTTAATGTTTGTTTCTGTCAATGGCAAAAATGACCAATCATTGAACCTTAAGAGCTCAACAAGCCAGGATATGAGCCTATTTGGGGGCTATGCCCAAGTAGAGCTGAAAGGATAAGGAGCAAGCATTTGCTATCCTGGGAAAATCACACATAAATAAATGCCCCTTCCCTGGGAGAATTTATGTACTCAGCTTTGGAACCCCATCCAAGAGTTGGAGTCATTCTGATGGGGAATGAGTGAGTAGAAACTCACCTATATCCAACCAACTCCATATAATGTTCTACATTCCATCCACTCAGGTATCATACCCCCTGTACCTCCTGCCTCCCAACGTCCTCCAATTTTCTATCTCTTGATCTGGGGGCAGAAACCAAATCAGTTGTACCATTACTTCAGGAAAGGGTATGATGATTGCTCAATGTCTTCTTTCACCTTGATTCTATTCCTCCATACAAAAAACTCCTTTCCCTGGTTACTACTCCTTCATAGGTGTTGTCTCTCTCTTGTAGTTGAATCCCTATGGCCTCTTATTGTGACTATTACATAATATATGGTTTAATAAAGGCTTTTATTGTTCATTCAAAGCCATTTTGATGCCCCCGGGCAGTCCCAGTAAAGATTAGGCATCCTGGGTCTATCCTGCTATGAAGCGACAAACCTACAAACACTTGAGTGGCCCCAAGATATAAGAAAGTAGAAGAAGAGTGAAAAGATAAAATACACAGACAAATTAACATAGGTTCATCTAAAGTACAACAGAGGCAGTGAGATGGCCTATAGGTTTGGGGTTCAGACGCCTGCTCTGAAAGGAAAGCCTCCCAAAATATTCCCATTGCCTTATTATGCATTTTCTACCTCTTCCAATTTCTCTCTTTTTATTAAGGGCCTCACCATAATCCCATCTATCCAAGTTCATAATCTCAGACTCATAACAGATGCCTCATTCTCCTCCAGCATCATCCTTTCCACTTAGACATGTTTCTGCTGTTTCCACATTCAAATGTTAGATACTTATAAGTAGGAATTGTCTTATTCTTGGTCCGTTTGTCCAAAGCACCTAGCACAGTGCCTGGTATAAGAGGCATTTAATAAATGTGTGTTAATTGATTGATAGATTTCCTCATGTGTGTTTATTTTCTTTCTTTCTTTTTTTGCTTTTTTGAGGGCAATTGGGGTTGTGACTTGCCCAAGGTCACATAGCTAGTAAGTATTAAGTGTCTGAGGCTGGATTTGAACTCAGGTCCTCCTGACTCCAGGGCCAGTGCTCTATTCACTGCGCCACCTAGCCACCCCTGTTTATTTTCTTAATATAAAATGCTACTCCATCCCTTCCTCATCCCTCCTTTTTTTACCCATCCTGTTCCTTTTCAATATGGTCTACCCTTCTGGAACCACATTATAGCCCCAAGTCCTATTCTACCAAGCCTTATGTTAGGGTCTCTGGTTCTAGTGATGAATTGTTCACTACCCTACCTAGAGCAGCTCATGTTTATTTGGCGGCAGCTCTAACCCTGAGGGAATCCTTTCTATTGAATAGAAATATGTTTTCCTTTAACTTCCACCATTAGGTCTACTTTTGCCCTTTGAGACCAAATCTCACATTCTTGATTATTAGAGAGCTGGGTGATTGAAGAAAGCTCAGTGTCTCCCCTCCTTGAGGGATAGAAGAGCACAATCTCTTGCTCTGTCCCTCTTCTTTAGAGAAAAGAAGGCTGAGCTTGCAATCATGGGCTTTCAAATTCGAAGGACATAAGCATTTGTGTACCCTGCCTCATGTTCTTTTTTTTTTTTTTTGCTTTTTTGGAGGGCAATTGGGGTTAAGTGACTTGCCCAAAGTCACACAGCTAGTAAGTGTGTCAAGTGTCTGAGGCCAGTTTTGAACTCAGGTCCTCCTGACTCCAGGGCTGGTGCTCTATTAACTGTACCACCTAGCCACCCCTCTCATGTTCTTTTAAATATTTGAATGTAGTCATCATGGTGAGGATAGAGAATGGGGTACAGGGGCTTAAAGCAGAAAGAAAGATGGAATGATCAATGACTATAATCAGATAAAAGAATTTCAGAGTTCATAAACATAGGAACACTTTTAGGAGATGGCAGGGTCAAGGGTATGACCATTTCTATATTTAGCTAAAATGGAATGGAAAAGTAGGTCACAAAAAATGAGTAGGTTGAGTAAGAAGAAAGTTGGTACTTTAGGGAGTATTAATATGCATGTTAGGATGCATAGAAGGAATTCAAGGTTGGATTAAAATGCCTCTGAGGGCTCTTCCAACTACTCACCGAATTCCAGTGGCTCCCTATGGCTCCAGGATAAAATATAAAATCTTTTAGTTGAGTGATCCTAGACTTTATCCTGTTAAGTACTCTACAATCCCCTGACCTTCCTGAGGTTCCTCTCACATAACACTCTATTCTGTGCTTTTGTCATTGGCCTGTCCCCCATGCCTTAAGATGTTCTCCTTTCTCAGCTTCAGCTCCCAACTTCCTCCAACACTCAGCTCAAATTTCATCTTCTGCAAGGAGCGTTTTCTAGGCGTCTTTCCTCGCCCCAGTGTCTGCCTCCGAGATTTACTTCTCATTCACGTTACTTATATCTCGTATGCACAATATTGTTTGCATGGTATCTCTCCCGTATGTTTTACCTTTCTTCATTTCCCAGCACTCAGCACGCTGTCTGGCACATAGTAAGGACTCAAGAAATGCTGGCTGACTGATAGTAATTTTATCTCTTCCTACACCCTTGCTGAAGCCTTCTCTCCAGGCTAAACAATCTTTCAACCAATTCTTGCCTGCCGTGGCTTAGAGTTCCCTCACCATCCTGGATACGCTTTTCTGGACTTGTTCCAGTTATCAATAAATGTTCCTCCTAAAATTGAAAAAGTTCAAGACCTGATGGTCCAAATGGTCAATATGCCATCCAGACTCGGGCATCTTTCTTCTTCCTGTGAGCTGCCCGCGGCCATTTCCACTGCTTCTGTCCACTCTTCTATTTCATTTTATACTCAACTACAAGGTAGAGTTCAATCTTTTATTAGCCCCTCTGTATCACTTAATCTGAATTCTAAATGCCCTTAAGTGGCAGCTCTTAAATTCTTCTGGCATAAATCATCTCTCCTACCATCTGTGTTCAATACACGGAAGTTTATTCTCAGATCTACTCTGCCATCTGGCTCCAAGCCTTGGCATCTGCTTTTTACCGGTTCTGAACTGCATCGTAAAAGGGAACCTTATAATTTTCAGAAGAAACTTCCTGGGGCTGAGAGTTGAGGGTCAGGACTTGAGAGACCATCCTTAACTAGTTTCCTAAAATATACTCAATTACAAAGGAGTTTATCAGGTAGCTTGCAAGGCTGAGATCCTGAAGGACCATAGTATTTATAGAAAACAGAATGTGTCTCATTGCAGAAATTTCTATTTATTGATAGGGAACCAAAGAGCCCGGGAGGTACAGCCATAGAAACAACAGAGACAGGAAAAAAGAATGGATTTAAATTTTTAAAAAGTGTTCAAATATACAGAGAAACACTGAAAAGAACATTGGAGTAAGAAACTTAAAAATTGCTTAAAACTTGCTGCTTAAGTAAACAGTAAAAAAAAAAAAAAAACAGCTGGCACACAAGGCTTTAGTTGCCCAAGGTTTCAAAGGTTAGAACGTGGCAAGGATAAGAATCACTAAATGTTCAAGTTGTAAGGAAGCTTGGAGGCCCACAGCTCTAAGAGGGCTCCAGTTCTGAAAGGGATGAGGTTTCTTTGGTACCTATCTATATTATCAGCAATCTGCGGACTGAGCACTATGTTCTCTAAGGACCTCAGTGGAGTGAGGCGGGGAAGAGAGGAGCCAGCATGTTGCAATGGTGGTGATCTGTCTATGAAGAATAGTTCATACTGGGTCAGACTGATCCAGAGTACCCCCTGATCATTGTCTTCTAGGCTTAGTCCCTGTTTTGGAGTCAGAACAACACAAGTACAGGGATCAGGTGACCTTGACTAGATGCTATTTCCAGTCCCCATTTCCTATAGTTTCAGACTCAAGGTCTCCTGAGCTTACCACTGGCTCACCCACCTAGGTGGCTTCCATGATAGCCCAGGAAGGCTATTCTGTGAGGACCCCTTCTCTAGTGCCTGCGGGCTTCTGACTGTCTTTGCATGGACCTGAATTGGCAACACGCACTTCCTATAGTCTTCCTTAGATTTTTTTTTATCATTTCTCAGTACAGAGATGCTATATTTTTTTCATCCTTGCTGGAGTATTTGTAAAAGAAAAGTTTGGCTCTTTGGATTCTATGCACTCTGACTCCCTGAGGAGCATTCCCCTCTCAATACCCTGCAACCAAATCTTACCCTAGGCAGAAAACATATAAAGAGTCCAATTAACCTAAGAAGTTCTCTGGCTTAGAATAGAAGCTTCTTCAGAAAAGGGACTGTTTCATTTCCATCTTTTGCATTGCTGATACTATGCCATGCTGGGCACTTAAAAAAAAAACCTGTGATTTTATTTGTATAGTGAACACCAAGTAAAGAAATTTCCTCTATCAATGCTTCAGTCACTAAGAGGCCTAATGGTAGGCACTTAATAATTACTAAATAATTGGTTTATTGAATGATTAGCATTAAGTGAGTCTTGCTGCTATTGGTCACATGTTGACCTTGATTCCCCAATACCTCACCTGCTGAGCGTCCTGACCTCCTGGTTTCATTTCTCAAGAGACAGGTTTTCTATCTTTGTGACCCAGTGCCTTTGAAATTGCATTTCCCCCTTGTGCTCTCAAGGGCTAGTTCCTGCTGATGTGGCACAGTTGTTGCAAAATATAGGTTTTAAGAGCTGACACATTAATCATTGCAATGGCAAAATCAATGCCTCATTAACAGCTCCACAATGAATCGTGGTGGGTTTGAAAGAGCTTATCATATTAATAGAACAAGCAAATTAAAATCTGGATTAATTATATTGAAGAAAGTGGAAACACGGGGGGCTATACAATGTGTGTTTTATGTCTGTGAGTCTGTGTAAAAGTTATCTATGGAAGTCACCCAGTGACTAAGTTGCCAAAGAAGAGGAAAAATCTGAATTTTTCACAAAATATCATCCGGGGGTGAGAACTGGACCAAGCATAAATCCATGCTCATTCTGAGATTGCAAACAGATGAATCTCTTAGATGATTTAAAAAAAAAAAAAAGACCACCAAAGAAAGTGAAAACAAAACTTTCCAGTAGAAAACACTGGTTCCTCAAGACTTAGCAAACACTAATGAGAAAAACATTGGCTTAGCTCAGAAAAACCCTTAAAAAATCTATTAGGACTTTTTATAGAAAAGAATCCAACAAAATTGGTTCTTTTAAAGATTCCCCCACAATTACAATAGAATCTATTGGCCTCTCTGAATGAAGTTTGTTTATAAGGTCACAAGGGTTTTTTCCCCTCACCTGTCCCTTATGAACCTTCTCTTCTGGACTCTTATGTACCATGCTCAATATATGAATGAAAGAAAGGACATATATGTGTGTATGAGTGTCTATGTCTGCATGTGAGCATCTCTGGGCATCGTAGTGTATGCTATGAAAGCTTCTTAATTAATAGACCCTTGCTATTGACTTGGAATTCCAGGTTCAGTGGTAATCTGCCTTAATCCAGTCCCCTCTTCCAGGCTTGTGTATTTATTAGTGTTATCTAATTTTTACAGAAATCACAGATTCATATAATGGCATCACTTTATGAATGTAGTAAAAGTAATATATTGGCATTACTTGAGAAGCATCATTGCCTGATGACTATACTCTGAAATACCTCCCACAAAGATATAGATAAATAGATAGGTAGATATAGATAGATATGAAGTATAAGGGGAAGTATAGGATATCCATCCATACATACATCCATATGTATATATACATCTATATACATCTATACACACACACACATATAAAATCATGGCCACTAGCACAGGGCAAATAAGGCTTAGCTCATACATACAGAAGTGTGAGTCCTCCCCAGAAGAGGAGGGACTTCCACGTTCTAACCCCTATGACTTATGGTCTCCCATAGGATCTGGTGTATAAGTTACCCCCTTCTAGCATAATTGTGGTTTATCATGTGATTGAGCTCTGAACCTGATCCCAAAATGGAATTTGCTCCAAGTACAGTTTCAGCCAATTTGCATGTTCCAGGATAATCAAACCACCACCTCCTTGACCACCATTTCCTTCAGATATTGATGGAGTCAGCTCAAGACTCTGAACCCAAGAGCCTTGGGAATAGCAGTGCTACCAGCCTAGTGCCAACAGTCATCATCCTGGAAAGCAACCTTTATGGAGATGAGGCCTCATATATGGCAGATGCTTAATAAATGATTGTTAAATTGAATGGTTGATAGGTCGCATTTCTGAAGTTGGGTGGGCAGCAAAACCAAGTAAGACCAACAAATTTCCAAGCTCATCTTAAGCCACTGAGGCTTCTGTTCCCCTCTAACCTGACCTGGTCAAACTAAGACTATTGTAGCAAGATGTTTTGGGGTCTTACCCGTGTTGTGTCTGGTTCTCTCTATCGAAGGTCTAGAAGAATTGATAGCTTTATCAACATGAAATAACTTCAAGTCTTCTTCATCTAGTGCAATGTCTCCCCAAAAGACAGCTAGAAGGAAAAATTATAAACCAATTAGCTTTACCCCCACCTCTGACAAAACACCAAAACAAACTAAGAAAGAAAGTCTAGTGTTCCTAATAACAGCATCATTAATGGCACTCTCCCTTCATGGATGGGACGCTGGCCTTGGAGTCAGAAAGACCTGGTCTCGCCTGGCCCTTTACTGCCTTTCCAGTCTTCTTTTACTGCATCCCCATCCATATATTCGACCATCTAGCTGCAGCTAACCAGGACTGTTCATCCACACATGACCCTCCTTCTCCCACCTTCATGCCTTTTTGCCTGGAATGATCTACCTTCTCTCTTTTGCCTCTCCATTTCTCAGGGTTCCTTCAGGACACAATTCAAATCTCACCTTCTAAAGGAGACCTTTTCTGATTCTCCAACATCCTCCAATGGCTCGTGAATTTTCATTTAAGACTACGTTGCATTGACTCTGGAGATATTTTTTTTAATGTTCCCATGTTGTCTTCCTCATTGGAATGTGAACTCCTGGGGGTGTGGAGGGGGAAGGGCAGGGATTGGTTTTTGTCTTTTTTTTTTTTTATCCCCAGCATTTAGCATAGTACCTAACACAGACTCAGGGCTTAACAAATGTTTATTGACTCATGTACAGCTATAACCCCTAGGCCATTAAAGAGCTCTCTGGACATGCAGATAGAGAACTTAATTTCAATTTCAATATGATTGGTTTTCTTTGTAATCCTACATATATTATTTTAAGAATTCAAAGACATTATTTTGAAAAGGCATCCCACAGGCTTAACCAGACTGCCAAAGAGGACCATAACAAAAAAAGGGGGGAGGCGCTAAGAACTCCTCTCCTAAAGTCAATAAGGAACCGCTGACATTTTTGTTTATAAAAAGGGGAGTAACATGGTCAGATCAGTGCTTTAGGAATACCAGTTTGACAGCTGTGTTTAGAGCAGAGACATTCAACTCAAATAGAAATGGAAATTGGCCTTTATCAACTTAAAAGACCACAAATGAACATCTATGTTGTATTCCATTTTTATTTGTTTTATTAAACATTTCCCAATTAGTTTTTAATCTGGTTCTGGCTTCCCACAGAGTAGTCAGAGGGCTCAATACCTTTAGTGTAGATGATAAAGTGGAAAGTGGAAAGACTGGACAGAATTCAATTCCGAGACCATTGAAGTCATCTAGGCAAGAGGGGATGAGGGCCTGAACTAAGGAAGGGAGAGAGAGAGTCAGGGGAAGGACAAACAAAGGCAAGAGATGTTGTGGAGTTAAAATCAACACGTCTTGGCAAGTGATTGGCTGGGACGGGGGAAGTAAGGATGACTTTCAGGTTGTGAACCTGCTGACTGAAAAATGGTGCTGTCTTCAATAGAAGAAAGGAAGTTAACAAGTAAGGTGAGTGTGGAAAAAATAAAATAAAATGAATTCTGTTTTTTTATGCAGTTTAATCTGCTTGTGGGACAAATGAAGATGTTCAGCAATAGACTGGTGCTATGGGACTAAAACTCAGAAGAGATGAGGGCAGGATATATAGATCTAAAAAGTCATCTGCAATGGGGGCTGATGAAACCACTGAGAGAGAGAATGGGAAGAGGAGAAAAATGGTCCAGGTCAGAGTTAAAGAAAATAGGCCCATACAGCAGGCAGGACATGGATAGTGATACAACAAAGAAGACTAAGAAGAAGTAATCAGAGACATAGGAGGAAATCCAGAAGAAAGCAGGGTCCTTTGGACAAAAACCATTGGTAGAAACTCCCTATCCCCACCTCCTCCTTTGTGGTGTCTCTGAGCACTGAACTGTATTTGTTTTTTTTTTTTTGTACAGGGTATTTTCCCCAGTAGAGTGCAAGCTCCTTGAAGGAAGGAACATTTTGTGTTTGTTTTAGGATTCTTTGCATAGTTGCTTAATTAATGTTTGCTGAAGTGACGAACAGAATATCATTATGAACATTGGACCTTCAAATCCTTGTATTAATATATTGGCTATCACAGTACCTTTCCTCCAGGATCCCAAAGTCAATTCAAGTCAACAAACATTTACAAAGTACTAGGGATGGGGAAACAAAAAGACAAACAAAAAAATCTCTAGCCACAAAAAAAAGTATGCCTTCTACTGGGGGATGCTGATAGACAGCTTGTATAATTTTGTTAATGAATAAACTAAGGATATAAGAGTTAGAGTTAGGAAACTCAAAACTAGAAAGGAAGGAACCACCTAGTCCAAATACCTTTATTTTACAGATGGGGAAACTGAGGCCTCAAGAGATAATTTGATTATGCTAATCACCAAAGCTAGTAAGCAGCAGAGCTGGGCTATCTAACCTCAAACCCAAACTCTTTACAGAGCCACATTATAAAACTAATACAAAAACCTATTGAGGGTTACATGTTTCTTATTTGGAAACTTTAAACACCAGTTTAGGGGGGCCTTGATTTGTCACCTTAGCGATCACAGATGCTGAGGTCATCCTGTAGCAAAGCCATAACTAGGGTGGGGTAACAGAAGCTCTGTCCCAGGGTTCCAAAATTTAGAGGGTGCTGACAGTACTTGTACTCCTTTGGCAAGTAGACATTAGTGAGCTTATTGTCAAAAACAACTAATTAAAATGGGAATCAAAAAGATGACTTGAATTCTAATATAACTGCCACTGGACAAGTCATTAAGACAGAAACTTCAGAATTACTCTCAATCACAAGTACTCTCGAACACAAGGTCTCTTGCCAGACATGCCTGCTACTTTTAGCCAAAAAATGAAAAACAAAGTTTTCTCTTTAAACTGTGATTTTGGGACCACATCACAGCCTCACACATAGCCAAAGTGAACCATCTATATCTCCACCATTCAGAACCCCAGAAAGCTTCATTGTGAGAAATTTAGAATAAACCATATAGAGATAAGAAAGTTAGTAAGCTTTCAAATCAGCTAGTAAGTCAACAAATATTTCTAAGGCACACAGTCAGACCCTATATACCAGGTATAGGAAATACAAATATAAAACAAGTGTCAGTTCTTGGTCTATAATCCTGTGATTCTAAGACTATTCTTTCTTAGAAAGGAAAAAAAAATCAACCAGAAGCAAATGCTTTTCATGGGCATGTCATCTTTTTTTGTTGTCTTGTAACTTTCTGTAAGTCTGTCTTCCTGTCTTAGCCTCAGTTTCCTCATCTGTGAAAGAGGCCTGATTAATAATACGGCAATGGAATGAGAAATTTGGAAGTGTTTTGTAAACTGCAAAGGGCTATATAAATGTCATCTATTATTTCTCTCCCACATCTACCCCCTGGAGAATGTCATTCAGTAATGGGAAGGAACCAGAGGCTCTGCAAGAACGACAGGCCAACCTCACCACATCCTAACATGCCATGCATGAGTCACCCAATCAGAGATGCTGCTGCTAACACTCCTGGACCCTCTCCAAGCCCCCATTCTAATCTCAGGAACCAACTGAGCTTTTCGGCCCTCTTCTCAATGGAATACTTACACACACCAGGCATGAAAATATAATCCACCACAGGCCTCTCAGATAGCTTCTCCATCCAAGAGGCCATTGTCACCATAACTAAACAAGGACTATTAATTAGCTATGAATACTGCATAAGACCTTCCCAAGGCCACTCCCAAAATTACATGCATTACTCACAGAGAAAGGGTCAAATGCCAGAAAAATGGCCCAGGGCCAGCTGGGCAGGCTGCCCTGCTGGGCTAAGAGGTGGCTTCACTTCAAAATATGAGGTTGGAGTTTAATGCCCTGAGCAAAATGCAGATTAGGTCTCACAAGATTCTCTTAAGATCAGAGGATTCTTGATTGAGTGCTGGAAAGCACTCCAGAAGTCATCTCGGACAAACCTCTCATTTTACAAATAGGGAAACTGAGGCCCAGTGAGATCAAACAGCCTTTTCAAGGTCACCATAAATAATCAAACAATCCCTAAACATTTTTTTTAAAAATGTTTATTCATTTTAAACAAATGCAAAATGCGGGGGGAGGACATTTCAATGTACACAGCAGCACATAACAGTTTTAATACAAAACAATAAATTTCCATTAAAAAAACAACTATGTAATAAATACCACACATTGTTTTCAAAGCTAACCAGCTTTCTGTGCTTCCTTCTAAATTTTCTTTTGTTCTCTGCTGTGCACTTTATATTTTTTCTCCCTCCCTCCCCATCTAACCCTAGAGGTTACAATTAAACACAAATAAACATATATTACATATATACATACATACGAACATATGCACACACACACACACACACACACACACACACATATATATATATATATATATATGTGAGACCATACCATATTAAGCACCTACCATGTTCCAGGTACTGAGGTAAGTAAGTGTACACAGGTAGTAACAGAGCAGGGATTCAATCCCAGGTCCAGGTTTGACTTCAGAGGACACTTCTCCACTTCCAATCCATTAACAAAATATGGTATTCACTGGTCTTTTTCTATGGGCAGAGGACCATGCTTGGCACTGCAGAGAATGCTTAAAGAATAGGACAGGTTCTTGTATTCTGTGGGTCCCACAATCTTCGTGTGGTACTTCCCATGTGCAGACACCACAGCTCTAGCTTGGGATGTTTGCACCCAGAACACCTGGAAAGGTGTCTTCAGTCCAGTGGAGGGGAGCTGGTAATTATCACCCAGAGGCACCAGCCCTTCATAAGGGCTGGCCTCTGGTCTATTGATTCAGGTAGAACAGCCGGAGTAATGGGGGTGGGAAAAGAAGGGAGCTCCCTCAGTTCTTCTCTAATACACTCTTGTCCCAGGCATAGGGTCCCCAGGAAAGGTAATCTAATAGCCTCCTCCAGGGGGAGACAGAGACCCCAGCATAAAACTGCTAAGGGAGTCACACCCAGAGAGAGGAAGCAAACCAGCTGCTATCTGTCTAATGTGACTCATTTCTGGACCGCTACTTGGTTCTTCACACCTGGCATTCAGAATGATGAATACTGGGGGGATCAGAGAGGTGCTTTATGGAAAGGTATTGGAAAAGGGCTTTAAAGCCAACTCTCCACACTCCCAAATTTGCAAGGCATCATGATGAAATGTTAGAGGCAGAAGAGACTTTAGGGACTCCTGCCTCCAGATTCTCTCCACTTACAGTCAGGTCCTCATTTCCTCACACCTGAACTATCACAGGAGTCTGCTGGTCCTGCCTCAAAATCTCTCTCCACTGGAGACTTTCCTTCACTCAGCTATCAAAGGGAGCTTCCTAAAACAAAGGTCTGACCACGTCATCCTCCTACTCAATAAATCCCAGTGGCTCCCTTTGACCTCCAGGATCCAATATAAAATCCTTTGTTTGCTTTCAAAGTCCTTCACAGCCCTTTTCAGTCACCTTACACTTTATTCCACCTCTACTCATGTGTATTTGTAAAAATGTTTTGTATATGTTTTTATCTATCTTGTCATGTACATTTGTCCCCTCCAACATAATGTAATTTACAGTCCTTAGGGGCAGGGACTGTTTCATTCTTTGTCTTTGTATTCTGAGCACCTAACACATACCCAGTATATAGTAAGTGCTTAATAAATGCTTATTGATTAACCAGCACATAAGAGACCCTTAATCAATCTTTATTGATTGGTTGACTGAGGTGACATTTAAGCTAGCCTTAAAGGGAGCTAAGGATTCCCTAAGAGTTGGAGACAAGGAAGGAGAGCATTTCAAGCAAGGGGGAACAGTTTGTTCAGAGGCATGAAATTTCGCATCTAAGGACAAGTAAGCCAGTTTGACTGGGATTAAGAGTGCATGAGGGGGAGTAGTTGGAAATCAGTCTAGAAAGTCTAGTTGGAGTTCAACTGTGAACTTTAGACACAACCAGAAGGGAGGTTGTTAAGTTGTTAAAAAAAATAGCTGGAGATGCATTATGGCCCTTTGGAATGCCAAGTAGATGAGTTTAGATTTCATCTGCCAAGCAAGCCAATGTATGTTTTTGAGCATGAATGAAACATGAAAACAAATTTAAAGAAAATATAATTGATGATAGGAAAACAGGAAGAAGTAACAGGTAGAAGGACCAACTGGGAGGAAATTACAGTTATACTGAAGACAAAGATCTAGACAAGGGCAGTGCCAGTAGGGATAAATAGATAAGGAGGGGCAGGTCTTAGAACTTTGCTAAGAGAAAATCTAATAAACTTGATGACGTGGTGTATGTGAGTGTGAGTCATTTTCCTTGGTCATGTTTTGCCCCTCTGCCCTACCTCTTTTGTCATACTTAATGAATTCAGTATATATGTTGTATAAAGAGATAAAAGTGGAAGGCTGAGTTCTAAGCCTTGAAGAAGTCCGAGAAGAGGGAAAGAAGTCAGTGAAGGAATAGAAAAGAAATTGTCTGAAAAGTAGGAATCAGACCATAAGATAGCAGCATCACAAAAAAATCCCCCAAAAACTGATATCAGGAAGAGGCTTTAGTTCATTGAGTTCACACACCCCCCATTTGACAGATGACAAAATGGAAGATCAAAAAGGCAGTGACTTGCTTTGACGTCACAAAGCTGTAAGGGCCTAAGCTGTAACCCCTAAATGGTATCTTCTGATTTCAAGCCACATAGTATCAGAGAGCCTAAGAGAACAGTGAATTTCAAGAAAGATGTGCATCAATGATATTAAATAGAACAGAGAAGCTGAAGATGAGGGCAGATAGGACAACATTGGATCTGGCCATGCAACAAATCTCAACTCTGGCAAAGTGATGGGAATGCTTGTTGTCTCCCCATTAAATCATGAGCAACCTGAAGGCAGAAACTGTCCTTTGCCTCCTTTTGTATGATCAGCACTTTGCACAGTGTGCTTTGCACATATTAGGCACGTAAATAAATGTTTGTTGACTGCAATGAATGCAAATCAGCAGGAAGAGAGATAGCAGGATGGACAGTGTGTCCAAAGTGCACCCTGGCCCATTTGCTGAGGATGGCAAATTTATATGGGGGGGGGGGGGGAAGAAACACTGTAAGGGTGGGGCTCTATAGTCAGTCAACCAAGCCACCCATCCTTATACATAAATGTGAAGTCTAAACTGACTCAGAGGATATGAATACCCTTTGTGCTGGTCCTGAAAAGGGAGCCTTAGTTTCCCCAAATGCAGACGATAAGAAACCAGTCATGAGTAGTAATAACAGTCACAGTAATATGCCTTGCAGCCTAGGTCAGACAATAAAAATTGGTAGCCTGCTATTGCTTTTTCCTGGACACATGTCCCCAGTTTTTTTTTTTTTTGTAATGTCTCAGAGAATTAAGGAGCTATATTCCTTTTTACCCTTTTGTTTCCAGGATTCTTTCATTTATAACACGGGAGAGGGGAGGAGCATGTGACACCAAATATATTCACATTCCAAGAAATGGAGCTGTAGCTGCCAAGGAAGAAATGCCAGCTGCCCTAGGAGCCTACGAGTCTTGGGTTTGAGCCTTACCTTGGGAACTATGTACAAGTCACTTAACTTTCCAGCCTCAATATGTGTGGGGCCTTTAGCACAAGGCTGCCACAAGCATAGAAGAGCTCAAAAGAGAAGGTAGAGTAGCATTTCTGGCATGTTTGTGGTTGCTAGTGTTCTTATAAGAACAGAGAGCTTGGCCTCAGGGCCAAGAAGGCCTGAGTTCAAGTCCTGCCCTGACACATACTTGCCTCTGGACAAATTACTCAGTAACTTAGGCAAAACTATATGAGACTATCAGTTGTGAGGAAGGTACCTATCTGAAATGGTCATGGTTTCCTATATTGCAGAAATCAAAAGTCTGATCCAAAAGCCATTATATCCTTAGCCTTCTTCAATAGGATGATGTGCCCACCTTGGACACTGGAGAGTCCTTTTTATGGGAAGAGATGCTGTAGTTCAGAGGCCAAATCAACAGTCCCCCCTAAAAGAAGGTCTAGGCAATACTGCTCTCCAGGGATGTCCTCCAAGGCTCTGTTCTCAACCTTCTTCTCTTTTCCCTACATTCCATTTCACTTGTTGATCTCATTAGCTCCCATAGATCCAATGATCATTTCTATGCTGATGATTCTCAAATCTACTTATCCAGCCCTAAACCCTCTCCTTACACTAGCCTTGAATCTCCAATAAATCTCTAACTGGATGTCCCATAAACATCTTTTTTGTTTGTTTGCTTGTTTTTGCTTTTTGGAGGGCGATTGGGGTTAAGTGACTTGCCCAAGGTCACACAGCTAGTTAAATGTTAAGTGTCTGAGGCCATATTTGAACTCAGGTCCTCCTGACTCTAGGGCTGGTCTATTCACTGCACCACCTAGCCTCCCCCATCCCATAAACATCTTAAACTCAAACTCATTATCTCTTCCCTAAGGTTCTCCCCTCTTTCTAGCTTTCTTATTACTGCTAATTGTATCACCACCTTCCCGGTCACCCAGGTTTACATCTGAGGTGTTGATTCTTCATTCTCTCTAACCCCCTTATTCAAGGTGTTGCAAAGTCCTGTTAATTCTACCTTCAGAATAGCTCTAATAAGCACCTCCTTCTCCCCTCTGACATTGAAGGCTATCATCATTTTGTGCTTCCTGCTTCTTCCATACTCCAGTCAATCTTCCGTTCAGCTGTCAAACTGATCTTTTTCTAAAGGTCTGATCATGTCACCCCACCCCCATTCAATCAAATCAGGTGGCTCCCTATGACTTCTAGAATCAAAATATTAAATCCTCTGGCAATTCAAAGCCTGTCATAACCTGGCCCCATCCTACATTTCTAATCTTCTTGTACCTCACTTCCCTTATATACTCTGCGATCCCTGATACTGACCTCCTTACTATTTCCTGAATAAAAGAGTCTATTTACCAACTCTAAAGGTTAGACGTATACAAGGTGTTTCTCCCTTGCCTTGAGGGCAGGAGATTATTTCCTTTTAGCCTTATAAGTGAAGTACTCCCATTATAGTAGATATTAATTAAATAACTGCTGAATTGAATTAAGTTGGAGAGTTAGCTTGGTATAGCAGGTAGATGGGCAGCTAGGTGGTGCAGTGGGCTTGGAATCAGGAAGACTTGCCTTCATGAGTTCAAATTTGACACTAGCTGGATGACCTACTGAGCAAATCACTTAACCCTGTTTGCCTCAGTTCCTCATCTGGAAAAAAAAAAAAAATGAGCTGCAGAAGGAAATGGCCAACCACTCCAGTATCTTTGCCAAGAAAACCCCAAATGGGGTCATGAAGAGTTAGACATGATTGAGACAACTGAAATAATGACAGTGGGTATTATTGTGGACTTGGAGTCAGAAAGACCAGGTTCAAACCCTGCCTCAGAGATGAATGAGTTGTTTGAATCTGAGCAAGTCACTTAATTTCTGTGTGCCTGAGTTTCTTCCCATGTGAAATAAGGGTACTGGGCTTGAGTGGCCTATAAAGCCCCTTCCAGTTCTAAATCTATCATCTTATGAACTGAACTGAGAGTGCTAAGGGCAGAACCTTGACTTAATCATGCTAGATCAATTCTGCCACAGAATTCTCCAGAAAAATCAAATACCTGTACCAGGGTTCCAAGAAGCCTATATAAAAGGAACCAAATAGTATACTACCCACCTCACAGCACTGTTATAAGGACCAAATGAGTCAACGTTTGTCAAGCACAATGTAAATGTTGAACCAATTATGGTGATTATCACTGTTTTTGTTGTTAGCATAGGTAGGGGCAGTCACAAAGAAGACATAGATCAGACTTGTTCTCCTTGACTCCAAAAGGCAAAAATAAATAACAGGTAGAAATTGCAAAGAAAGAAAAATTAGGCTTGAGATAAGGGAAATTGTCCTAATGACTAGAGCTATCTAGAGTGGAGTGGCTAGCTCTGGGAGGGTTCCCATCTCTGGGATGGGAGGAGCTGAGACCAGATGGCCCTTGGTCAGCTAGGCTATAGAAGGGCTCCTTGTACTGGTGGGAGCTGGACCAGACAGCCTCTGAGGGGGTCTCCCAACTGTGAGGTCTTGGTATTCTGTGTAAATTCAGCTCCACGGGGATAGAGAAAGGTAGTCATTGAAGGACGATTGAAAAAAGGATCTCTTGGGGCAGGAAGGGCCTCCTGCAGATACTGGAAACAAAACGATCGCACAAGTAACTAGAGCGTCCCAATTAAAGGAGAAAGCATGATATCTTTGTGGGCACACAGGACATATTAAATGGCAGACCTGAGGCCTGCCAGATCTCGTCAGCTCACCCTGACTAACCACACAGAAGCTCAAACAAGTCACTATGGTAACAGGAAAACATTCCTGCGGGTTTGTGGTTACTAAATGGGGTGGACATTAGCCACAGACATAAAGAAACTGGAAGGGTGAAAGATAAGATTCTCTTAGGAATCCTAAACACTGGGGGTTCAGCTTCCCTGATTCACTAAGACTTGCTTGGCCTTATGTCCCAGGTCTGGGATCTAACCTTTTTAAGCTCTTGCCAGTCCACCAGGCTCTGCGAGAGCCATAGCTCATTTTTATGGTTCTTTAGGGTTTGCAAAATGTTTGGTGTCCCAAAACTCTTATAGTCTGAAGCCATTCAAGTTAATAAAACTTTTAAAGGCCCTGAGGCTTTTGAGACACCCTGTATTTTCATTACCATGACTCTATGAGGTAGGTAGTACAAGTATTACTTTCCTTTCCATTCTACAGATAAGGAAACTGAGGCTTTGGTGACTTCATGGACTTGCCCATGGTCACAAAGCCAGTATCTGAAATGAGATCTGATCCCAAGTCTCCTGACTCCAAGTCCAGAACTCTATCCACTAGGCTATAATGCAGGGCATGTCAGAGACCCAGATAAAGTAAGCATCCATAGTAATAAGGACCAAGGAAATTAGAACAGAAACTCATGTTCCTCTGGTTACCTGAGGTCAGAGTAAAAAAGGACAGGAAAGTACAATGGAAAGAGTGATGCCAATGGAGTCCAGGGATCTTCCTTCAATCCTGGCTCTGGGACCTTGGACAAAACCACTCATTTCTCTGGACTTCAGTTTCTCCATCTGGAATTGGAGTAGACAACTTCTAATGACTATTAGACTACTGTCTAAATCTATACTTCTAAGACCTAGAAGAGGAGTGTCATAGAGGGAGGAAAGGAATAATAATGGCCTGGAGAAGAGTTGTCAAATTTATGCCTCACAGGGACCAGGTGCAGCCCAAACCAGATTCAACATAACTGGGAAATATCTAACAAAATATATAAAAACATGATAAAACACAGATAATGTTAATATGTGGTTTTCTAAGTCAAGACATGCCTGTAGGGACCCTTATACATGGTTTGGTGGATCTCCATTTCTATTTGAGGTTGACACCACCGGTCCAAGTGATTTCCTCTCCTGAAGAAGAAGACCCTCACTTCCCTGGCAAGTCAAGTAGTAACAGGAAAAAGCCAAAAGAAGCAGCAATTCCCTCTCATGGTGAGAGAACATAGGATCATCTATTCAGGGCCTGAAGTTACCTTAGATTTCCTTTCTAGTCCAACTCCCTTATTTTATAGATGAGAAAACTGAAATCAATAAAGGTTAAATAATACAGGCTGTAAGTAAATACGAGAGCCAGAATTTGGCAAGGGTAGGGGGTCAATTGAAGCAATCAGCTAACCCACTGCAGTTAAAGTACCTACTAAGCAGATAACCTATCATGTGAGAATACATCTAATGAACTAATCAGTCAAATGAAACTGAAATAAGTGCTGGTAGTGGGGGGAGGGGATAGGAAGTCTTCTCCTCCTCTTCTCTCCCCTTCCCCCAAACTATCATTTCTTAGAGATTCAGTTGGAGTCACTATCTTCTGACCTGCCAGTGAATGCTGAATATGAACTGGTTTGCTATTTTACACAAAGCTCCACATGGCCTGAATGACCGAATCTCCTCAATCCATCCCAACATACTTCCTGTGTAGCATCATTTCATTTTATCTAATTACAGAAAGAATTCTACTCATTTCCACCTTGACTAGGTGGGCTGTCTCCTCTGTATCCATTTTGTCAGGAATGCTATAGAAGGCAATCTCCATTCTGACATAGACTGGACAAGTTTTGTCTTGGGCAGTCACAAATATCCATTTTTGTACTGCAAGGGCCATAAATCATACTAGAAAAAGGGCACAAAGCTTGTCCTCATTGGCATTTTTTTCCTGTGGATGGAGACAGAAACTCCAGGACACTAATACAAGGCTACTGCTGAAAGTCTATCACTGGGGAAGTATGTGAGAAAGGAGACTGAAGGAGCTCGCTCCAATCCACTATTCAGCAACTTACTATTTTAATTCATTTGCCTTGCTCACAAGATGCTGAACTTTGTTGTTTCTATGCTGTGGAATCATCAGCACCCTTTATATTCTAAATCATGCTTTATTTCAGCAACCTAGAGAAAAGTACCAATTGCTTCACCTTGGCTATGGCTCTGTGCTTGGGTTACTTATAGACTGGGGGATTATGTGGGATATTTTTGAAAAGATCAGTGTGGATGCAAAGAGAACTCATCAACCAAATTAGAGTTTAAAAAAAAAAAAGAAATATACAGGAGATGGAAACAAGGCCAGGCAACAGAATGTGGCACATTCCTATAAAATTTTTATCAGGAATGCTAAAGTCCAGGATATGCTAAGGTTTGTAAGAGAAACTAATAAACATAAAAAAGATTTTTTTTAATTTTGTTTTAATTTTAGGGTATAGGGATGAACACTGTACCTGTGATTTCATTCGTATTCTCTTGTATGAGAATCCCCCTCAACTAATGTAGGTCAGAACCTTTTCTGCAACTTAAGAGTCTTCATGAGTGACAGAGAGCATTGAGAGGTTAGGTGACTTGCTCAGGGTCACATAGTCAGTGTATGTCAGAGGCAGGACTTGAATTCAATCAACCAATCAATATTTATTAAGCACCTACTATGTACCAGGCACTGTGATAAGTGCTATGGATACAAAAAGAGGCAAAAGATAGTCCCTGCCCCTCAAGGAGTTTACAGTCTAATGAGGAAGTTAACATCATACAAACAAATACATACAGACAAGCTACATTCAAGATAAATAGGAAATAATTAACAGAAGGGAGGCACTGGAATTAAGCGGGCTGGGGGAGGGGCTTCCTATAGAAGATGAAATTTTAGTTGAGACTTAAAGGAAGCTCTTTATTCATTATGCTATATGTTTTAAAGCTATACACTGTAAAGCTAGAAGAAAAAGAAGGATCAAAAAAAAGGCTGGAATCTTTCTTGGGGGAGATGAAACAATGATAACTGACTACAGAAAGATCACAGAGCGGCTCCTCCTAGCTTGCTTCTATTTTCTCTGCCAAGGAGGAGGACCTTGCATTGAAAACGTTAGAACATCCTCGAGATAAGTAAGATGATAAAGAGGACCTAAATGGCCTTTGATGAATTCTAACCACTTGATCTAGATTAGCTACAACCTCAAGGACTGGAACAAGTGGTAGAGGTGATAGAAAAGTTGCTGACATCTGAATGATCCAGGAAAACCAGAGAGGTAGCACAAGACTAGGGATGGTCAACCGCAACTACTTTAGACAGACAGACAGTGAGAGAGATGAGAAGAGAGCTTACAAACTATAAGTTAATGAGTTCATCTGTAATTCCTGGGGAAAACCTTCATTTCCCTTTTGACAGGATACAAAATCATTAGATGAGGAGAAAGAGCACTGCAGATACGATGTATCTAGATTTCAGCAAAGCTTTTGATAAAGTATCTCACGCTATTCTTGTGGAGCAGATGGAGAGCTAAATATTAGGCAATAATATAATTAGATAGGTGGCAGAAGGTCTTCAGCAGGAAACCCGGGGATCCAAGCTTGATTGTGGGCTGCTTCACATTTTTAGCAATGACTTGAGGGCAAGAAATGGCATATTTGCCAAATTTGCAAATAACTCAAAGCTGGGAAGATTGGTTAACAATAGGGTCAAGATCCAAAAAAATCTTAACAGCTTAGATAGAGCATTAGAAGCACTATAACATAGATTAGAGAACTGAATATTATGAGATGTAATTCAACAGAAAGCTTGGGTACAAAAAAAAACAACTTCATAAATATAAGATCAGGGAAACATGAAGAGAACAGTTATTTTGAAAAACACGAGGGGATGGCCAGCTCATCACAGACAACAGTGTGATGTCGCCAAAAAGGCTAACGTGATCTTGGGCTGCACTGAGAGACATAGCTATCTTCCAGGAACAGTGAGGTGATCAATCCATCATAATCTCCCCTGTTCAGACCTCATCCAGAAGCTTGTATGCAATTTGGGGCATCACAGTTTAAGAAGGAAATTGATAAGCTAGAGAGTTTCCAGAAGAGTACGATCAGAATGAAGAAAGGACCTTGAGTCCACTGGTACATGAGATTAGTTGAAGGATCTCTGTGTATTTAACCTGGAGGAGAAAAGACTCAAGGAGTACATGATAATAGCCTGTAAGTATCTGAAGAGATATCACATAGAGGAGGGATTTTACTTTTTCTATTTGGCCCCAAAGGACAGATCTGAGGAGCAATGAAAGGAAGTCACAAAGGAGCCAGTTTAGACTTAATATCAGGTATAACTTCCTAATAAATTGAACCATATAACAGTGGAATGGACTGCCTGGAGAGGTGCTAGGTCCCCTCTCCTTGGACAACTTCATGCAAGTGCTAGGCAGCTTTGTCCTAATTGTTATAACAGGTGGTTTGGGCTAGAAGGCCCCTGGGGTCCCTTCCAACCTTCAAATAATGTTATTCATGGAGGAGGTGGCACCTGAGTTGGACCTTGATAGAAGAAAAAGGTTTTCAAAGGATGGAGATGTGAAGGAAGCATACTTCAGGTATGCTGCAGAAATGAGAAAATGTGGAAGAGGAATGGACAAGATTGGAGAATGGTCCAGTTTGGCTAGAACTTAAAAGTGGTGGATTAGAATGAAGGAAGCCTGGAAAGAGAGGCTGACATCACACCATGAAGAGTCTTAAATGCCAGACAAAGTAGTTTGTGCTTTATCCTATCGGCAGTAAAGGGGTATTTGACCACACCTACACATTAGAAAAGTTATTCTTTCAGTTGTATACAAGACAGATCAGAAGTAGGAGAGACTGGAGTTCATGAAACATCTCTGTTAGAAGGCTATTACAATTGTCTAATGAAAGATTCATAAATCCATAGCTTTAGATATGAAAGGGACTATAAAGACCATCTAATCCAATCACCTCATTCACTTTATAGAAGAAGAAACCAAGACCCAGACTGGTAAAATTACTTTTCTGACCACAAAGTCCAATCTAATACAACCACCATTTATTAATATCCTATTATGAGCAAGGCACTAGGGGATACAATGACAAAAAAGTAAACTAGTGGTTGCCTTTAAGAAGCTTATATTCTGCTAGGGATGGGAAGTAGAATGAGGAAAGGGACAATGAAGACAAGATAAGTAAATACAAAATAGGCACCAGAAATATACAGTAATGGCAGGAGGGAAGGAGAGACTAATAACCAAGGAAATCAGGAAAAGTATCTTAAAGGAGGTAGTTTCTTATTGTTCAGTCACTTTTAGTCATGGCTGACTCTTGCTGATTCCATTTGGGGTTTTCTTGGCAAAGATACTGGAGTGGTTAGCCATTTCCTTATCCAGCTCATTTTACAGATGAGGAAACTGAGATGAGCAGGTTAGGTGACTTGCCTGGGGTCACACAGCTAGTAATTGTCTGAGGCTAGATTTGAATTCAGGAGGATGAGCCTTCCTCCCTCCAGACCTGGCACTCTATCCACTGAGCCACCTAGCTGTACCTTAAAGGGGATCCAGAGAGGCCAAGATGAAGAGAAGGAACAGTCTAGATAAGAAAGACAGCCTGTGCAAAGGCTGTACATGAGGACAGGAGACAGAATGTCACAGGTGGAGAATACAAGTAGTCTGATTTGTTTGGAACATGGAGCATGTCAGAAAGAATAATTTCTGATTTTATTTCCTAGATTTTCTATAGGATTTTCTATTCTGGTATGAAGTCATGATTGGTAATAAACACTGCAGCCTACTGATGGTACCCATACTGCATCTTTCCACTGGCCTTTGGGTCTCCTGCAATCTCAGCCCTCTGGGGTTAACCTTAACCATGAAGCCCCATCAACTAAGGAGTCTGTGGATAGAGTCTATGGGGTCTGTGAGCTTGAATATGGGGGGGGGGAATTATACCTTTATTATAACATAATGGGCTTCCTTTGTAATCCTATGTATTTTATGCATTTAAAAACATTATTCTGAGAAGTCCACCGTAGGCTTCACTAGACTACCAAAGGGATCCATTGCCCAGAAGAGGTTAAGAACCCCTGTAGTGGAGGAGGCATGATTCACAGCCAGATGGCATCACCAAAAGAATGGGGGTGATAAGAAGTCTTCCCCCAAAATGGTCTTGAGTCTGACCACCTGCAGGTCCAGAAAAACAAATGGAACATTAATTATTATTACCTGTGCTGATCCTGTGGAGAGACAGCTGGGGTGGCTGCAGAGGACCATACCAGGCATAAGCACGGCACACAACCCCATTCTGATGTCTAAATAGATTGCTGCTGCTGCTGAGTTGTTAGTCAGGCATGTCTTACTCTGTAAGACCACACTCACAAAGTCTATGGGGTTTTCTTGGCAAGGATACTAGAGTGGTTTGCCATTCCCTGCTCCAGTGTGTGTCCCCATTTTACAGATGAGGAACTGAGGCAAACAGTGACTTGTCCAGGATCGCCTAGCTAGTAAGTGTCTGAGGCTGGATTTGAACTCAGGTCATCCTGTTTCCAGGCCTGGTACTCTACCCACTGTACCACCTACCTGTGACCTGCTAGACTCTTGGACATTATTTCTGTGTGTTTTCACAGAATCGCAGGATTTCAGAGTTGAATGGGATCTCAGTGGCCAATTAGTCCAACTCCCCCCACCAATAACTAGCATTTACATGGTGCTTTAAGGTTTGCAAAATGCTTTATAAATATTATCTCATTTGATCCTCATAACAACCCTTTGAGGTGGGTGCTATTATTATTGCCCATTTTACAGATGAGGAAATTGAGGCAGGCAAAGGTAAAGAGACACATCCAGGGGCACATGGCTATTAAGTGCCTACGGTAGGATCTGAACTCAGGTCTTCCAAAGTTTAGCACTCCATTCACTGTACTGCCTGCCTGCCTCAAAAAACTCCCCATTACAACCTACCTGATAAGTGGGCATCCATTAATTAGAAAGCCTCCAGAGAGGGGAAATCCAGTATCTCCTATGGCAGTCCCTTCCACTTTTGGATACCTGTAATCATTAGGATGTTTTTTCCCCTGATATCAAACCTAAATTCACATTTTTGTTTTGTTTTTTGCAATCATTGCTCCTGCTTCTTCCCCTTGGAACTAAACAGAACAACTCTAGCCTATCTTCCATATAACAGTCCTTTGAACACGTCAACATCTCTGTCATGTCCTGCCTGAGTCTTCTCTAAGCTAAACACCCCTTGGTTCCTTCAGTCCATCCTTACGTGACACAAACTCAAGGCCATTTCCTTTTTTATATCTATATAAATGCTAGCCAATGGACAACTGTGACATTTATCTATTTTTTATTTGTTTTATTGATGACTTTGGTTTTTATATTGAGGTTATATATTGAGGTTCCAGATATACTCACCAGCCTTCTCTTGTAACAAAGAAAAACACTGAAGCAAAACCAACCCAGTGGCCATGTTCTATAGTGCATGCCTCATTCTGCACCCATAGTCCCCTAACTCACTAAGAAAGAGGAGGGTCTATTGCTTGAAGTCATTTCCTTTGTCACCAAAGTATTTAGTCAAGTAGATACATTCATGGGAACTATAATTCCTGTAATATGCTTGTTACACCTGACATTTATACAATGCTTTCAACTTCTTAGTCATTCAACAAGTATTTGCTAAGAGCCTACTACGGGAGATAAAGAAGGAAGTAGGGTGGTACCCCTGGAGTTACAAGCACCCATTGGTAAACATTCCATTTATGCCAAAGCTTATTTGAACTTCACCTTTCCTTCCCATTCAGGATGCTCCATACTCTCCCCCTCCCATCCTCTGGCCCCCTCTCCACAGCTCCCAACCCCCCCAATCAGAAAGCTGGGTGTTCTGGGGTGATGGAGCCACCTGGTGGTCAGCATTGGGAACAGATTCACTAAATAGCATTTCCTCACCACCTTTCTACCCATTAAAAAGTGCCATTCACTGGGGAATGGCTAAACAAATTGTAGAGTGTGATTATAAGTGGAAGACTATTGTGCTGTAAGAAATAATGATCAGGATGTTCTCAGAAAAACCTATGAAGACTTATATGAGCTGATGCAAAGTGAAACGTACCATGAACAAAGTAACTGCCATATTGTAAGACGACTTAGCAGTATTGTAAGATGAATTACTTAACTATTCTCAGCAATACAATGATCTAAGACATCTTGAAGGGCCCATCTCCAGACAAAGAACTGATGGTGTCTGAATCCAGATTGAAGCATATTTTTTTACTTTATTTTATTTTTCTTGAGTTTTTTGTCTATATTCTCTTTTGCATGACTACAAATATATAAACTATATTGAATTATTGCCTTCTCAATGGGGGGAGAGGGAAGAAGGGAGAGAATTTGGAACTCAAAGCTTAAAAACAAATGTTAAAATTTTTTTACATGTAACTAGGGAAAAATTAAGTACTAAATAATTTTTAAAGTATCATTCACATTTCTATAACAAATAAAGTTGACAATGCATATCCTTCACAATAACATCATGTAGTAAATGGTGCAGTTATGATTATTTCCATTTTACAGCCTAGAGGAGTAAAATGGTTTGCCCATAGGCACACAGCTAAGGAGTGCAGTGTTCCATCCTCAATGTCATGGTCCCCTCTTGCCCCGCCCTTGTCCCTCTTTTTCTTCCACCACTGACAGCCTATGTCAACTTGACTTCTGATACACCCATGTCCTCTTTAATTCCCTTTTCCCATACTCTTCTCTCTTTGGCCTCTTTCCCAGGTATTCCAGGAAAATTTTTATCTCTCTTTACACACAAACCAAGAATCCTCATCATTTTTAGTCAATCAAGAAACATTAAGTACCTGCTATGTTCTAGGCACTGTGCTAAGAGCTAGGAACACAAAGAAAGATAAAAGACAGGCCCTGTTCTCAAGGAGCTCACACTTTAAAGGGAAAGACAACATGTGAATAACTATCTACAAACAAGTTATGTACAGTATAAATTAGAAATAAAAAGGGAAGAAATTAGAATGAAGGGGCATTGGGAAAGGCTTCCTGTGGAAGGTGGGATTTCAGCTGGGACTTAAAGGAAGCCAAGGAAGTGAGGAGGTGGAGAAGAGGAGGCATAGACCTGGGAAATAGGAAGTGAAAATATCCAGAGTCTGGAAATGAAGAATTTTGTTCAAGTAACAGTAAGGAAGCCAGTGTCACTGGATTTCAGAAAAGATAGGGTGTGTAAGGTATAAGAAGACTGGAAAGGTATGTGTGGGGGAAGGGAGGAAAGTTGTGAAGAGCTGTGAATGCCAGAGGATTTTATATTTGATCTTGGAGGTGAGAGAGAGCCACTGAAGTTTACTTGGGGGGGGGCGGGGAGGGAGGTAGTAGGGTTTGAGGAAAATTACTTTCAGTGGAAGATAGGCTGCAATGAGGACAGACTTGTGGCAGGGAGATCAACTAGCAGGTTATTACAACAATCCAGGCATGAGACAATGAAGGCTTGCATCAATGAAAATTTTGATTGGATGTTAGGGAATGGGGGGTGGTGAGAAAGTGAGGATTCAAAGATGACCATAGGTTGTAAGCCTGGGTGGCCGCTAGTGTGGTGGGTGGTACCTTCAATAGTAAAAGGGAAGTTAGTAAGAGCTGGGGGGGAATGATAATGATTCTAGTTTTCAGCATGTTGAGTTCAAGATGTCTATGGAATATCCCAGTTGTGGATGCCTAGTAGGCCATTGGAGATGTGAGGTGAGGTCAGAAGAGAGGTTAGGGCTGGATAAGTACATGTGATCCATGGGGGCAGATCAGATGACCAAGTGAATTAACAAAAGAAAGAGAAAAGAGAAAAGGGCCAAGGACAAACTCCTTTTCGAGACCTACAGTTAGCAGGCATGACCTGGATGAAGGTCCAGCAAACAAGACTGAGATGGAGTGAGTGGTCAGATAGGTAGAAGGAGAACCAAGAGAATGGCGTCACAAAAAGCTGGAGAAAATAAGAGTATCAAGGAGAAGAAGGTGATCAACAGCAGCAAAGGCTGCAAGGAGGTCAAGATTAAGAAAAGGTTATCAAATTTGGCAATAAAGAGATCATTGGTAACTTTGGAGAAAGCAGTTTCAAATGAATGATAAGGTCAAAAACTAGACTGTAGAGAGTTAAGAAGGAATGAGAGGAAAGGAAGTGGAGGCACCTATTACAGACAGCCTTTTTAAGTAGTTTAGCCAAAAAAAAAGGAGAAATGTGGGATGATAGCTAAAGGGGATGGACGGATCAAGCAAGGGGTTTTTGAGGCTCAGGGAGACATGGGCATGTTCGTAGGCAGTAGGGAAACAGCCAGTGGACAGAGAGAGAATAAAGTGATGTGAGAGAGTTGGGGATGTCAAAAGGAAGAATCTGCTAAAGAAGATGGATTGGAATGGATCACTTGTACATACAGAAGGCTTTGCCTTGATGAGAAGAAAGCCCACCTTTCTTTTCAGTAACCATTGGAAAGTCTTTGAAGTTTCTTGAGCATGAGAATGACAAGGTGGCAACAGGATAAATGCAGGATTGCAACAAAGAAAAGAAAGCAGGAAGATTAATAAGGATGGTATTGCAATGATCCAGTCAGGAGGTAATAAGGGTCAGAAATAGGGTGGTGGCCATGGGAATGACAAGTAGTGACAAACATGCAAGAACTGATGGGTCATGTAGTGATGAGGTTGAGATGCAAGGTGCCAGATCATTTAAATCTCCCAGAAACATATGGAGTAAAGAGGACAGGTTGCAAAAGAAGGGTGTCATCAAACCATGTAAAAAAGCTAATAAATAAATGCTAATAAATTATGTTTAACAGTCTTATCAATGACTTAAAGGCATAGATAATATGCTCATCAAATTTGCAGATGACTCAAAACTGAGAAGGAGCTCTGAGCTAACACACTGAATGACAGAAAATTGGGTTGAATCTAATAAGACGAAATTCAGCAGAAATCAATGGAAAGTCTTGTACTTGAGCTCAAAAAAATCAATTTCACAAATATAATACCAGGGAGATGCAGAAGGACAACAGTTGTTCTGAAAAGCATCTGGGGGGGTCTTAGCGGATTGAAAGCTCAGTGTGAGTCAATAGTGTGATATGTCAGCCAAAAAGGCTAACGTGATCTTGGGCTGCATTAAGAGAGATGTAGTTATCTTTCAGGAATAGGGAGGCGGTCATTCCATCATAATATTCTCTGCTCAGATCACATCTAGAGTATTGTGTTCAATTTTGGGCACCATAGTTCAAGCAGAAAATTCATAAACTAGAGTTTCCAAAGGAAGGCAACCAGGATGGTGAAAGACCTCAAGGCCATTGTCATAAGATGATTGGCTGAAGAAACTCTGCATGGGTAGCCTGGAGACAAGAAGACTGGCAGGAGGGGGACAGCAGGGAGAATATAATAGCTGTCTTCAAATATTTGAAGGGCTTTCCTGTGGAGCAGGGAACCAACTCTTTCAGTTTGGCCCCAGAGAGCAGAGCCTGGAGCCATGGGGTAGAAGTCACAAAGAGTCCAATTAGATTTGATATGAAGAAAACTTGCCAACAATTAGAGTCATCCAAAAGTGAGGCTGATTCCTCTTCCTTGGAGCTCTTCAAGCACATTCTAGACAACCACTTGTCTGGTATATTATAACAGAGATTTCTTTTATGGTTTGGACTAGAGGGCTACTGAAGTTCCTCCTAACTCTGAAATTCTGTGATACTATGAAATCTCTTGGTTTCTTCACTCCCAGACTAATTGTTTGAGATGTTAATAGTCTGAGACTGCTAGAGAGAAAAGGGGCATACATGGCCTGTTCAGTCTCTGACTTCTTTATGTTCTTTTTTGAATTTAACTTTTTTTAAATTAAAAAAAAAATTTATCTACCTCTTACCTTCTCTGGCCAATGGGAAAGAAGGAAAGAAAAAAGAAAAAGAAAAGTCTTGAAACAAATATGCATAGTTAAACAAAACAAATTCCTGCATTGGCCACGTTCAAAAAGTAGCCTCCCAATCTATACCCTGAGTCCATTATTCTTCTGTCAGGAGACAGGTAGCCTGATTCATCATTAGTCCCTCTGGAGTTGCAGTTGGTCATTTTATTGCTCAACGTTAAGAATTTCAAAGTTGTTTGCCTTTATAATATTGTTGTTAGTGTATAAATTTTTCTCTTTATTTTGCTCACTTCATTCTTCGTCAGTGAGATTCTACATCACACCTCTAAGATTGGTAAAGTTGGCAAAAAAGAAAATGACAAATTCTGGAGGGGCTGTGGGAAAACAGGCTCATTAGTGTACTATTGGTGGGGCTGTGAATTAGTCCAGTCATTCTGAAAAGTCATTTGGAACCATACCCCAAAAGTTAATAAACTGTGTAGGTCTACACCCCAAAGAACCAAAGTAAAACAAAAAAATCCATATGTACGAAAATATTTATAGACACTCTTTTTGCAGTGGCAAAGAACTGGATACTAAAGGGGTATTCATAAATTGCGGAATGGCTGAGCAAATTATGGTTTATAAATGAAACAGAATATATTTGTGTTCTGTCTCTTTCTAGCAAGCATCACACACTACTGCTCTAGAACCTCCCCTCAGTTCCTATCATCTCTGGCATTGAAAGTTCCAAAATGAAATCAGGCAAGATTTAATGACCACTTCATAGCAGCTACTGATGCATTGTTGGCCTGTATTCTCAGGCAACTCTGGGAATACAGGCTCAGCTGGAAGGAAAGTCCTCCCAAATCTTCCATTTCAGGAGGATAGCAAGGGCAGCCATCTCACCATTTCCCATTGAGCTATGTGCCTCTGAACATGCCCTAGCACTGAGGACTCTCCCCCTTCCCTCTTTTCAGCTCTATTTATGTGTTGTCTTTTCCCATTAGACTGTGAGCTCCTTGAGGGCAGGGACTGTCTTTTGTCTTTCTTTATATTCCCATTACTTAGCACAGGGTCTAGTACATAGTAGGTGTTTAATAAATGTTTATTGACTAACAGCTAAAATCAGTGCCACTGCACTGCCCTAAGCTATCTCCTTAGACATGCAAATAGTGAACTTAATTTCTAGGCAGGGCACATGAATACCATCCAGGTGATAACCTTACTTCATGCATATGTGCACGTGTGTGCACACATGTATACACACACAATCATACCTATAACCCCCTCATGTCAAATAGACCCTACCTCCAAATGCTTTTAGGGAAAGGGGGACCCCTCATACACAATCTGGCTCATACTCTCAACCCAGGGAAACCTTGAGAATGTTAGTATCTGGCTCATGTTTCCTACAAAAATCTTTCTGGCTCCTGCCCCTATCCAGGCAAACTCTATGAATATCAATATCTAGCCCATTTTGTTTTTCCCCACAAAAGAGCTCTTAGTTCCCCTGAAAGCTCCCAGACTAATAAGATATCAGATATAAAGCAGGTCTGATTGAACGTGGAAAAAAACGCAGCATGGATTCATACCTGAATCCCTCAATCACCAGGAGAATTTCAAGAAAGTCTCCCTACAGAGTCCCTCCTTCCCTCAGAACCTATGCAGTTCACATGGCATATGTTCCCAGCAAAAGGATAAGTCTTGGTGACTCTTTAAGTACTATTCTAATCCTTCCCCTTCAAGGCTATGTAGGTGGTGTGCATGTGTCTTTCCAAGTCCAAATAAAGTTGGATATTGCTGTCTCCTCTCCTGCCTTCTCTTTTCAAGGTTCTAAATTCCATCTTCTCTGTTTCACCCAGGTTTCAAATCCTTTGCCTCTTATCCATATTGAGGGTCCATCTCTTTTCTTCAGAATAGAAGGTTTCCTCTCCCCTCCATCTCCCTCTGGAGCCAGCTCCTTGATGTAGGTGGTTCTCTTCAGAGATCTCCTTCCAAGTTCATGTTCAGCATACTATCTCCATCTACTTTTCCCCCCACTTCCTTTAAGTCCCAACTGAAATCCCATCTAACAAAGGAAACCTTTCCTAACTCCTCTCAATTCTAGTGCCTTCTCTCTATTGATTATTTCCTATTTATCCTGTACATAGTTTGTATATATTTTCACATTGTCTCTTTCATTAGATTGTGAACCCCTCAAGGGTAAGGGGCTATTTTAAAATTCTTTTTATTTCCCTAATATTAGCACACACTAAACAGGGCAACTAGGTAGTACAGTTAATAGAGTGCAGGCCCTGGAGACAGGAGGATCTGAGTTCGAATTTGGCCTTGGACACTTACTACCTTAGCTGGGTGACTCTAGGCAAGTCATTTAACCCTGTTTGCCTCAGTTTCCTCATTTATAAAATGAGCTGGAGAAGGAAATGGCAAGCCATTCCAGAATCTTTGCCAAGAAAACCCCAAATGGGGTCACGAAGAGTCAGACGTGAGTAAACAACAACAACAAAGCTATTATTCTCCTGATTTTGCAGATGAAGAACCTAAGGTTCAGCAAATCTGACTTCCCCAGAGACACACAGTTATTAGATGCCCAACCTGGATTCAAGCCCATGTCTCCTCGACTTCACATCTGTCCACTCTACCAAAGGATACCAAACTTAATGTCAGAGAGCCAGGATTCCATTCCTAGCACAGTTCTTACTGTATGAACATAAGCAAGTCACTTAACCTGCCCAGGTCTCAGTTTCCTTATCTGTAAAATGACAAGGCTGGGCTAGATGATCCCAAAGACCCCTTCCAGCCAACTCAATGGTATGGGCCCATGATATACATTATGTGTGACATATACTGATGACATGAGCATCAATTTGTGGAACATTAAAAACATTGAAATTCTACTGAAGATCTCGTCTGGGACCAGTGTGGGGGGGAAAATGGAGATAAGAAAAAGCACCAAAGAAGTTCCTGATATACCCAAGACATGCTTAGTTCACTTAAGGTTTCTAGCAGAAGGACTTAGGATGTCTAAAGCTGTTTTCTGTGAATCTTTGTCCAGGGAGCATATGTACAAACAAACAAGAGGGTTTTTTCTCCCAGTAAAAAGTTAATCGGCTTAAAGTGTGCAACTAAATAAGCAAAGCTTACATTAAAGGATGCAGAGAAAGGGTGCCCTGGAAAGAAAGTTCTAGGAAATACAATATCGTCTCTATGTTCTTTTGTGCCCCCCTATAAATATTCATGAGTCCCTGTTAATGGGGTCCACAGCTCTATGCAGCCACAATCGGTTTTTTGTTTATTCTCAGGACCATGAACTTTGAAACCACGAACCTAAATTTCAGGACTTAGCATTCATGCATGTCAGCAGGACGGGGGATGGGGTTGGTAGGAGAAGATTACATATGAGAGGAAATGGAGATAAAATGGGATTCACTCCTTCTCCTTCTTTTCACTGAGATTAAGTGTAAGATCTGTTTAGGATGGGGGGCATCCTGTCCCTGTGGTTTCCAGCTGCCCCTCAGCCCTGGGGAAATAGCCTTTCTCTGACAGAGAAAGGTAGCCATTGAATTAGGCTCAGATGTTGCATTATTTTTTTCATTTTTTTCACATCTTAAAGTTTAAACATTTGTTTGTATCACAGAACATTCAACTTGGAAACAGCCATAGAGCTAGCCCACCCCAACCTCCATGTGATAGATGATGAAACTGAGGTATACAAAAGGGAAAGAATTTAGCCAAGGTCATACAGCTTGTTAGTGGCAGAGGCAGGCTATGACCATTTCATTCCTTAAATGAAAAATTTATTAAGTAACTACTATGGGGGAAAGGAAGAAAGGAGGGAAGGAAGGGAGAGAGAGAGGGAGGGAGGGAGGGAGGAAGGAAGGAAGGAAGGAAGGAAGGAAGGAAGGAAGGGAGGGAGGGAGGGAGGGAGGGAGGGAAGAAGGAAGGAAGGAAGTTCAAATATTTTTGAGGAGACACAACATAGCCACAGATAAGGAAACACAATATATTTACAAAGTACACAAGGTAATTTTGGTGGGAGAAAAGGTACTAACCAAATGGGGGGGGGGGCAGGGTGTTAGAAAAGGTCAGGTTTTCTGACTCTTCGTCACACAATCCTCAAAACAACTTTTGTCTTTTCCCTTCCTTCAGTCTACCAGCATCTGTCTACCTCAGCAGTTACTAATGGAAAATGTTATGGGGTTTTTCCTCCTACTTCTGGATTTCTGTTTACTTTGCCACTTACAGTCAGAACTTGGGGGAGGAAGCATACACAGTGTGAAGCCAGCCACAACCTAGAAGTTGTCTGTGACTCAGAGGGACCATCTGTCTGAGCTGGCTGTTCAGTACCCAGGAGAGCACCAAACACAGGTAGGCATTTCATGGAAGTCATGTGATAGTGACTGGTGGCTCCCACCCTCTCATGGATCCAGAACTTGTATAAGTAACAGAATCATCAAAAATCAGAGTTCAAAGAGACCTCAGAATCATCAAATCCAACCAGTACATAAACAAGAATCCTCTCTTCAATGATCATTTTGCTTGAAGGACTCTCTCCAATGACAAAGAATCCACTATTTCCTAAGGTGGCCTATTCCATTTTTGGATAGAAATTTTGATGTGTTCCTGACATCTCTTTGCAAATTCCACTCACTGCTCCTAGTTCTGGCCTCTAGAGCCAAGAAGATCCAATCCAATTCCTTTTCACCTATGTGAAGACTTCAGTCATACCCAACCCTTCTAGCCAAGCTTTATCTTCTCCAACTTAAACATTCTCAGTTCTTTCAGCTGATACTCAAATGGCACAATCTCAAGGCCCTTCATCTTCCCGGTTGCCATGCAATTTTTTCTCTCCTGTGTGATCTCCAACTTAGCCTTTCTAAAATGTGATTCCCAGAATTGAATACAGTACAATAAATGCAGACTGATCAAGGTAGAGAGAGCACAAATGGAGTATTCCCTCCTCACCCCCACCCCCACATCCTGTACTTCTCAATGCAACCAAAGACTATGTGGGTTTTTTTTTCAATGTCTTACCACACTGTTGACACATTTGGAGACCTAGAGACACAAGATGAACTGGGAAGACTTTATAAATTAACCCAGACCCAAACAAAAAGAACCTGTCATATACAGAAGTGTTTCTGCCACATAGCAACACTTTAAGCATCTCTGCATTGCCAAAGTTATGAAAGTTTTTCATTTTAAATTGCCACCCTCTAGATTCAGTAAAAGGAGGGTAGCTGAGAAATTGGAAGCTAGGAATTGCTGAAATTTAATTCTGGGGCTTATCATGTAGTATCATGATGGAATAGTAAGAGTATTATATTTAGAGAGAGAAGACATCAGTTCAAAGCCCAGCTCTCACATTTTCTAGCTGTGTGACCATGGGCATTTATTATAGCGTGTTGTTTACATTCCTTGAGGGTATAGCCTGTTTAATTTCTGTCTTTATATCCCTAAAGTCTAGATGGTGCCTGACATACAGTAAACATTTAATAAATGGTGGCCAAATAACTGATGGATTTCCATGCCCCTCAGGAGTAAGGGGAACTTCCTCCTCCTGCAGCATTAAGCAGAGATGGGGGCTCCTAAAGCCAGAACTCTATCCTCAGGTGCACGGTTTTGGACACTGCCTGTACTCTTATAGAGCTCACTAAATGCCAGTAAATAGAGATAATCCCATCCCTCAGAGAATTAGATGAAATGAATATATAATACCAGCCTCACGAATAACCTCTTCTTAGTTGGCAAAGAATAGGGATATTTGGGGGGCAGCTAGGTGGTACAGTGAATAGAGCACCAGCCCTGGAGTCAGGAAGACCTGAGTTCAAATGCAGCCTCAGACACTTAAACACTTACTAGCTGTGTGACCTTGGGCAAATCACTTAACCCCAACTGCCCTACCTTCCCCCCTCCAAAAAAAAAAGAATAGGGATATTGATCATAATAATGCCTTCAATTTGTATAACCTATACCGATCCTCACATCATCTTTATGAAAGGGGGAGAGGGGCAAGTATATCCCCATTTTATGGATGAGAAAACAGGTCAAAAGAACTGTCCCAAGTCACATAGTAAATGGCAATACTAGGCACACAGATACAGATTGAGAGGCTTTGTCTAGCTCAACCTTCTCAATGTGCAGATGAAGAAACTGAGACCCAGTGGGGTTAAGTGATCTGTTCTACTAAGAACTGAATCTCAAGACTGGTACCCTGGGTCTTTGGCTCCAAATCAGTTTTTCACTGTGTCACACTACTTCCAAAAATAGGTCTTCTGACTCTGAGCTCAGGGGTCTTTCCAATATTCCATGTTATCAGGATAACTGTTGTTTTAAAACACAGTAATCTTAGAGCATCTTCTGGAGCAGCTAAGTGTCAGTGGATAGAGCCTGGGCTTAGAATCCGAAGGCATCTTCCTGAGTTCAAATGTGGTCTCAGACAGTTACTAGCTGTGTGACCCTGGGCAAGTCACTTAACCCTATTTGCCTCGGTTTTCTCATCTGTAAAATGAGCTGGAGAAGGAAATGGCAAACCACTCCAGTATCTTTGCCAAGAAAAACCCCAAAGGGGGTCACAGAAAGTCAAATATGACTGAAAACAACTGAACAACAGAGCATCTTCCCGTGTTTAACTTTGACATTTTTTTGCTCTGCAGAACAACTCTAATCCCTCCTTCCAAATTCCAGCTTTTCAAATACTTAATGACTGTTATTAGGTCCCTGTGAAATCCTCTCTTCTCCAGGCTCTGTATCCCTGGTTCCCTCAACTGAGAGAATTTCAAATCCCACACCTAGTTTCATATCAGTTCTGGAAAGCCAAACAACAACCCTAATACCCTGAAACCTTCCTTAGGGCATGAATTAAATGCAGTAAATTCAGTTTCTGCTTAAGGGCTATTACATACACGTCCCAACATGCCCTCCCTTTAAACCTCCAACACATCCCTTTTGTTCCAACCCCAGATACCGATGCTCTAAAATGTACTAGAATGCATTCCAGTTTGCAAAGAACTTCACATATGTCATTTCATTTGATCCTCACAACGTCTCTGCGAGGCAGGTGCTATTGTTATCCCTATTGGACAGATCCTTCTTTGGTTACAGAGGCAGGATCCAAGTGACAAGGCATGCTCTCTCTCTCTCTCTCTCTCTCTCTCTCTCTCTCTCTCTCTCTCTCAAGATACAAATCAGAACCACAAATTTTATATTCAACTATTCTTGCTTAGGATTATGTTTAAAACATTTGAATTAATATTTATCGATGATAATTTTTTACCATAGTTCTCTTTATTTGTTTTATCCTTCAATGGTTTAGGCATTCGATTTACACATCTCATAAAAAGAGTTTGGTGAAGTGTTCTTTCTCGATTTGAGAATAATTTTTACACTTTAGGCATTTATTGTTATTTGAAACTTAAATTGAATTCACTTATAAATCCATCTCCAACTCCAACTTTCATTTTCCTCACTAGATTTTTAAAAAGATCACTTTTAGGGGGTTCGTTAATTTGGTTATTTTGGATTTTTAGGTAATCTTTTAAATTTTAAATTCCTCACTTTGTTGGCATGTAATTGTATAGTAGGTTCTCGTAATTATTTTTATTTCTTCTCTGTTGTGGTTTCACCTTTTTAAAAAAAAATTCAAGCATTCTTAAAAATAAATAGAAGTCCCTGTAAGTCATATAAACCTAAACATTACTATTAGCAATCACTGCTATTAAAGTCATATAAAATCACCACAAAATTTAAAGAAATAAGAATTTAGGTACAATTGGGTATTCACTAATTCCTATCTTTAGTAATCATTGTTTGTTTTATCTAATCCTATTTTTTACTCTAGACTTGAATAAAATTAATCCCTTAATGGAGTTAAAGGACCTTCCCTGGATAGAAAACTGACTTTGGGGTTTAAGGCCACTTAGGATCAAAAGCTCTTCTGGCTCCTGTCATGTATGCTTCTGGGTGGAATTACAAGTTCCAATACCGGATCTACTACTTACTGTGCAACCTTGGACAAGGCTCTCTAAACCTCTGTTTCCCTATCTATAAAACGAGAGGACTGGACTAGAAGATCTCTAGGGGCATTTCTGGTCTAGATTTATGATCTTATGATTTTTTTCTTTGTTTTACTCTTCTATCACCTTTGTTATTTTTATAGCTGAAAGCCTATTCAGGTGGCAAGTGACACACCTAGGATTTGAACCCAGGTCTTCTTGTACAAAACTTTTAATTCCATTCTCTTTAGAGCTCTTCTTCTTCCTTCCCTGTGGCTTGGTCCCAGGTACATTACAGGTTCTGGTAGCTCAACACATCTGATACCTTGAAAGGCTGTTGATATCTCAGATCAATGAGTTACCGAACATGCATTTGTCAAACACCTACTATGTCCCAGGTGCTGGGAAAACAAAGACAAAAATAAAACCTACCTTCAAGGAACTGATTTTTTTTTTTTAGGAAAGAAGACAACATGTGCACATAAGTAGATGCAAAATACTAAGTATAAATATATACAAATAAAAATACTAAGCATATAAGTACATGAGTAGATACAAAATAAAGGCAAGGTAATTGGGATGGGGAAGGGAGGCACTAACATCTGGGGAAATAAGGAAAGGAGGCCTCATGTAGGAGATGGCTCTTGGGATGAGCTTAGGAAGAGACTAAGGGTCCTAAGAGGTAGAGGAGAGGAGGAAGAACATTCAAGGGATAAGTCATTAACCCTAGAAGATACCTGTCAAAATGCAAACATGCTACTTATGAGGGGCAGCATTGGCATCTATTAAGATGAGTTCATTCATAACAGCAACTAGCAGAAAATTGGGGCAAATAGAGGGGAGCACAGTACCAATCCATTTTGACTAGAAGGAGGTCAGGAAAAGCTCCCAAACATGTGGAGCTAACTAGGGGAACAGATGACAAAAAAGAGAAGGGGAACGCAGAATCCCAAGAATGTAAAGAATAATGATGATACACTTTGAGCATCATTCTTGCTTAAGCCTGGACACTCCCTCCTGGCAGTTTTTCAAGGGGACAGGGGGTTAAGGAGAACTAAGAAGATGAAAGGAGGTTGTAAAGGATGCAACAGGCAGGGAAAAACTATAGCTTCATCTTCTGCCCCAGCTTTCCCACATCGCCAGCTCTAGGTACCTTCAGAAAAAGCAAAGGAGAAAAACACAGTATTTTGTATAGTCATGGAATCCCAGAATGACAATTTCTATTTCTATAGCACTTGAATGTTTGCAAAGAACTCCTCACAACAAGCCTGTGCGATATATCGTGGAAATGTGAAGAAAATCCAAGGTAAAATGATTTACCCATGATCACACCAGTAAATGTCCAAGACAGGACTGAAACCAATATCCCCTGACTCTCCCGAGTCCAAGCAATCTTGAGTCCACCATGCATTGCTACATTTCAGAATGTCCAGCCAAAGATAAATGAGACCCAAGGCAGGGAAGTAAGGTGACAGTATTGGGCCAAAGGGGAGAAGAAGGGGATACATTTCCCTTCTCACCCTGTTTCCAGGATTCACCCTATCCTGGCCATTGACCACATTGCTTCCTAGACTTCTCCTAACCTTCACTATGGCTATTCATAAGCAGCTTCTTTCTTGCTTGAGCATGGTCAGTCAGTCTTCTAACAGTGCAGACAGTAGTCTTCCTCCCTGAACAAAAGGTTAGCTTTCTTGAGGTTTGCAATTAACCCAGCAGTCACCACTTACTGCTATGCCCTTACCTTAAGGTATGACACTGAGTATGAAACCTACCATCCCACCCTCTTTCCTTAAAGGTAAAATTTAAGGAAAGAGTAACTGCATTATCAGGGTAAATGCAACGGGATTTATCCAAGATTGGAAAACAGATGGCCCAACGCTTAAAGTTCTGGTTTGAATTTTTGGTCCCATAGCTACCTTAGAATGTCCTAAAGCAGATCCAAATGCTCAGGAATCCTCTGGGCTAGAAGCAAACCAGGGGCATCCTTTGGAGATGCATCAGGGCCATGGCATTTGCATACACATACAGACACACCAGTAAATGTCCAAGATAGGACTGAAACCAGCATCCCCTGAGTCTCCCAAGTCCAAGCAATCTTGAGTCCTTTTCCTATGAAAAAGCTTAGAATAACTTGCATTTGCATACTACATATATATACATTCATAAAGTGCTTCCCTCACCTCAACCCTGTAAACTGGTAGGTAGTATGAATATTATTACCCCCATTTTCAAGAAGAAAAAAAAACTGAGGCTCAAAGAGATGTTTCTGAAGCATGCCCTATTTCTCCGGCTGATCCTCATATGGCATGATCTCAAGTCCCTTCTACATGCCGATGCCCTAGCTTATCAGTATCCTTCCTAAAATGTAGGGGCCAGAACTGAACACAATAATCCAGAGGTTTGTTTAACCAGGGTAGTGGAGCCCTTCGCTAAAGGTCTTTATGCAAAGGTTGGATGAATGACTATTTGTCAAGAATGTGGTAGAGGGCATGATCTAAAGCAGATTGTTCACTAACAGGTTGGACTACCCAGTCTCTGAGATCCCTGTTGAGCCTGAGATTCTGCGAAATTAAGTCAATTAGACAAGGTCACAGAATAAATGGTAGAGTCAAGATTTGAACTCCGGCTGTCTCAGCTACCAGCTACCTAAGAAATCTTCAGAAACCAAGTCTGTCCCTTTATGAAGAAGACAGGGCAACTTTCTTTAAATGATGTTTTTTTTTTTTTCTATTTTAATTTGTCTGTGAAGGAGACGAAATCAAAAGGGGTGAGGACATCGATTTCATCACTATAGATTGCCCAGTGGTGGATAGGAAATAATTTAGCACTACTGGATTTTGGCCAATGGCCAATCAGCCGGCCAATCACATCCCTTCCAAATCAAGTGCCCTCATTAATCCAGTGCAGTCCCTTCCAAGTGGGAATTGCCATAGATCCAAACCACACACTCTTTCCAAGTAGCCTACTTTGGACGGACAGGGGGACGGGGACACACACACACACACACACACACACACACACGACAGAGAGACAGACTTGTTTACACTATATTTCTCCACAATTAAAATTTGAGACATATTTCTTCCGAGACACAAGCATCCGCTGCCTGGAGAGTCAAGAAAGGTAGAGGAACATGGGCAGAGATCCGCACGACTGAGAGCTAGCAGGCTGGCCGGATCCCTTCGAGATTGGCTTACTGGGGAGATTAGGACACCTGCTGGTTTCCATCTCTGCTCTGGGTCGCTTGGGCTACAGTGCTTTTCCAGGGATAAATTGATGGCTAATTAGAAACATACAACCAACTTCATTCACTCGAATTCTTGTATTGGTTGTGGTTGTGCGGGGGAGTCTTTTCCAAGAACCAAATAAAGATCATGGGAAAGTTTGGACGAAATGTGCAAATAGAATGAAATCGGAGCTACCAACTTCTTCCGACATGGGAAAATACTGCCCTCCCACTGCCACCTCCATGCTCCTACTCCAATTTCGAACAGCCGGATAGGTGCCTGGTCCTGGACACCTGGCGGTCTGTATTCTCTCTACTCCATCATCAGCAGAGTTCCCCTCCCCCGTTTTCCATCTTATCCCAGGTCACTCTAGCTCAGACCAGCAGCCCCTCTCCCACAGAAGCCCTCCTAGTCAGCCGTCACCCTATCCGCGCTTCAGAAGCAGCCAAGGAGTGAGCGCCCCTAAATGATATTTAATGAGTTCCTTGCAGGGCATTGCCATCGTCCCCCTCCTCCCCGGAGAGATCCACTCTGGGGAGAAGGGAGATCTCCTGGGGGCATAGGACCCGCAGGAAATACGGCAGCACAGGAATGTTAACATCTCATTTCCATCTCAATGGCCATCCCTGCCACGGGGCAAAGGGGAAGCAAACTTCGGCTCCACTTCCTGCAGTACCTACCAGCTTTGCAGGGGTCGTGATAATCTAGCGGCTCCTGGGTACCGTCCCCTTCTTCCAGCACCGAGTAATCGAAGGCAGTGTCCCAGGGGTAATCCAGCCCCGCAACGGTGCCGGAGGAAAGCCCCAGAGGTGGCGGTGGAAGCAGAAGCAGCAGCAGCAGGAGGGTAGACAGGGTCCGAGGAGCAGCCGCCCGGGGCCTGGGGGCCCCCGCCATAGGTGCGCACAGCGTGCGGGAGATGACAGATAGGATGAAGCTGCCTGGCCGGGAGGCAGGAGCGGAGGTGAGTCGGACTCGCCGCAGGCTCGGAAGGCTAAGCGCGGCGGCTGTGCATGGCTCCGAGCGCACAGTGCGTGCCAAGCGCTGCGCCCTCTACCCGCGCTCAGAGTACCCACCGCCGAAGCTGCCACTAAAGCTGCACTAGGAGGGACCGCTCCGCCCCTTCTCCCCCGCCCCAGCTGGACCACACCGCCTTCGCCCCTTAGGGAGAAGGGAAAGCCAATCACACCGAAGCTCCCAGGAAGGCCCCTCCTGGCCATCCGTGGGAAGAGCAGCTAATTAGCCCAAGGCAGAGGAGCCGGCGGGGATTTTTCTGAAGGCACCTCGGCTCTCCACCTGAGAGCCGCTGACACTATAAAAGGAAAATGCAAAAGCAAGTTCTGGTCCTCCGTAGTAGTTTTGTTTGATCCGGCACAACTCACTTCCAACTCTCCCACAAGCCCTGCGTAACGAATCTCACTTCCCTCCCACAGTAAGCTTGTGTCTGGCCTCTGCAATCTCCTTAGGTTGCTCTCCTTTTCACTTGCTCAGTGGCCAAGACATCGAAACACTCTAGTTCGGTTTCCTTCTCTCTTGACCTAGCACAGTTAAGTGTAAGGATGAACCCTGTAACTATCACTTTTGTGAAGGACATACAACTCCTCATCCCAGCCTCCCAACCAAATGGCCTAGTGTTCGGGGGATGATATAGTTACCCTTCAATTATCTTGGCCAGAGGAAAGGGCCTCGTTTGCATAGTCCTTGTTTTGACCCTGACAGGATACATCAATTTGGGGGGCAAAACGTTTCAGGGTTTTCACATGTATAATTTCACTCTACGGTAATAAAACAGCATAGTCCTTTTGTTTCTAGGAGTCTATAACCTAAGATAAGCTTTACCTTCCAATAACAGAGCAGTTACAAAGGAGCAGAACAGCTTGGGGACAATGTTTAGTCAAGGTTAGCCACAGTAGGAGCCAGGAATTGTACCAGTGTACCAGCCTTCAAGTCCATGGCTCTTTCTGCCATGCTGCCTGACTCCCATACACCACCACAATGAACAACTTACTCTAAGCAAATTGTTTTAAAAGTGTTGTATTAGCAAAGATACCTCTAGCTTGCATAAACAAATACTATAAATTTCTGAAACCTAGATACTCCAATTAAACCATTTTGTTGATCCACAGATGTGAAACTCATAATACTGATGTGTATGTAACATAAATAGAAAGTAGAAAACAGCAAAAAAAAAAAACAAAACTGTGCCATCTAAATCCGGACTATGTGGAATTCAGCTTGTCTTTCTCCCAGACTCCAATTTACGACTTAACAAAATCACATTTTAGGCATAGTCTCTAAAAATGGGATACCAAAGGTATTCTTAGTTGTTTTTTCAATACCCAGTGCTCTTAAAATAGAGAAAAGTAAAATGCATCAAATGTGTTTATTATTAAACCCAGTAGAATCGTCTATCATTATTTCAATGGATGCTGGAAATGGTGCTTAATCATCCTAATATGGTTCTAATAACTAATAAACAATGTTCCTTATGAGCTGTGGCACCCTTAGATACGTGTCTGGTACTTGTTTCCTTCCTTGTCCAATGAGAACGGTTGAGAGGATCACCAAGGACCTTCACACTCCAACTGCCAATGACTTCATAACATTTCCATCTTCCCTTTGTATCAATGAAACAAATCCTTCTTTAGATGAAGCCAAAGAACCTGAGCTTTACATCAATCTTCCATGTTTCATGATTACGAGTCACAGCTTCTCTCCACAATCTTTGTTCTCTTCATTCATTCAACAAACACATCTTAAGTACCTACTGTATATAAAGTAAGATGCTGTGCATTAGACAGTAGTAATACTGAGACAAATTAAAACATGGTCCTGCCATGAAGCTCAAAATCTAGTATGGGAAATAAGAGGTACATAAATTACATACTAGAAGACTGAACATAAGTATGTAATAAGTTCAAAAAAGTTAAGGGACAAACAAATCACTTCTGCCAGGCAAAATGAGGTTCTTGAAAGTGGGCATAGGTTTAAAGGACAGGTGGCATTTTAACAGTTAAGAGGCTGGAAGGAGGAGGAACTGAGGTAAAGAAAGGCCACTCTAGACATAGGGAAGGAGGTAAGTAGAAATGAAAAGTTGCAAAGCATGGGATGAATGTCTAAGAGCAAACTGGTTGGGGCATCACACACAAGTAGAAAAAGGCAAAAACAAAACAAAAAGCACTATCCATTGCACCAGACACTGAATGCCCAGGTCGCTTACATTTAGTGACAATTCAGTAGGCAATGAGGATCCATTGGTTTCAAGTAGTCACTGCATTATGAAGACTGATGATGAAGGGTTGAGACAAAAGGAAACAAAATTGAGAGACTTGTCCAACTGAGAGGTAATAAAGGGCCTGAACTATAGTGGCAGCAAGAGCCATGAGAGGACAGAGAGTGGAAATAATAGAATTTAGCAATTAGATGTGATAAAATGAGAGAATCAAAGAAAGCTAAGATTATCAGAACAACAACAAAAAAAAAACCCCTGTAAAGTCATTAGTATAGAAACATACAGGAAGAATAAGAAGCATATCATGAGTGAAGGGTAATGAATTGGTTTTTGACATCAAGCTTTAGATCTTAGTGTTAAGTTGTAATTGGAAGTCTGGAAGAAAGGCTCGCTCACGTACAATTGCATGTACATTGCTCTTCTGCAATTCATTTTGCAAATGCTCATTCCATGTGATGTTTAAGTTCAGAATAAAAAAAAATAAAGAAATTGGGGAGTCTGACACTCAGGAAAGAAAGCAGTTAAGGCTGGTGAGCTGAGCGTAATCTTCACAGAGGTGAACTGGAAAGGTTCAAAGGAAATGATAGAGAAAAGGATAAAAGGAGAAACTCTAGTATCAAAGAGGACTGGAGGAGATAATCTACTGAAGGAGAGAAGTTATCAAAGAAGAGAAAGAGCTATGGAAGCAAAGGGAAGAGAGTGTTAGGTGAGACATCCAACAACTCATCAGTCAAGGATGAGGTCAAGCTCATCAGATTTAACTTCCAAGGCAGTTAAATTAAACAATCAACATGTGATATGTATAAGACCATTAAGTGATAGAGCCCCATTTATTCTACCTTCCTAACACCTCACATGGGCCCTGGACACTGCCACTACCCCAATACATGCCCTCATCACTCTTCACCTGGACTACAGTGGAAGCCAACTGCTGGGTCTGCCTGCCTCAAACCTCTACACTCCAGTGCACTCTCCACTGCTGTCAGAGACCTTCCTTTTAAAGCACAGGTCTCACTCATGCTGCCCGCCCCAAATTAAAAAACCCCAGTGGCTCCCTAGCACTCCAAACATCAATATATAATCCTATTTGGCTTTGAAAGCCCTTTATAATCTGGTCCTCTCCTACCTTTCTTCCAATGTTTACCTTACTCTCATCTAACCCCTGCACCTGAACTTTGTGATGGGCAACAATGGCCTCCTTGCTGTTGCTCACACAAGACATTCCATCTCCCAATTCTGAGCATCCTCATGCTATCCCCCACGCCTGCAACTGTTCCATCAACTCCTAGTTTCGCTGGATTCCTTCAAGTCTCAGCTAAAGCCTTAGTTTCTACAAGAAGCCTTTCTCAGGCATTATCTCCAACTTAGCTTGCACATATTGTTTCATTCACAGGTGTTTGCAGAGTCGCCTTCAGACTGTGCACTCGAGGGCAAGGCCTGGGTTGTTTTAGAGGGGTTTTTGGTTTTTTAGAGCTGGGTACTGGGTAGGTTTTTGGTTTAAAGATGGGGGATACCTGAGTTTTTTTTTTTTTTTCCCCCTGAAGGGTCCAGGGAAGGAGTCAGTGGAAAAAAAGAAGAGATGGTCAAGGTCCCAGGAGCATTTGGAAAGAATTATTTTGGAGAGGGAGATATTAAAATGTAATTTTCGGAGCAAAAGGATGAGGGGATGGCAGAGAAAATGAGCCTTGATTAGAAAACTAATAATAGCTAGCATTTATTTAGCACCTACTATGTGCCAGGCACTGTGCTAAGATCTTTACAAATCTCTCATTTGATCCTCCCAACCCCGGTAGGGAGGTGCTATTATTATCCATATTTTACAGTTGAGGAAACTGAGGTAAACAGAGGTCAAGTGATTTACTCATCATCACACAGGCAGAATCTGAGTCTATATTTGAACTCGTCTTCCTGACTCCAGGCCCAGCACTCAATCCATTTTACCACCTAGCACTTCTTTTGCAATGAGTTAAAAGGGTAAGTAAACGCCTCAAGAGCTGAGGGTTTACAATGGCTTCAACTTTGTCTAAAGTAGGTGAGAATACCTGTTCATTGAGGGAATACTTGGGCTTGCAATGAAAAAAACAAAAATTTAGATCAAGCACTGTTGGGGAATATAATACTTTTAAGCATTTCCCCTCAGTTATAAGCACTATAAAACAAAACAGGCAGTCTTATAAACTAAACCTATCACACTGAGATGTCAGGAAAAGGGTTTCAAACATAAAAAGTAAATAAAGTTCTATATACACGTAGATTTATACTATACATATATGTATAGCCATACTTTATAGATAGGTTGTCTTTATTATTAGGTAGTAACTGAACTACTATTAGATAAGTAGAGACTTGGTTTTTAGAAAAGGTTAACTACATAGAAAATAGTTAAAAGGTATAAACAAGGATTGCAACAGAGCAGGAAGACACTGTTACCATTTTCTCATGTTCTTTATTGAATTCCTACCTTAACACTAAAGATAATCAAATCAGTGCAGTAATTCTCTACAATCAGTCAAATAAGAGAGCTGTATGGCATACCCACAGAGTTAACACACCAGAAGGTCTAACAAAAACGTCTCCAGACAGTACTGTACACAAGCAGCTGGCTAGCTTCTGTTATATACTATGTCTACTAAGGCAATGACCCAAGTGATACCTCAGTCATTCATCATCCTTCTCAATTCAGGCCAACCTGACGTTCCTATCTTCAACCCAGAAAGACTAGGCATAACAAAAAATCCACTGTGTGCAGGGTTAGGCTGCCCAAATTTCCCTAGTAAGTAGTTACCAATTTCTATTTGCTCCCTACTCCTTGGACTCTTCTTTTCTGCCTTCAAGTATTCCAAGTTTAGTGAATGGGCTATAGAATTTCTGTTCCTTGGGAACATCCTCTTATATTATTTTGATTACCAATCAAAATACATCTGGGATATATGGCAATATGAAATGGCAAAAAAGCATCATACTAGGAGTATGGAGCCATGAACTGTATCTTGTATGACCATGAAGATGTCACTCTTTTCACTTAAAACGAGATTTGGACTAGTTCATCTCTAAGGTCAGTGGCAGCTCTAAAACTTCTATGATTCAATCGTCTACAATCTGATCTTTTCTTAGGCCTTCTTATTCTCCCATAAGTTTTATATGTTAAATTTTAATTGCATAAAATGATCCCTAATGTGAACCCTGTGAAATAGAAATAGGCAAATTCAGAACAAAAGACCAAATAATCTAGGAAAGCCCAAATAAAATCCCTTACTACCTTCCCTAAATATATTTATGAGTTACTATATACACGTACAAGCAAATGGTCATGTCATCATTTTCTCATCTTAGTTATTATCTGAATGCTTTTTTTCCTAAGATCCATCTTTCTACCTCCCTCTCACATGTATATACCATAAACTCAGAAACTACTGATGTCATATTCAACTCCCTTTCTACTAAACTTCACCCTTTCTAACAGTCTATGTCTGTCTTCCCTTTGCCAAATAATTCTTTTTGATGAGATTTCCCCACCTAGTATTCTAGAGCCTGAAATACTCCTGCCTTTCACATACTCCTAGAGTGAAAATGATACTATCTCCACCTTCCCAAGAACAGCAACATGTTAATGATGGTTCTTAACAGCAAGTCAGGCAGAACATGATCTGGTCAACTTAATTTTAATAGAAACAGTACAGAAAGTATAACTCTTATTCTACAATTCATTCACTGCCCTCCTCCATTCCTAAGCCTTCCTCCTGCTAAGTTCTTCCACAATTCCTATACTGAACAGCTAAGGGCATTGGTGAGTTCACGGTCTTAAATGATTAGAATTATCCTCTATATTCCTAATGCCTTTTTTTTAGCATATAAATTCTTCAAGGGCTTTTACTATAGTAAGAAGTACTCACATTAAAAAAAAATTAGCCACATTTATTCTACAAGTCCAATTTTTTTCTTCTTTAAGTTTCAGGTTAGTAGTGTAAAACCACTCTGCCCTCACACTCTTCAACTAGGCAAGATGGGTGCTTTATATCCCAAGTCTCGAGAACAAAAGGAATCATCAAAGAGTCTTCATAGATTTTTAAAAGACCTCAGCAAACAGAGTGTGAACAATATTTTAAGTAAGGGATGATGGGAAAAGTACTGGCTGAAATTCAGAGACCTAAGTATACCTCCCTGCTTTTGCTACTAGTATGCTAACTTTGAGCTTAGCTGCTCAGGGCCTTTTCTTAAGCAAATGCTAAGGTCCCTTCCAGCTTTATGGCCTAAGATCTCGTCTATCTAGCACTTTTAACAGTCTGGAAAAGGCTTTCACATACATAATTAATTCATCTACCCTCAAACAAGCTTATGCAGTACATAGTACAAGGGGCATAATAATATCATTCTCATTTACATATGGGGAAATTAAGTTGCTTTAAAAAAAGGAATGGACAAACAAAAGAGAAAAGTTAAAGAAAGGAAAATCCAACCACTTAAATCAATACTGTCATGCAGTACAAAGGGTGGATGATCAGGTATCAAAAAACCTGGGTTGATATCCTGGCACTACCACTACCTATGAGGTTTTGGGCAAGTCACTTAACTTTACTGTGTCAGTTTACCCAACTGCAAAATGAGAGAATTGGATGAATCAATTAACAAATCTTTATTAATAAAGTACATGACATCTAAAGTCCCTTCTATCCTTAAAGCTATGATCCTATGTCTTTAAAAATGCTTTCACATTCATCATCAATTGATTCTCACAACAACAATGAAAGCAAACCACTAACTCAGTTTTCTAAATGACAGAACACAGGGCAAAAAAGCTTGAGAGACCTGGCTTTTAATCTAGATTGTCCCTACTATTTCTATGGCCTTAGCAAATCATTAGTCTCCCTCCCCCCTCATCAATAAATCAATGCTCCATGTAACCCACAAAATTATTCTGAGAGCAAAATAAGATGTAAGGAACTACTTTTTTAATACTTCCAGAATGCAAGGTAATAGGTCCTAGGCTAGAAGCTGTAGAGCAATGGGACTTGCTTCAAAGATAGACTTTGAAGGGAAAGTCTCTAAACCCAAGATTTCAGGAACTACAAAAAATAAAGTCAGAGAATGAAATGAGAATTTTTGAGGGGAAAAAAATGAAAACTTAGAATGTTAAAACTCTTTATCAAACATTTAAATTTTACTGATGTGATAGCATTTTACTTTACCAAAGGCTACTTTAAATATAAATTATTTTTCAGAAAGCAAAAAGAAACCAAGCATCCATGGAATCATAAGTTTAACATTTTTTATTACTTTAAAAAAACCAACTTCAGTTAAGGTACAACACACCAGAACCTCAGAGAGGTCCTTGATACATTATACTGGTTTGCTAGTACTCAAAAAAGCCAGGTGGCAAATTATGGCTTGCACAGAGCAGGAGTGTGTACAAAATGAATATAATCAGCAAGCAACAACTGTTTCCTCCCAATTTTGTCACTGATCATCCTTGCCCTATGGGGATTTATAAATTCAAGTTTCAAACATTTTAAAAAGCCCAAGTATAACTGCCCTTCCATGCGTGCTAATTCACAGCAGGTGGCTTTTAAGAAGATTAACCCACTATTGTCCTTTACACAGAATCGAATGTTATTTCTGCCTTGCCTCAAGCATGTTGTGCTACTCCAGCCAAAGAAAGAGCACAAAATGAAGTCCTAGAATGAAGATACAGTATATTGCACTGTCACTAAATTATTACTTAGCAAGATACCCCCCCCCAAACTCAATTTAATCAGGCCTCCCATATAAAAACACAGAGGCAGTTTTTTCACTTCTATTTCCTGAAATACTGAAGTATAATTCTCATACAACAACTCTTCCTTTGTATGATGTCATCTACAATCTTTAAGGAGAATTAACAAGCTACCTCCTGGAGAAAAATGGCTCCTTATGTAGGATGCATTCCTTTGTATCATAATTATATCTTACAAACATTCTGCAGCTAAAATGTAAATCTCTGTATGATCTATAGCTCATATTTATTCTCTATAAACCTATGAACTAAATTTCCAAATGAATTAAACATAAGTGAATATTTTTCCATAAACCTTTACGGGCCTCTTCTCTTTTATTTCAGCTGCTGAAACCAGTTTCATAATCATCTAGTTGTGAATGAAGATTTTTCAAGCACTTTGTATATTCTGATTTTTTTTTACTACTCATTTCACATGTTCAAACCAATAAATGGGGTTAAATACTAAGAAATGTCATTATTTGTACTTAAATCCAGATGGGGCTCTACTATATAGCTCCAAAGAGGATGTTTTCAAGAATTCATACACAAAAAGCCCTCTGGAGTTTAGCTTTCCTGTACAACACAAGTTACATCTGTAAACTATTCACTTTTTTTTTTCATAATTCAGAATGCTTTCAAACATTTGCTTGCACATTTGGCATCAAATGGTTACTAAATAGTTTTAAGAATTCAAGAAAGAAAAGCTGTATCAAAGTGAATAAAATTTGCTTATAGTTCTCCAAGTTAAAGAAATCTAACTAAAGTGGTTGTCCTTATAAACTGCAACTTGTAGAGATCACTCCAAAGTGATTACACAGGAAATCTGAGCGTATGGCCCAGCTCAGATATCATCATACTACAATAAATTCTGGAGTTATTCAGTCTCTATTTAAGGGTAATACTCAGAAAAGTCTAATATGATATATAAATAAGGCTTTAACATCCCCTTAAACAAACCCCTCTACTTTCACCCTACGCCTATGCTAGGATATACAAAGAGATGTCACTTCATTATGCAATTTGTTTCAATAGAAACATGCTTACAGAAACAAGGGCAAGGTCTGTCCCTTTCAGCAATTTTTGCATTGATAATGCACTTAGAATATGGTGATGGAAATAATGTTAACAAATTAAAGAAAATTCACATAACATTTTGGGGATGACAAAAACAATCTCCGTTTCAATAACCAATTCTATTCACTATCCCACTTCAACATAAGAAATATAAGTAATCCATCTGTGAATTATTTCAAACTACATTGTGAACTATCTACCTATAATTATGGAGGCACCAAGAATCAAAAAGCCCTTCTCAAGATGAATTCTCTTTCATCTTTAGTGGATTTAGAATTAAGAAAACTTTTTTCATTTAAGATTAAAAAAGAAAAAACAGGAGCAGATTTTAATATGATTATCTTCACTTAAAAAGCCGACTAAATTTTAAAATTTACTTTCCTTCCATAGTCCCAATCTTGCCAAATTAACCACATTTGACATATTAAGACAAAGCATCTGCTATTCAATTTATCCCTGACCAGACTGTGTGCTTTTATCTTAAAAGTAATGTAACATTCATACATTTGGGGTTAAAATCATAAACAACTATATTTTCAAAAAGTAGTTAAAGATCTTAGTTGTCAAAGTAGTTGAGAATAGGGAGGGGAGGAAATCAAAATGTTTTACTTCTGGAATATATTTTAGTGTACTTTTTCAGCTTGGTGAATATGATTTCACTTAAGATTTACTTTCTACTTCTAAAAACATTCCCATTTTCTCATAGAATCTTTATTCAATGGTAAGAAAGCACTATCTTCTTTTTTTAAAAATCATCTTATCATTCATACACCTTACATACAACATGAAAGATGTACAATATAGTGAGTTTACAGAAATATATCTTAAAGGCTCCATCCTACTACCATTATGATGTATAATGAGTTACACGAATGTTACACATTTAGGCTTAAACAGATGTTTTGTGTCTTTAAAAATATTAATACACAACATCATCCTATGTGGTCATGTTGTCTAACAAGAGAGTATAGTCAGCAATTTTACCATGCCAAGGAAACAATTTCAAATATTCTCTGACCAGGTATACTACAAAACTGGCCATCACTACACTTGGAAATTTGTGACCTTCATTTGCCTGTTTTAAGAAGCCCTTATATCACACCCCTATTTTTCACACAATATACCAACCTGAACACACCAACTTCCAAAGGTCGGCCAAGAATGGATAGTCATTAATTCTGGAATCGTACTGGATAATCTAGATGTAAGCAAGGACTTCGCACTCTAAATATGGGTTCTCTGGATTTGAAAACAACACGGTATAAAAACCTGGCATTCAGTAATAGTTGTCTTTTTGAATAGACTTTTCAAATTGCAAACACATCTATTTTCACAATCAGAACAATTTTGTCAGGAAATTTTATTTTAATTTTCTGAACACTCTAAAGCAGCAGTAATGCTTCAGATATTGTATGTGTCCAGACAGGATTAACAAAATTAAATGTTCTAAATTACAAATTTGGCTCCAGTGAAAGCCTCAGAAAGAAAGAGAAAACAACCCTCCCCTGAAAAATAAGTATGACACACGCACACACACACTGTGAAGAAACCCCAATGTTTCATGCAATGGTAAGCAAGATGTAAAAAGCTACCCAAATTCACATATTTCTACACCAGATCATCATCAGAAAAAGTACTCTGTAGTAAATCTGTACATCCAAATGCATTTGGGATCTACAACTAAGTTACATTATTTAATGTTATATACATTTATTACCCTCTTCCCCCTCCCTCCCATTTTTTCTTATAATGTCTTAAGTAAAGCCTGCATTCAAACCCAAACAAAAAATATAACTAAGGGGGATGGAAGTGGGAGAGCAGGGCAGAGAAGATAATCACTTTAGACATTCAATTAAAATGTTTTGTAGAACTCAAAATGTTTGATAAAAACAAATATTCTCTCCATTTAACATTTTGCTTTCTAACTGTACAGTAAATTGCATTGTAGAGAATACACCTCTGTCTTCAGACTGTATCTTCTTTGGATGGAATTAAGATGTAATTGGATATTTATTTTAAAGATAAATAAATGGGAAATTGGTCCAAATAGAACGACAGCAGATATATTACATGCAGGCTTTAATATATATACTTTTTAATTCTCTTAAACAAATGAATGTAGGTATAGTTGATACGGCAAATGAACTGGAAAAAAAAATATAGAGCCCAGATCCAAAATATAAAAACATCCCACTATCCTGACAATGGCAGCAAAAATAAGGGAAAAGTAATCTTCTGGAACATTATTTTTTCAATATCCAAATTCCAGAACGATTTCTATTCATGTAATTTTAGCAGCCAAGTTTCCCACTTTTTATTTAAATGGAACAAATGCTTTAAATAAACTGTTTGTCCTCTTCACTGAAGAGAGCTAGTCTATTCATCTTTAATGAGCTAGTTTTTGGGAAGATTAGCCATGTACTGCAGTAATGCCTATAGCATACAATCCAAGCATTTGCTGTGAACAGTTGGAGAAAGCAGTCAGTAAGAACCTAGGATCAATGAAAATAGATGTTACTTTAAGCCATCCATGAAACAGAGACCCACAAAGTACCCAGTGTTAAAGCCCAATTATTTTCTTGCGCTTTACGTTGTGCAAGTTCCACCCCTATGAAACAGTAACTGATCCAGAGTTCCCAGTTTTCTTGTTTCTCTAGTCAATTTTCACATTAGTATAGATTTTTCGGACAAAGGCACTTGTTCCCATGTAACCAATTGCTCCTGAAAAAGCAAAGAAAAATATTTTAAACAGTATTCATCATCTACAGATACTTAAAATTACTGATTTTTTTTTCTTTTTGCCTTTTGGAGGGCAATTGGGGTTAAGTAACTTGCCCAAGGTTACACAGCTAGTTTTTTTTGTGTGAGTGTTAAGTGTCTGAGGCTGGAACAGAACTCAGGTCCTCCTGACTTCAGGTCCAGTGCTCTATTCAGTGTGCCACCTAGCCGCCCCTAAAATTACTGATTTAAAGTTACTGATTCTTAGCATTCTATTTTTCTGCAAAATTTTCCTGTTACACAAATCAAGTATTATGTATTAGTATGACTATAAGTTTTTTAAATTCAAACATCAAAAGAAAATGTTGCATGACTTGGAACTGTGTGATCCAGGGTATGGATCTTAAAGAATAAGACAAAAATTAATAACTGAGAATGTCTATATGAAGGACCTTTATGTAAATCTGAGCTATTACATCTATTTCATGTACACACACACACACACACACACACACACACACACACGACCAGTTCCTCATTTGATAATACCTTGCTCAATTTTTTATGCATTTATAGGGCAAAGTAAATTTGGCATAAAGGAAGATAAAAATAATATGCCATTAATTACTTTTGGAATTCAGCATTCGCCTATTAACATTTTATGTCTCAGTATAGGATATCCTAGTAGGTGAAATTAAAGTGATTCATGGGATATTTCAGGGCTAACGTCAAAATCTAAACTGCTTTCTATGTTAACAGAAACTAAAGAGGCAGCATTTTCAAGTGACATTTTTATTCTTGGTAATGTTCTAATAATTTTGTTTGATTTGAATTATTATCTGTTATAGGAATGTAAATTTTAAAGATCTTCCCTGCCCCTAAGGCTTAAGTGCACCTGGAGCCTGTGGTGGGAGGCTTCTTTCTCAGGAGATACTTTGTGATTGGGCAGTGGGTGAAGAAGGTTGTTACATACTCTGAGCCTGGAGAAGGCTATAGTAAGTCCTGATGTGAGGCTTTGCTTTGGGGCTCACTTTGAGAAGTTTTGTGTGATTTGACCAGATGAGACTCTGGGCAGCCGTTACTGAGAGCTTTGAAAACCCAGATGTTGATGGCTTCCCTCTCTGGTAACTGTGATTAGGTATGGATGTATGTATGTATGTATTGGACAGTTTGGAAGCCTGTCTGCTGAAATGTTCTTATAACTTATGTTTGTAACTTCTGTATATTCTAAAGTTCAGGGTGCTGACCTTCTCCCCCAGAACTAGGTAAACGATATATGTTTGATTGATTAAAGTAAGCTTGTTAACCCATTTTGAGTTGCTTTCCTTTAGCAAAGCAGATCTAAGAACCTGTGCTGCCAGCCACCCTGGGGACGCTGGGGTGCTTGCTGCTAACATTATCGAAAGGCAGACTGAATGGCTTCGAAAGACTTTTTTTTTCTAAGAATTTCTATCTTTTAAATATGTAAGCAGGTCTGTCAGTTTTTACTGGATTTTTAAAAGAATCATACTTAACAATAGTGTGGTATAGCAGAGGGCCAGAATCAAAGTTAGGAAGAGAGACCTGGATTCAAGTTTCCCTTCAATTCCATCCATATCTATACCGTGTTTCCCCGATAATAAGACACTGTCTTATTAATTTTTTTGGACAGAAAAACACCAGAGGGCTTATTTTCAGGGGAGGGCTTATTTTAATGAACATTGACAGCAATTTTAATAAACAGGTAAATGTGAACAAAAAAATGTACCTTTATTCAATAAGCAAATCACTGGGGAAGAACAGGATGACGCGCTCACTGCTGCAGCTCTGATTGGATGCAGCTCAGAGCGCAGCGTGCGTTTCACTGGGGGGGGGGGGGGGGCATACAGAGGGTACCGTAATGTAGCGTGTAGCGCAGGGGATCACCTTCACTACAGTAGCAATCTCAATAGGGCTTATTTTCGGGGAAATACGGTACTAAAGATGTGACCCTGACCCTAGGAAAGTCCCTTTTCCTCTCAGTGCCCCTAGGCAACTCCCTAAGACTCAAAGTTGGAAAGGAGATACTGCCCTACACTGGTAGAGTGAGTTTTCTCACCAGGAAGTTCCCTTTACCAATGAAATCACAAGTCTACTCTCTATCCCTCATGTTCCATGCTTAGCTGAGTGTGAGTCAACTGAAGCTCAAAATTCCTAAAGGGTCTATTTTTAACTAAATACTTATTTGTATTTGTTTCACTAAAGATAATTGATGTTTTCTACATGAAAGAGCTGGTCAACCAAGTCACAAAGACAGTTCATGGACAAATTTTCCATCTAAGTCCATAAATAAATGACATTTTAAAAATTAAACTTAATTTTTTATAAAAATACTAACAGAAAATTTTACTAATAATAATAAAGACAAGCTTTAAGCCAAATTTAAATTCCCAGGCTTTTGATGCACAATACACTTTTAACTAAAAGGTATAGAAAAAAATTTAATCTGGGGCATCATTTCTTCCAAATAAATACTTTACAAAGAAGCTTTAAAAAAAAAAACTATTAGCTTCCAGCAGAATTCAAACAACCACTTTTCCAATATGTGGTAGTGGGGTTCCTTTTGTGTATTGATTGGATTAAATGATTTCTTATAACACAAAAATTTTATGTTTCTGTGAATTATACTACTACAAGTAATAGAGTGTGTTAAAAATATTTTTCATGATTCCAATGACAGTTCCTCAAGACAATCTAAAATTCTATAGTTAAGAATGTATAAAGATTAAAAACTGTATTTTCCACCTTAAAATACACTTAGTGCTTTTTCCTCAATTAAAAAAAAAGTGAAGTACATATTTTCCCTTCAAATAACAATTTCTCTAACACATCTTAGCAACTGAAATAAAAGTGCACAATTCCTGTATTATGGTGACATTTTAATCAGTTCCAGCCTGAATAGTTTAAAAAAAAAAAAGATTAAAACTGAAAGCCTATAAGCCTATTAGAGAATAAATGGTTGAGAGACTGCCAGAACAGCAGGGGCCCATGGAATTTGCCAAGGATATCTAGCAGTAAAATGAAATTTCCACAGGAAAAGCACTCAAAAAATTTTGCTAGATTCATTCCATTTTCTTTATAAATGTCAAGATGTTGCCTCCTTAGGTCTTCTCAAGATTATACAAATTAAAAAGTCAGAGATAAATAGCTGATATGTGACTTCTTTAATAAAAGACAGAAAAAAGTAATCCCAGACTGAAGTAAAATAAATTCATCAATAGAAAAGAATTAAATATTTACTCCTCTGCTTAATACCAAAAACACCTTTGGTTTTGGATTTTTATTAAATAATCATAAGCTAGTGATAATTAGGAAAGGAGCACAAGTTTTGCTACAAGAGTTCAACAGGCAATTTTCCAAGAAAAATTAATCTTCTAAAATAGATAAATGAGCTTTTTACTTTCTGAGGGTCATGGAAGCAAGAAAAGCATGAATAACTGAAATTCATAGGAAATATATAAAACTCATTTCACCCTTTTGTTTCTATTCAATTTTTTCTCCCAATATGAGACACAAAATAAAAACCGGAACATTTAAAATTGGGTGCTACAGTCTTCAGAAGACCTTTTCAACCTTCCTGATCATAAAAAATATGGCACAGAATGCAATTTCTGACTTTTCGATTATTATATTGCTGTTTGTAATTTTAACAGATTTATTGATAAGCTTCCAAATATTGTTTAACTTACCACACATTATCCCCAAGGCTGTGCTAAATACCGCCATATAACCAAAGTAAAATGCTGTTTGAAACAAGCCATACATCCTGAAATAACATAAAAATAATTATGTAGATTTTCCTTGTTGACCTTTTACACATTTTTACACATACACACACACAAAATCAATCACAGTATTTATAGTTCTGTATCAATAGGTTTAGGTTACTCTGTGTAAAAGAAAAAAGTCACGACTTACTTTGTTTTGAAAAAATAGTAGTAAAAGGAATACATGTAAACATAGATTGCAGTTGATGCAGCAGAAAGAAAGCTTGTCCATTGCCTAAAAAAAAAACATATTTCTATCAAATGCACAGCAGTTAAAGAAAAACCTTGCAATAAAGTATTCCTTATTTTGTAAAAGTACTTGTGACATTTTAATTTTTTAAATGCTATTTTGGATAAGAAAAGTGTATTTATTCAAAAACTATACACATGCATATAATACCACAGAATAAGGAAAGTACTAACACAAAAATTATGTTAGAAATATAGATGTTCTGTTTTGTCTTGCTCTATTCACCATTATATAATGACCTAAGGAGAATGATTTAATTTCTCTGACTACAGTTTCCCAATCTATAAAATGCTGCCTGTTTCTTATCACAAGATGTTTGAGGATTATGAAATTTGTAAAAATTACTATCAGAGTAGCCTTATCAAAATATTCACCTTATTATTTCCCTTTAAATTTTTATTCTTTCTTAATTAACAGTAATCTATTTTCTCTCCTTGCTTCCTTTCCTCTCAACAACTGAAATACCATAAGAAAAACAACTGCCTGGTGACAGATACACAGTCAATCAAAACAATTTCCTACACTGGTCATGCTCATGTCAGTCTGTAGCCTGAGTCTGTTCCCTCTGTCAGGAGGTAGAGCCAGTCCTCTGGAGTCATTGTTGTTTATTGTAAGGATGTCAAACTCAAATAGAAATGGGACAAATCAACAAGAGTGGCTGCACTGTGACTCACTGCAATGATCAGAGTTCTCTTAAAGGTATTTGTCTTTACAATGCTGTTTTTATTGTAGAAGGTATTTTTTCCCCCACTATCCATCACTTCTAACATAAATCTTCCCAGATTCCTCTGAAAACATCCCTTTCACTATTTCTTACAGCACAAGAGTATTCCATTATAATTCACATATATCCATATAGATTCATATATCTTCACAATTTATTTGTTCAGCCATTTCATAATTTATCCAGATTTCGGCATCCACAAAAAACTGCTATAATGATGATAATGATGACAATGATGTAAATAATAATTAGCATTTACACAGCACTTTTAGGTTTATATATTGTTTTATAAGTATTGCCTTATTTTATCCTCATAATTATTGTTATTATTGTTATTATTATTGTACCCATTTTAGGGATAAGGAAACTGAGGCTGGGAGAAATTAAGTGGTTTGTCCATGGTCACACAATCAGTAAGTATCTAAGGGTGGATCTGAACTCAGGTCTTACTGACTCCAAGGCCAGTTATTTTATCTAGCAGGCCATGAGGCTGCCTCTAAATATTTTTGTACATATGGGTTTTCTTTTTTACCTCTTTGGGGTTACAGAACTAGTAGCAGTCTTTCAGGATCAAAGGGTATGGTATTCAATTTAGTAAGCTTTGATGCATAGCTCCAAACTGCTTTCTGTAATGGCCAGGTCATTATACAGCTCCAATAAGAATGCACTGATGAGCCTGTTTTCCCAAAGCTCATCTAATATTTGTCATTTTTCCTTTTTTGTCACCTTTGCCATTCCAATGGGTGTGAGGGAAAACCTCAAAATTGCTTTTAAGTTTCACTTCTCTAATTTTTAATGATTTGGAGCATTTTTTTCATATGGCTATTGACAGCATGGATTTCTTCCACAAAAAGGAAGCAATAGCTTTCATATCCTTTGGCCTTTTATCTACTGAGCAAGTGCTTTTATTTTTATAATCTCAATCGATTCTTTATACAACTTAGAAGAAGAAATCTACCTTAAGAATCAAAGTTTTCAACATATCCTTTTACCTATTCTCCTTATACCTAGGACTGAATCTTATTTAAAATACTCCTACTATCCTGGCAATATTTGTAACTAATTCAACAAAGCCTTTGCTTTAAGTACTTACCACCTATAATCCTCTGCATTTAGCAGAAAATATGTGCATACAATGGTTACACAAACAGTCACAATGCAAAGGATGACGAGCACCAGCATCATAAAGCCATAGACATAGTAGATCTTGTACGCCCAGAAAGACGTGAAAATGAAGTACCTAAACAAAATGGCAGAAATAAGTATACTGCTCTTCTGCCTACTGTCCTCGTAGAGGTTTGATCAAATATCCTGGTCTTAACCTCTCCTACCCATTTCTGCCTCCCCACAGAGGATCAGGTAAAGTTAGAAACTCCAACACATCTGCACAGGTAAAATGTGGCAGGCGGAATTTGTGGTCATAGGATGATACACAAGACTCTGGAATTTATTATTATTAATCATGTAAGCCTCTATTAGTTATGTGACACTCCAAAGTGTAGCTGAAAAAATGTATGAATTTCTGAATAAAATAGGGATGATAAACTTTGAGATGAGCTAGAAGTCCTACCCAAAAGTGGGGTTTAATTAGGGAGCCTAGTGAAATGTCCTATGATTCTTTATCTACCCAATTTTCCAACTTATTCTAATTCCTCAAGAAGAGAAACCCATCACTAAAACTTACATTTCGATGAAAATTGAGCCAAAAGGCAAAATTCCTCCGAGACAAACAATGACTGCTGGTTCCATGAACCTGAAAAAATGATATTTAATTTTATATAATTTTCACAGCATACAAATCTTCATTAAATACTTAGAACACTGGTTTTTTTCTCCCCCAAAGTTAAAGAAAAGCTAAAATTCAAATGGGCAAAGTACACAACCTGTTAACAAAGTTCTATAAGTAGCTAATTATTTGTCCTGTTTCCAACTTCAAAGACCTCTGCTTTTCCTAGTGTGGATAGTTCCTCCAACCAATAAGTATTTCAATTACTTTGAAACATAGTCATTGAATTGCCATGGTCAATCATCACCCTAAAGACAACCTTATTAAGAAACTCTCCAAATATACCTAAGCTGGTGCTGAAATATAGACACATATTTAGTCCATTACCAGACTCGTACATCCAAAGCCTTCCAGTTTGGTAGGACCTGCCACAATTTGTGTTCTTTCATTTCCGATTATAGATGGTGTTTTCTCCCAAACGTTACTCCACAAAGATAATTAAGTCAAAAGCTGGCCTCTTCTGTTTTTCAATTATAATAAAATAAATTGACTTTAAAAGTTCAGCTTTAACAGCTTTCCTAACTAAGAAAAGGAACACAAGCAATTCTGTTATTCTAAATAAAAGAGGAGCCAGACTTTCTTTCTGAAAATGAAGGAAGTTACCTGTTTGATCACATAAAAGTTCATTCTAGGTCGTGGCTTCTTAAACTCTAGGGGCAGAACTGCAAGAATAATGGATACCTACATATCTAGGGGTTGTTTTCAGGACAGTATTTATAAAAAAGTTTTAGAAGTTTTGCATAAAAACTTTTCAACAAATTTCCCTGCATGTATCCACACTCTCTTGCACCATTTCTTCTAGTCTTGAATCACAAAGAGTTGCAATAGATATAATGCCATAATAAAATTCTTTTTTTTTGTCTGCTTTTAAGACCTCGGAAAATTTTACTGTGTGACACAACCAAATCAATTGCTACACTAGATGAAATTTGGGCACTTTAAAAAAAGTACAAAATTTGTAAAGAATTCCATACTATACCAATAATGAAGGTAATGATTAAGGTAGCAGTACTATAATCTTTCTAACCTGAGTTCCAATAATTCAAATATAAAGGGGAAAGACCTACATGCCAAAGAAAAGAAATAAGTGCCATCAATTATTTTTTTTCTGATCAACAGTACATATAAATTAAGAAATGGGAAGCTTTAGTGGTCCAAAGCCATCTCTCCAATCCAACTTATATGAGACCATCATGCCATTTCAAAAAATTCAATTAAATGTCAATTTGGACTGAAATACAAACAGAAATAAATCAAAACTTTCAAATTCCTATAATCAAATCTAAAGTATTCAGTATGCTAAAGCTTTGATAATGTCCAAATTATACACAGTTCTAAAGACTGTTTTATTCTGAATAACAAATATATAAGCCATAATTTTCTCTTTACCATTTTTTCTCTGGTATAGGACGAGGCACAGCATTGACACGACAGGGAAAGTTGGGTTGACCTGACAGATTTCGGCCTAGAATTGTACCAACAAGATTCAAAGGAAGAATAACAAAAAAACAGATGCAACAAACAGCAACCTGCAAATTAAACAAAATGTCTACAGTTACATAAAATACAATTTATGATAATATATCAAGTAATATAAAAGTACTTCATCACTATTCAATCATAAAATTATTAAATATAAAGTTCCACAACCTTTCTAGACTAGCTAATTTGTTTTAAAAGAAATTGAAAATTATCAGAAGAAGAAAATCCTAAAGTCAGACATCTACTGAGTAGCAGAGCCAGAATTCTACTTCTAAGGTGAGTGTTCTTTCCATTACATCATCCCAATTTTTGGACCATTTACTTTGCTATAGACATGATATACAAGGTTTTTTTTCCCTACTTCTCAGTTTCTACTACAGTCATTTCTTTAATCTCCTTAAATTTTCATGCTCTGAATAGATCTTTCATCATTAAATTCATTTCTTATTTATGATCTTGGTACCAAAAAAAATACCATCTGCCTATAACCACATGGCATTTGCCATATTTATACAAAATAAGTCCCTGTCCACTAACTGTTTTTCATATTGGGGGGAGAGGGAGTTCTAATAAGGAATCTGACTCTACCAATGCAGATCTCCCAATTTTTTTTTTTAAAGCAACTGGGGTTAAGTAACTTGCTCAAGGTTACAAAGCCAGGTGTTTCTGGGTGGATGCTAAGTGTCTGAGCCCGGACTTGATTCCCCAGGTCATCCTGACACTGGGGCCGGTGCTTTTACTTGCTGTGCTACCTGGCTGCCCCTCTCCCAATTGTTGTGCAACTTCAAATCTTAAGAGAGTTGCCTAGGCCCCTAAAAGTTTAAGTAATTTGACCAGGGTTACCACCACACAGCTTGTATGTAACAAACACTGGAAACTGAGTCCCGGCCTTCCAAATTCAGAAGCCAGCTTTCTTTCCACTATATTATGTTGCCTCTCTAATCTAAAACTACTGAAAATTATATATCAGTCCCTGAAATCTATGACAACACAAAAATCTATGTCTGGGAAAACAGAAGATTATAGCGCTTCACTATAAAATTAGACTAATGAAAGATGCATCAGGAAAACGTGGAATTCTTAAGAAATAAAGTACTCTCTTAAATCAGTACCATCCTACCACCTAGTGTTGAAAACGGATAACTGCAAATAACAGCTTTGTCACTGGACTGCTTAAGCAGCCTCCAATCAGATAAATTTAGAAATATTCAAGAAACTAGATTTTATGAATAGAACTTAACATGGCTTTGTGTATGAAAAAGTAGCTGAGAATATGAAAATATGATGAAATTCAAGGCTTCAAAAAGCAATAATTAGAGAAATGGCACAAGTGAAAGACAAAAACATGAAAGAAAATTAAGTTAACTTCAGGAAGGTAGATGATTAGTAGAAAATATATAATCCTTAAAGGTCACTGATTATAGGTTTATAATTTGTACATAACTTTCCCTCAGTACCTTCTTAAATTAAGGTTCAAGTTCTTTTGGGGGGTAAATAAGGTCACTAAATTATTTTGAAGGGAAAAAAATGAGATCATTGGATCATAGACCTGGAAATGGAACACTCTTAGAGTTTATCTGGTCCAACCTCCAAATTCTATAGGTGAGAAAACTTGCCCAAAGTGGCATGGGTAATCTGAAGCTAGGGTTCAAGCCCAGGGTCCCCTTGATTCTAAACCCAATACTTTCCACTGCACTTCCTAGTCTTCTCTGTCTAGTGTGCATCAACCCCCTGTTGTTCCCTATGGTAGTCTTCCCATTCTCTAATACACTGTGTACACTGCAAACACAATAATCTTCCCAAAAGACCATTTAGTTAATGTCACTGCCTTCCTCAAAAGCCTTCAATGCTCCCCATGTAAGTTTTAGAAATGTTACAGAAAGACAATGGCCCAGATGACATTACAGCGTAATTTCACAATCTCATAATGGGGGTTTGCTCACACTGCATTAAAGATGCTACTGTGAAACAAGGTCAGTGAATTATGACTGCAAAGCACTGTTAAATCCAAATCATGATAGAACTAAACTAAAGCAAAACTGCATAAGAAGCTACAGCCAAATGTTGATAACTTCGTTTTATTTCTAAAATGGTTAGGAATTGCTTTCATGGCATTAAAAGCCCACCTTTGTCATGGTTACGTACCAGCCATCACAAACCCAAACTCTTTAATTTCCCAACTAGGACTCTTTCCACTACACCGCTATGACCCAACCGATCGGCCTTCCCATAACGTTTAGATGGCAGTAATCTCGCCCTACCTTCCCCAATCTCACACTATCTCCACTGTTTGACCAAGGGTCAAAAGAATAGTCAAAGACAAATTATATCTACTTTAGTAATAACAGCTGATATTTACATAAGGCTTTAAGTTTTACAATGTACTTTACATGCATTAACTCATTTGACCCTGAAGACAACATCATGAGGTGGGTACCACTTGTATTCCCCCGATTTTAAAAGATAAGGTTAAATAATTTGTTCCCAATCACACTAATAAATGTCAGAGGCAAAGATGTGAACTATGTTCTCTCCCGACTCCAAGCTCCACGTTCCATTTCATCCAAGTCTCTCTTTAAAATGGTAGCATTTTGCCTACAATCTACATCTGACCAAGGCTGGAAGCACCATTTACCTACGCCCACCCGCAACTCCCTTCAGAACAGAGGAACTGTCCAACAGATGTGCTTGCCCATGGGTGCAAAAAGCTGTGGCATGATAAACTGTGGGGTCTTAAGAGCCAGGTTTAACTTGAGAAAGGGCAGTATTTCCCCTTCATATGAGAGTTGTTTCAAGGGGGTAGTTGTGGTGTATGGACACAGAGTTAGTCTTGAAGTAAAGAAAGTCTATGGAACTATTTGGCTAGAGTCTCAGTTTTTTCATCTGTAAAATGATGATGATAATGTACTTTCACCAAAGGACTGTTATAAAGTTCAAATGAGGTAATATACATAAAGCCCTTTGCAAACTTCAAAGCAATATAATGCAATATCAAATGTTTCTTGTACAGTTGTTACTGTTCTTGTTATTCATTAACTGTTGCAGATCAATCAGCCTGAGGCAGCTTAGGTGTCAGATGCTAGACAGAAAGTTGGGAGAAGAGGGGGAGAAGAAAGGAGATCAGACAAATGATCTGTCTTGCCTGGTTCTTCTCTCCAGCACCAAATGTCCTTCCCTATTCCTCCCTAATTCCCATATAGTATTGCTACTCTCCCTTCTTGGCAGAGTGTCTTTTCAGAATTGGGGGATGTGCTGGGTTAGTTTTGCTGAACTGTTTTCACCCATATATTATTTTTTGTTACAAAAGATAGCTTTCTGGAGAGAAGGAACATATTTGGAAATGAATATTATGTAAAAACAAAATATATCAATAGGACATTTTAAAAACTGAACAAAAAAGTAAAGGAGGTGAGTCTGAATCAAAAGACCTGAGTTAAAGACCCTGCTCCATCACTAACTAGTCAATCAACTCCCATGTCTTTTCACCTCTCTGGGGTTCAGTTTTCACATCTGTAAAATGTAAATAGTAACAGTAACTCTAAGTACCCCTTGCTCTCCCTACTTTCCAGTATTATGCTTCACAAAACTTGGAGATCTATGAGCTAAGATGAGAGAAAACAGCTCATGGGTCTATGATTTCCTGCTGTGAAGCCTGGTTTACACAGCCTCAAGAAAGGAGCCAGCACTTCCCTGACCATCTCCTGCTCCACATGTTCCTTCAGGGAAGAGGAAGAGCAAAATGGATGCGAGTATGACTCCCCTCTCCTGTTGCATTGTTCCCTGTCTAATCTCCAAGCTTCAGAGGGAAGAGGAAGAGAGAAACAGGGCCTCCCATCTGACTGTGTATGTACCTGGAATCTCATGTTGCCCTTGTCTACAATTCAATCACAAGCCTGCTTTGGGAAAAGGAGAGTCGTTCTCCACTCAATGATGAACATTCTCATACATAATCACACCCTACACACATGAAAGTGATTCTGATTTCCTACAGGTCATCTTCCAAACTCCATTCCTCATCCCACACAGCTGATTTCCTTATTTCTATCTTTCCTACTCACAAATTCCAACTAAACATCACCCTCTGCCTTACACTGTGCCCTCTGGAATAGTTGGTCCATATAACTGTCTTTCATCTTAATTTTTTTCCTCTCCCACTCTTTCCATATTCTAGCCATTGCTGGCTCCCCATAATGACAATCTCCTTGGTCACCACATCTAGTCAACTGGCTGCACCTTAATTCATTCCCTTTGGCTCACTGGTAAAGGCAGGGGGATTGCAATACTCCATGCTCCCCACTGTCACTTTCAGGTTCTCTCTCTACCTCCATCACTCAATAACCTCTTCTCTAAGGTTCACTTAATCCATATCCACTATCCAATCAAAATCCTGGCAAATGTTGTCTACAGTTCTCCAGGTCACTGCCCCTCCTACCTGAATGAGTTCAGTACATGGTTCTCTATTTTTCTCACAACTCCTACCCTTCATACTAGGGAACTACCAACATATATATTGACTCTCAGTTCCTCAACCTACTTACCCCCACCTCAGCTACACACAAAACACAATTTTTCATTACCCACAAATGTGTCATTTCCATGTTCAAGAATTCAGAATTCCCCTTACCTAATCAAAATTTATTGGCTTCCCACTCTTCCTCTTCCTTCCCTTAACAAAGCCTACTCTTCACCCACACAGTAACCTCCAACTCCAATTCTCCCATGGGTCATCATCCCCTACTTTAGTCTCCTCTCTCTTATCTTGACACTTCTACACTGTCCTCTTCTCCAGTCCCTAAGCCTCTTACCATTTCCCTGATTGTGCCCTACTAGGCCTCAGCTTTGGATCATGCTCAGCATCCTCCACCACTACTCACTTTACATGCCCTTCAATGCTACACATGCTACTGAATCAAGGTGGAGAAAATCATGCAACAATTCTGACTGGGTCCACTATAAATGTAGATGACACAATCTCATCAGGACCCTCATCCTCACTAATTATCACCCTATATCTCTTCTGCCCTTTATGGCTAAACTCCTTGAAAAGACTGTCTATAATGGGTGATTCCACTGTCTTCATTTTAACCCCTTATCATCCAGCTTCCAACCTCATCATTCTACTGAAACTGCCCTCTCCAAAGTTAAAAACTCTCTCTTAAGTTGCCAAATCCAACGGCCTTTTCTTTTTTTTTTTTTTAAGAAATATATTATAAACTTAAATATTAACTTAAATACAAAATAAGAAAAAACATTGCCATGTGTATAGCAGAACAGAGAAGTTCCATACAGCAATAAATTTTCATTTCAAGAAAGCTTATATAATAAATACAGGTTTCGTTCAGAGCTGTCCATCTCTGTCCATCTTTTATGTTTTCTTTATGTTCTGTGCTGTGTACTTTTTACATTGTTCTTTTTCCCCCTCACTCCCAGAAGGTACAATTAAGTGCAGATGTATATATGTGTGTGTATACACACATACACATACACACTGTATGCACATAAAACCTATACATGCACATACACATACATACGTACACTTACACACATAATTACAATCATATTCATATACAGACATTTCTATTCATAGGCATCTATGCAATACTGTACTATCCATACTGTCCTGTTTCTCTGAGGGTGGATAATCTCTTCCTAAGTCTAAGTCTTTACATATTTTTCTAAGTCTACCATCTTGTCATTTCCTTTAGCACAGCAAAAATAAATAATAATAAATAATTAATTAATAATAAATTATAATAAATAATCTAAAACACTATATGGCTGACATAGAGTTTCCCTATTTTTCTCTTTTGATTAAATCTATTTTAGCTTTAACTTTATTTGAGATCATGGTTGCTCTTTTTTTTTTTTTTACTAATAAATTCTACTCCCGATCTTTATTTTATGTTTGTGTATATCTTATTTCCTATCCCTCCTGACCCCTCTACTTTAATTCTACCCACCTTACCCTCCTATTACTTAACCTACCCTCCCTCCAAAGATCCATCCCTTATCCTTCAATTCTCATTAATTTAAACATCCTTCTATTACCCCCCTTATCCAAATCCTTCACCCACCCCTCTAGAAATCTTTCTCTTATCCTCTCTCCCCTCCCTATCCCCTTAGCCTTTTATTTCTTTCTGAATTTAAAAGACTTTTATGCCCTTCTACCCTCTTCAACCCACTCTTGATGAACACAGGGTGCCAGAACCACCAGCCTTCCTCTCCCATCTCATTCTTCTGTGTCAGTTCTTCCTCTTAGACCTCATTTGTAAAAAATAATTACTATTTTTACCTGTTTTGGTTTTACTTTTTAAAATTATATCATACTTGGGTCTACTCCAAATCTTTCTTATAAACTACCATTACTAATAAGAATCTTAGACATAGGTTTTACATTTCCTCATGTAACAGTTAAGCATTCTGTCCTTACTGAGTGTCCCTTATAATTAGTCTTTGATATTTACCTTATATTTCTCTTGGATCTTATATGTAAAATATTCTATTAAGTTCAGCGTTGTTGCTTTTCTGTTTTTGCTTTTTAACAAAACCCTGGAAGTCTTACAATTTACTAAGTGTTCATTTTTTTTCTAAAAAATTCAGGATTATATTTAACTTTGTTGAGTATGATTATTTTTAACTGCAACCCCAGTTCTTTTGCTCTTTGATATATAGTGTTCCAAGACCTGCAGTCTTTTAGTACAGTCACTACTAGGGTCTTGTGTTATTCTAACTGTGGCATCACCATACATATAAATTGCTTTTTTGGGGATATTTGTATTATCTTTCTTATCCTTGAGCTGAGGTTTTCAGAATTCAACTATTATATTCTGGTAGGTTTTCCTCATAGAAACTCTTTCAGGTGGTGACTGGTGGATTTTTTTTATTTTTACTTTCCCCTCTTGTTCTAACACTTCAGGACAATTATCTTTAATTATTTCTTCTTTTACTGTATCAAGTTTTGGGGGTTTTTTTGATCATAGCATTCAGGTAGTCTGATTATTCTCATGCTTTCTCTTCTTGATCTGTTTTCCAGATCAACTCTTTTTCTTATGTTTCACATTCTCTTTTATTTTTTCATTTTTTATATTTTGCTTCATTATTTCTTTATTTCATAATTTTGCTGTTTCCCCTTATCCAATTCTAATTTTCAAGGAGTCATTTTCTTCCTTAAGATCCTGGGATCTCCTTTTCTAGTTGGTTGAGTCTCTATATAATTTCCTTGTTTTTCTTGGATTGTTCTTTTTTTTTAATTTCCCTAAATCTCATTTGATTTTTAAATTCTTTTTTCAGATCTACAAATTCTTTCTGCACAGGTGACCATTTGACTTTATTCTTTGGGGTAGGAGAGGATTTTTTGCTTCATTATCCTACTCTGAAGATGAACCCCAGTCTTTTCTATTCCTATAGTAATTTTCTATGGTTGGAGTCTTCTCCTTTGCCTACTTTATAAAAATTTGTAGCAGCTTATTTTTTGTTATCACCTCAAATCCTGGGGTATGGATATGGTGCCTCTGGCCTCAGATCCTCCTTCAGTCCTCCCCTCTAGCTTAGAACCCAAACCAAGAATTCTGCCCTGCTGCAAGCACCCATATCCAGTAGTGTCCCTGTTCCACTGCATGAGGTGTGTGCTGCTTCCTTCTTGCCTAGAGCCATGCCTCAGTAGCACAGCTGGGGCTGGTGTTACTTCTCAGCAGAGGTTCCCTCAATCCTCTGGGGCAACTCCCCATACTATCTGGGAGGTGATTGTCCCTATCTATGGCTGGGTTGAAGCCACCTTTCAACCCAGCCAGTCCCAGGCCTTAGCTGCTTGTTTCTGTGGAACTAGCCTGGAGGTAGTTTACTCTTCACAGGGATCAAACCTTGGTATTTTTTGCTATTATCCCAGGAGGATCACGGTTCTGTCCCAGTTCTGTCCCTCTCATTTATTTTTGGTACTTTATGTTCCCCTTGAGGTACTATTTTATCTTGTTTGTCAGGAAAAACTGGAGAGCTTGGAATTGTCCGACCCACTCCACCCTCTTCCTAGAATCCTCTCCCAATGACCTTTTCTTGATCGTCATTCTCTTCTGCCTCTCTGTAGCTACTGATACTTTGGATCACTCCTCCTTGATACTAAGTTTTCAAGATCCCACTCTCTCCAAGTTCTCATCCTACTCACCTGTTACTTCTCAGAATTCCTTTGCTGGATCCTCATGTAGATCATGCCCTCTCACCACAGGTATACCAAATGCTTCTGTCCTGGGCCCTCTGCTCTTCTCCCTCTATACTACTTCACTTGGGAGATTTCATCAGCTCCCAAAGATTTAATTATCATCTCTGCTGACAACTCTCAAATCTAACTTTCCTAACCTAACTTCTCTTTTGTTGTTGTTCAGTCATTTCAACCCAACTCTTTCTGACAGCATTTGGGGCTTCCTTGGCAAAAATACTGGAAGAGTTTGTCATTTTTTTCTTCAGTTCATTTTACAGATTAAGGAAACTGAGTGAACAGAGTTAAGTGACTTGCCCAGGGTCATACAGCTTCTGAAGCCAGATTTGAACTCTGGGATATGAGTCTTCCTGACTCCAGGCCCAGGATTCCTATCCACTTTGCCACACAATTATACCTTCTTCCCCCAAATGTCTCTACTGACTTCTAATCTCACACCACCAATTGCCTTTCAGACATTTCAAAATGGATGTCCAGTAGATATTTTAAACTCAATATGTTTTACTCACTATCTTTGCCTCTTAACCTTCCCCACCCTCCCTAATTTCTCTGTCACTATAGAAGACAACACATCATCCTCCTAGACCCTCAGGTTCTCAACCTAGGATTCATCCTAGATTCTTCACTATCCCTCACCCCTCATACTGGATGTGTTGCCAAGGCTTGCCCATTTCGACTTTGTTACATCTCAAATATGCTGTCTTTTCTCCTCTGACATCACTACCAATCTAGTGCAGGCCATCACTGATTCTTACAGGGACTACTGCAATAGCCTGCTAGTAGGTCTACCTACCTCAAGTACCTCCCCATTCCAATACATCTCCTTTTAGCTATCAAAGTAATCTGTCCTCAGCATGATTTTGACCATACCACCTCCTCTACTCAATAAACTCCAAAGGTTCCCCCTACTGCCTCCAGGATCAAATAAAAAAAATCTTCTTTTTGATGTTCATATCTAACTCCCTCCTACCTTTCCAGTATTCTTACACCTTATTCCCTGACACATACTCTTTAAATCAGTGACGCTGACCTTTTTGCTGTGTTAAGAACAAAACACTCCATCTCTAGGCTCCAGGAATTTTCTCTGGCTGTCCCTGAAGCTTGGAATGCTCTCACTCCTCATCTCTGCCTCCTGGCTTCATTTAAGGCCCAATTAAAATCTCATCTTTTATAGAAAGCCTTTCCCCATGTTCTTAATTCTAATGCCTTCTCTCCTTTAATTATTTTCTATTTAACCTATATATAACTTGTTTGTACAGATTTGTTTGCTTATCTGTCTCCTCCACTAGACTGTAAGCTTCTAGAGGACAGAGACTGTTGTCTCCCTTTTTTGTATCCCTAGCACTTAGCACAGTGTCCGGCATGTAGTAGGTGTTTAATAAATGTTTACTGAGTAACTACTGACTATATCATATGATATATCTCATATGATATATCTCAGATCCCTGCCCAAAAACGTCCCTACAATTATATTAATTAAAAAAATTTTTCCCCTACCAATTGAGTTTTTTTTGTTTTGTTTTTGGCTAATCAACCCCTGAATAGCTGAAGGAATTATTAATCATTTATATGTTACTATGAATTAACTTGATAAGACTTTTTTTCTTAATAATACTAATGGTAAGATGAGTGTTTTGATGGAAGGAGAAAGAAAAGGGGAAAAGTTCATTTTGGAATACTAGAGAGATCCATCATTGGAGGAGGGAGGGCTAAAGCAACAGGGAGCTAGGCAACCCTAGCATGAGAACACTGAGTTCCTGATGAGCAAGCGTTAGGAGAAGGGAGGCAAGGGCACATCTAAATGGTAGAACATCAAATAAAAGTTATTTGATAGAGAACGATAGAGAAGGGGGCAGGGGGACACAGAGAAAAAGAAGTGGTGATAGTAGTAGGGGAAATAGAAATTACAACAAGCTGACTCATCAGTCATAAATCTGAAAACTTGAGAGATGTTTTTACAAAGACAAATCTAAAACAAGCTGTGTGTAACAAACAGGCTGTGTTATCTATTAAACGGTTTATTAAGAATTCTTCTGGCATACTATCTATTAAATTTCTTTCTCATAAGTCTTCTTAGAATCCAAATCTTTCCCTATTTTCAACAGTCTATGGTTAATCTTATGTATTTTTTTATACTTAGTTCTTATTAAATTATCATTTAACTAAAAATTATTACAAAGTGACCAATTACTGATCTGTACCACTGGAGTTACATGATCCCATGGTCTGGTTCTTCCAGCCCTAAAATTCTATGATTCTCCCCCCCTCCAAAAAAGGCAAATTCAAGTACCTGGAGGTATTCAAGAAAACCAAAAAACCTAAGTCAAATGTTCCCTAAAACATTTAACTTACATTTAAAAAACATGTTTCACTAATCACAAAAGAAAAAAATACTGGATTATACTGATTAAACTATGTGCAAACAATAAATAAAGCTTATAACAGTGTGCAAAGAAGTATGACAGGTAAGGGAGACACAAAAACAAAATATATCTACCCTGAAGGGGTTTATGTTTGTGAAGAGAGTTCTAAAACAACGAAATTTCCTTTCATCAACATTTCTACCTTGAAATTATAATACAAATAAGAAACATGAGGGGTGGCTAGGTGGCGCAATGAATAGAGCACGAGCCCTGGAGTCAGGAGGTCCTGAGTTCAAATCCAGCCTCAGACACTTAACACAAAAACTAGCCTTGTGACCTAGGGCAAGTCACTTAACCTTAATTGCCTTCCAAAAAGCAAAAAATAAAAATAAAAAAAAAGAAACATGAAATTGTGAGCACATGCTTACTAGTTAGTACCAACATGTAGCATTCCATATGCTTGGTGAATAAATTTATTAAATTCTCTCTGTCAATCCAGGTTATTAAAAGAGGTTCAGCACAAAGGATGATATTTTCCAAATATAAAATCACCCTAAAAGTTACTTTGAAGTGTTCCTTTTAATATTCTAACCTGAGAACAATTTTGCTAATACAATTTTCAGTTATGTCAAATTCAAGACTTGATGAGAAAACCTTTTAAGCAGAGCCATAACACGAGGGTTTTAACTTTTAAGATATATGGGGAATGTTATACCTAGTTATTTGATTCTATATGTGTTTTCTGGCAGACTGAGTCTAATGATCTGGAATGTAAATTCATTTCCTACTCTGACATTTCTCTGTATTTTTTTTATAAACCTCAGTGTTTGCTCTTAAAAAAAATTTTCACTTAAAAATTTTTAAACTTTTTTTTACAAAGAAATCTAAAATATTTATTAGATTTAAGAAACAGTCTGATGTTTCCTTGAAAAACTTCTTAGACAAAATTCAAATATAAGTGCCCAGATACATCAGGAATATCTCTGAAGAAGCTCGATAATTAGAATAATCTACCAGTTCAGGGAACAAAAATGGGACTGATTCACCTAAGTTTTAGCACTGACAGGAAAGGAGACCACAGTAAAATCAAAAGGATACTAAAAATCTTCCCATATCATTTTTGCTCAACTCCAGCCCTCTAGTGGTTAGTAAAGGCCATGACCAGACTTTCATCAAAAGAACTAAACTCCCAGGCCAAAAAAAGTGAAGTGGGAAAGTGAAGGGCAAATGGATTGGATATGAAGGGTATCTCCTTTTCCAGAACCTCCTGGTCTAGTTATACAAATCCCTAGTGATTCCCCCAAAGATTTGAACCACAAGGTGGTTAGTGAAGCCTTGCAAGACCTTGCCACAGAAAAACAACTAGAGCTCTTTCATATAAAAGCCATGGATTTTTATCAGTTCAATGTTACAGTAGAGTAAAAGTTTATTTAATATATATTATATTCCTGTCAACCCCCATACTCCAGGGTTTTCTAGGTCTCTCTTAATTGGGAATTAGTTTCTAATCAATAACTCAAACAAATCCAATTATCTGCTTTGTTTTTCTTCCTGCCAACCACAAGAATCTTCATTTCTACAAAAACGATTTGGTTAACTCTACTAATTTCCTGAACTACCCTGAATGAAAAAAATAGGGGAACTTCCTATCTACTCTGGCACAAACTGCTATGGAAAAAACCCAGTATAGTCCCACACTTTTCAATGAGCTCACTGTAAATTTACCTGAAGTTCATGGTGCATAACAAGTATTAGTTTGTCCTTTTGTCATCTCCTCCCAGGAGGAGGCAAGAGAGGAACACAACACATATGCAATACATTTGCACAGCATTGGGCAAATTGCCAAAAAATTTCACATGGACCACAGCATTTGAACCCTATAGAAATATTCTGAAGCAGAAAGGACTGATACTATTCCCATTTCAGGGATGAGAAAACTGAGAATTCAAAAAACCTAGTGACTTTTCTCATACCACAAAGCTAGTCAATGACAGACCTGGTACTTGAACTCAGTTTTGTTTTGTTTTTTTACTCTATATTTATTTGTTTGTTTGTTTATTTTTCTGCTCCACCTCAACAGAAGAGATAGGCGAGACTTCTCAATCATGCACATTCTCAATTGTAGATCTAAAAAACATGACTATATTAGCAACTATATTTGATAAAGGGTTCTTCTTATCTAGAAGGAAATCCAGGAAAGGAAACTATCCAAGGAGTTGCTACAATAAGTAAAATAGAAAGCTGTACTATCAAGGCATCACATAAGTAAATCTTGAATGGAAGTATATCAATAATGTTAAAATGAATGCCACTGAATTTATACATTTTAAACTACAAAAAGGATCCTTTACACAGAGAGGTAGAAAACAGAGGTTATATATTTACTATAGAGATCTACAAGTAGCCTCACTTTTCACTATTTCAAATTTTTCTGCTTAATTATCTGAGAGTATCACAAAAAGCAAAAAAAAGGATTTTATTTCTTATCAAGTAAAAATGATTTACTAGGTAATTTTTGTTGATTAATGAAAAAAGCTAGAATATAATAGGACATTAGCATCTCATCATACTCACAAAGACACAGCAAGCAGTGTCCAAAAGTAGCAACAAAAAACTGGGGAAGGGGAAAATGGAGGTAGTTTTCAACTGTGATTTAATCAATATGGGGAACTATGAATTGTTTTATATTTAACTCAAAACTAGATTTCAATACTTCATAAATTTGAAACTTCATCATGTGAACATTCTGCACATCAACACAGATCACAACCTTTATCTAACTTGGCAGATGGTCTCCAAAAGTTGCTACAGCTAAAAATGAATCACCTGTATTTTTTGTTTGTTTGTTTGTTTGTTTTGCTTTTTGGAGGGGGGAAGGCAGGGCAACTGGGGTTAAGTGTCTTGCCCAAGGTCACACGGCTAGTAAAGTGTTAAGTGTCTGAGGCCGGATTTGAACTCAGGTCCTCCTGATTCCAGGGCTGGTGCTTTATTCACTGTACCACCTAGCCACCCCCACCTGTATCCTTCAATCTAGTGATAAATTCCTCTAAATTTAGCTGGACAGATTATGAGACCATAGCTACAAGGATTCTACTTGAAGACTTTTCAGCCAAGTAAGACAAATCTAAGCTACTGCTTCTCAGATAGAACCTCTGAAAACCTAATCACTTCCTCACTAATGTGAAGGTATCAAAATGGCAAGAATGGCTCACCAGGGCTGAGGAACCTGCAGCCTCAAGGCCGCATGTGGCCCTCTAGGTCCTCAGGTATGGTATTTTGACTGAGTCCAAATTTTATAGAACAAATCATTTTATTAAGAGGATTTGTTCTGTGAAGTTGGGATTCATTGAAAGGGTTGCACTTAAGGACCTAGAAGGACACATGTGGCCTCAAGGTCACAGGTTCCCAATTCCTTTTACCCACCCAGCTTTCTAAGGAATGTACTTTAAGAAAAAAAAAATTTACCCATATTAATCAAAAGATGTGAAAAAGAATTTTTTGGAGAGCAAGGAATTGGACAGGTCTAATACACATAAGAAAGAATGCTTGGGTCTTGACTTTCCAATTTAAAATTAAGATCTAAACAAGTTTTAAACCAAGCAACTTACCATTGTTCCAAATGGAATAGCTCTTGAAGCATGGTAATATATGGCTATAAAATTAATAAAGAAGGCAGTGCCACACACCATTGCAGGAACAAGAAAAGCCCCAACGAACATCTGCTTTATCCATCTCCTTCCTAAAAAAAAGGGACAATTTATTAACAAAATAAATCGACTACATAAATTATATAACTATTTAAATACTAAATTACGCACTAAATTCTTAATGTCAACATTGATGAATCTTGATTACCTAGCTAGTGTTTTAAAATGAAGGGTTCTAGTATCAATTATAGACCACTGGGTAAACTCACTTTAATCTCTCAGGGCCTCAGTTTCCTCATCTACAAAATGAAAAGCTGCAGGGGAGTAGGTATGTGGAGTACCAGACTGAATGCTAAGGTCCCTCTCAGATCTTAAAATTCTCTGATTCTAAATATGTATTCCAAGTATCTAACAGTATTTAATAGCTTACAGAGCACCAAACCTGGATTTTAAAGACTTAGATTCAGCTTCCAACTCCTAACAATCATTAGCTATACAACTATGGTAAAGTCATTTAGCCTCTCAGAGATTCACTTTACCTGTAAAGGGAAATAACAGCACTAGAATACCTCCCCCTCAATGATTTGTTATAAAGGAAACACTCGACAAACTCTAGGTGTTATAAATGTGAGTTTCTATTACTATTATATGTACATAAATAGGGTACTTGGTATAACTAAGATTCAACTAATTTTTTTAATTAGGCAACCAAAATTTAATAGCTCATGTGGTGTTATTCCATTTTAGAGATTACACAACACTGAAGCATGACTGTATAGCTGGTGAAGCTGACTCCAAGTTTCCTGACTACAGGGAAAGCTACACATCAAAATGTCTCTCAATCAATTTACATTACATGGTCTAAAACACAAGAACCTTAGTACAATTATTAGAGAGCCTGATATCAATCCCACAGCTATAAAGAACCACCACATGAGGAGGGGAATGATCACATGAACATCTGATGAGGCATGAAAGCAGAAGGGACAGACTGAGCTTCAGTGCCATCGCTGATTCAGTAACTGCATCTACAGACACCTGGGGTAGTCTGAGCAGGAAAGGTGACACACCTCATTTCCTTTTTCATGCTTTTTCTTTTATTCACTACCTGAAATCCTGACAATCCTGAATATGTTAATGATTATACTTTTGCATTCTCTCCCTGCTTTATTTCTACTTTCCTAGCCCAACTTTGAGAAGCTACTACCTCCAAAGAAAGAGGGAAAAAATTTGTAAAGAACTTCTGAAAAAAGGTTCATTTTCTTTTTTTTTTTTTTTTGGAGGGGGTTAGGTAGGGCAATTGGGGTTAAGTGACTTGCCCAAGGTCACATGGCTAGTTTTTGTGTTAAATGTTTGAGGCCACATTTGAACTCAGGTCCCCCTGACTCCAGGGCCGGTGCTCTATTCACTGCGCCCCCTAGCCACCCCAAAAGGCTCATTTTAAATATAGTTGTAGGATATAAATGAAATCCATACAAATGATCAATATTATAATCCACACAATATTATAATATATTATCAACAAAACCCAGTAGGAAGAAATAGAAAGAAAAATTTTATTTAAAATTAATGCTGATAAGATAAAATACTTGGGAGTGTACCTGCCAAGATACACACAGGAACAATATGAACAAAACTAGGAAAACTTCACACAAATGAAGACATATATAAATAATCGGAGAAATTAACTGCTCACAGGTAGGTCAAATCAATATAACAAAAAAGACAATACTACCTAAATTAATCTATTTATTCAGCATCATACCAACCAAAGTACCAAAGAATTACTTTATAGAATTAGTAAAAATAATAGTAAAATAATCTAGAAGAACAAAAGTCAATAATATCAATGCAATCAATGAAAAAAATTGAAGGGGCCTAAAAGTACCCAAACTATGCTACAAAAATGTAATTGTCAAGATAACTTCATACTGGATGAGAAATTGAGTGCTTGATGAGTGGAACAGATTAGTAAACAATATACAAAAGAAAATGAGCATAGTACCCTGGTGTTTGATAAACCCAAAGATCCCAGTCATTGGGGCAAAAATTCACTATCTGGTAAAAACTGCTAGGAAAACTAGAAAGTAGTATGGCAGAAACCAGGCATTAACCAACATCACACACTGTATAGTAAGATAAACTCAAAATGGGTGCTTGAATTAGATATAAAGGGTGAAATCATAAGCAAATTGGGAGAACACAGAGGAAATTACCTCTAAGGTCCATGGTTAAGGGAAGAGTACATAACCAAACAAACGACAGAAAAGTTCACAAGAGGTAAAAATGGACAATTTTGACTACATAAAATTAAGAAGTTTTTGCACAAACAAAACCAATGCAGTTAAAATTATAAGAAAAGCAGAAAACGGGGTGGGGGGAAAACAGGGCAGGAATCTCTGCAACAAATTTCTCTGAGAAAGGTCTCATTTCTCAAGAATATAGGGAAATGAGTCAAATTTATAAAAATACAAGCCATGCCCCAACTGATAAACAGTCAAAGCATATCAACAGGCAGTTTTACAGGAAGAAATCAAAGCAATCAATAGTCACATTAAAAAAATGCTCTAAAGCACTAGTAGAGAAATGAAATTTAAAATTACTCTGAGTTACCACCTCACACCCATCAGATTGGCTAATATGGCATAAAAGGAAAATGACAAATGCTAGAGGGAATGTGAAAAAATACTAATTCACTATTGGTGGAGTTGTGAACCACTCCAAGCATTCTGAAGGACAATTTGGAACCGTGTCCAAAAGGGCTATAAAACTCTGCAATATGGTATCATCAGTTTCTATACCCCAAGGAAATAAAGGAAAAGAACCTACATGTATAAAAATATTCATAGCAGCTCTTTTTGTGGTGGTAAATAAGTAGAAATTGAGAGGGTGTCCATCAATTGTAGAATGGTTGAACAAGTTATGATATATGAATGAGATGAAATGTTATTGTGTTGTAAGAAATGATGACGTAAACAGATTCAAAAAGCTTGGGAAGACTTACACAAACTGATGCAAAATGAAATAAACAGGACCAAAAGAACAATTTACGTATTAGTAGCAATATTGTAAAGATAATCAACTGTGAAAAACTTAGTAGCTCTGATCTATACAATGATCCACACCTCAATTCCAAAAGACTTAAGATTGAAAATAAGAACTGATGAAGCCAGAGTACAGATGGAAGCATCTTTTTTGCTCTTTCTTTTTCTTGTTTTTTTTTCCCTTTTTGGAATGTGGCTAAAACAGAAATTTGTTTTACATAATTTATTATTTATAATGCTTTTGTATTTCTTGCCTTCTCAATGTGTGGGGGAGGGAAGGAGAAGGGAGATAATTTGGAACTGAGAATAAAATAAAACTGAATTTTAAAAAGAGAAGATAGAATAAAATACCTGACAGTATATTTGCCCAAACAGTCACAGGAACTACATGAACATAAATATAAAACACTCTTTATAACAATGAAGTCAGAACTAAATAACTGGAGTGATAGTTATTGTTTATGGGTAGATAAAGCACAGGAACTACATGAACGTAAATATAAAACACTCTTTATAACAATGAAGTCACAACTAAATAACTGAAATAATATTTATTGTTTATGGGTAGATAAAGCCAAAATAGTAAAAAATTATTTTTTTAAACTAATTTATTTATTCAATGCTATCCCAATTAAATTATTAAAAAGTACTATACTGAGTTAGAAAAAATAATAACAAAGTTCATTTGAAAGAAAAAAAGGTCAGGGATTTCAAAGAAACTAGGGGAAAAAATGTAAAGGAAGGATATTTAGCAGTAGCAGACCTTAAACTCTATTATAAAGCAAGAGCAGTCACTGTTGAAGTGCAAAATGGATAATTTGATTATTTTAAATTAAAATTTTCTTATATAAATAAAACCAATGTAGCCAAGAATAAGAATGGAAAAAAACTTTGGGAAAAAACTTTCATAGACAATCTCTGAGATAGAATGTGATTGTGTTGGAATATTGCTGTGGCATAGGAAATGAAGAACTGTTTGATTTAGAAAAACATAGAAAGACTTGGACCTATGAAGGAAGATGTTATGCACCACCAGAGAAAAAGAGGACAAGTGGAAATATGCACAGTATGGTCTTAGACATAGATATATGAGTATATATGTATATTCTGTGTGTTTCACGCACACACACACACACACACACACACACACACACACACACATACAACTCTAGCCTTCTCTAGGAGATAAAGTGCTTAGCAGAGAACAAAATAAAACCTAGAAGGATACTTTGAAAACAATGTGTAATATTTATTACATAGTTTTTCTTGAAATGGAAATTTGTTTTATATTGAATCCTCTCTTATGTTATGCTGTGTACATGGAAATCTTTCTTTTTACTCCTCTTCTCATTTTGTATTTGTTTAAAACGAATAAAAAATTTACAAAAAAGAGAGGGTGGGGATATATTTTTTGGACATAGCCAATGTGGAAATTAATTTTGTTTGACTATGAATATTTGTTACAAGGGTTTTGTTTTCTTTATTTTTCACCAATACAGGGAGGATGTAAGGAAAGAAAATAATTTTTGCTTATTGAAAACAAAATTAAATTTTTTAAAAAATGCAGCACCAAAAAAATTAAATGAAACAAATTATTCTCTCCCAAACTGTCACCTAACCCAAAAATAAAATTATCATAAGTAATAATGGTAATCAATTCCTCTGTTATACTTCCAATTCCTTCCTAACATTTCTCCCTCCATCGACTTCACATATTCTCCTGATTTTACAGTATATGTTAAGCTCTATGCTCTTTCACCCTCTTTAATATACAAATTGCAATGGATATATTCAATACAGCTTAGCAAGCAAGTCATGGTAGAATTGTACTCTAACAAGATAGCAAGTACTTAAATATAAATCTCTGTTACCCCCCAACCCATTATCTCAATAAACCTGGAGCTGTTCCAGTTCTAATCTAGCCCTCAGTTCAACCCTAGGAGACCAGGGAAGGGTACTAGGATCAACCTGGAATGAGGCCCTTGGGGTAATCTTAAAGCATATTTAAGCATTGGCTACTGTACCAACCTGGGCTTTCTAGACTGGGCAGTATACAAGATAAGGCCAAATGTTCCAGGGCCATTAAATCTAGATTGTCTAGAAAAACTTTTCAAATGTCTCAAAATCCCGGGCCTGGGTCTGCTATACCAGCATTCAAAGGTGGCAGATATAAGGAAAAAATTACATATATACTTCTATTTTCAGCAAAACAAAAACAGATTTTTTTTTCCAAGTAGGAAAAGGTATTCTAACATTCTAGGTTTGCCTTAGAGCATCCCATGAGCTAGACACCTGACAATTAGGAATTTAAGTAACAAATCTAAAATAAAATCTAGACTAGAAAAACTCAGGAATGTTCAGTTCCTTAGCATTATGGTCCTGTAACAGAGGGTTGACAAAATCAGAAGTATCTAAAATGCCACTTCTGCTTTAATCATTACTCCTTCCAACATTTGGGGGAGGGATGTTGGGGGTTGGAGTGGGTGGATCAGGGATGAGGCTGGCAGAGGAAAGGAGATACAAAAAGAGTACCAACTATGTTCACACTGCAACAATTTCATCCCTAATTTCTTTAGTACAGAAGAGATCCTACCGTAACAAACCCAGGAGGTCTGACCTAAGTGTGCAAAGGCAGATGAATGAATTTCAGCACATGGTGAGCTGAATGATTTAGCCATCACAGACTAAGAGAAACTGAGCATTGCAAGGGACTTTTAAGACTTTCTAATCCAAGAATCCCCTCAAGATATCTTCAAAATGAGATCACATAAAGGTCTAGCAGGAAAGACATACAATAATTATTTCTCTGATTCTTTATTCCAAAGACCTCAAGGGAAGCCCACTAGATTCAGATGAAGCTTAGTAACTTTAGCATAAAAACATCTAACTTCCTTACACAAAGTAAAAATATGACCTTCTGAAACTTCAACCACTTATTCTGTATTTGTATATAAACTAGTTTTATATTTCACAGTAATATAATTACTTAAATTCCAAATACCTTGTATTGAAAATTCCCATTTTTATTTAATTATACTATTATTATTTTAAAATGCAAAGTGATAGTATGTCAAAGTTACCTCCTTGTCTAGCATAAAGGCTCCCTCCAAAGTAGCCATTCACTGGGGATGTAGCAGCATAAACAAATATAGCTGTACTGAGCATTGATCCCCTCCTGAAAGTTAAGACAAATAATTTGTTTTAAATACCAAAAACTTAAAGGCAACTTAATAAACTTAATTATCTTAGGTTTGGTTTATGTATTAGTGTATCCAACAGTAATACTATAAAAGTAAACATTCTGAGATCTAGTCAATCTTCCTACAGCATTAAAATTATACTTTAATATACCTAGTGAGATTCTGGCCTATTTTGAAATATCTGTGGAGTAGATACTATAGCCTACTTCTCAGAAATTTATTTTAGTGCCTCAAATATGAAACATGTCACTTATAATCACTCAATTCAATAAATGTTTATTAAGTGATCATTATGTGTAAGACTTCAAGTATAAGAGGAGTGATATAACTTCAAGGACCTTACATTTCATACAGTAAGAAGACATTTAAATGGTGAGAACACAGATGTATGCAAAATTGTTAACCAACCTCATGGATAAGGTTCAGGATAATTAATTGTTAAGGAAATTACTGGATTACTTCTTTTCCATAACTTATTTCAAGGGATAATTAAAACTGCCACCTGTTAGCCTGATTTCCTCTGACAGGTAAGTTCTATTAAATACAAAGCTATTACTTTAAAGGTCACCACAACATTTAGAGATTTCCTCATTCAACTTTGTTTCTTGGAAATGAAAAAAATAAAAGGGCTCAAACAACATAACAATAGCCACTGGCATTAGAAACCCACTTTCTTTAAATTATATTAATTTGAAGCTAAAAACATAGTTAGAAAAAGTATTTAAAGTGATGTATGTAAGATAACATACTTATATCAAGTTAAAGTTTTCTTAACTTTAACCAACAATCTAAAAGACTTTGTCCCTAAAATGAGTGCATGCACTGGTGGTAGCACATAATTTGTACAAATTAACCATACCTATAGATTTATGAATATTCACCTTAACATGTTATCTATGACTACAGAACATGATGACATCATTTAAACTTTTATAAAATTCTTTTTATTAAAAATATAATCAACAGAAATATTTTAATATACAAAGAACAAAAAAAGGATTATTTATAAAACTGTGAGCTTCTGTTAAGTACTGTTAATTTTTAAAAGCATACATTAAATTTTGCAAGGTGACAACAAAATTGCTTATGGTTGTGTCCTCTTCTGGACTTTTTTTGGTCAGTATATTTTTTGACATTATGTAATACTGAAAAGCATTCATTTCTACATTAGCCAGAAAAATACAATAATCACACTCTTTAAAAGGAGCATGGATCTTTAAAAATGTGTAATCTAGCCTAACTATACAATATCATTTGTGACTCTCATATTATAAAGAGGTGGGGGTGTGTTGTGTGTGTGTGTGTGTGTGTGTGTGTGTGTGTGTGTGTGTGTGTGTGTGAGAGAGAGAGAGAGAGAGAGAGAGAGAGAGAGAGAGAGAGAGAGAGAGAGAGAGATCAGGCTTTTCTACTTTTTTTTAAATTTGCCAACTAAAAACTTCTAAGCATAAAACCCAGCACACATTTTTAAAATCCTAGCCATGGCCTATCCAAAAATTTGAAGTGAAAAAACAGGTATTACTAAAAGCTTCCAAGCTGACTAAAGTTTGGCAAAAGGTTATATGGTTTAAACTATAGTATTAGAACATATCATTAATAACAAAAACATTTAAGGATGGGATCAAACTAAAAGGCTGAGAATATGTATTTGTCATTGGATTTGTCAAATATAACTGAGTTTTACCACTGGATGTGGTCTGAAGCACCTGTGAGCTAAGAATAGAATCCAAAGGCCTTACATGGGCAATAGCCACATGAACTTAGTAATTGGTCAAAAGAAAAAACATCAAACAAATGGCCGAGTCAAGCAGATTTATTTGTGGAAACACAGGGGTTTGTTATGATAATTTAGGACCAAATCATTACCACCCGAAATTATTGAAGATCTCTCATCCTTAACAACCTCAGACTAGAGATCAATGTAGATTATGCAAAGAAAAGCTAGAAACTGCAACATAATGCAGACTATAGGCATTTGGTACCTACTAGATATCTAGCAAGACATGATGTGGTGGCTAGAATTATCTATCAGAAGCTAGCTATGCTTCATAGATGGATAAAGATCAAATCTCTATAGTACAAATACATCCTGGAAGACTCAGCCAATAATGTGTACTGGAACCAGGTCATTATCACAGATGATTACTGCTATAATTATCCAAACATAATAAGTGATCCACAAAATTAAGCAAAATTTTAAAAACACTAACACTATACCAAATATTTGTAACCTCCAAACTACATGGAACAAAAGCCATCAAAATACAGAAACCTAGCAGGAGATAAAAATCATGTGAAAACAAGATAAAAGTAAACATAGTCATGAAGCTCTTTTATCCATCTGTGAGACAGGTAGAACATGAAGTATGAAAAAAATAACGGCATGATAGCAACTTTTCACACAGCTTTTAAGGGCACTTCTAGCTCTGTATCTATGATTCTCACGACCACCCTGTAAGATAGATTCATTATTATCCCAATTTTTACAGATGAGGAAACTGAGGCCTAGGGAGAGTATATGATTCACCCTGAGACACAAGCTAGAAAGGAAGGATTCAAACTCCAGCCTCCAAGTTCAGAGCTCTAGCCATTACATCACAATGTAAAACATAAAATTCAGAGAGAGATTACATTGTGGTGATACATGAAGATTATATTATACAGTAGAAACACCAAACACATAATCAAATCCTTTTGATTCAATAGTGAGGAATTTTAAAGTGTTTCTAATTTGATACAATACTCCCTGACTTGAATTCCAAGCTCAGTTTCTTCATCTGAAAATAGGCATAATATTTCTATTACCTACTTCATACATCTGCTATGGAAAAAGTATTTTATAAACAAACAAAAAAAAAGTCATATTCAATTCAATAAGCATTGGGTAGCTAATAAATTCAAGGCACTGTGCAAGGTGCTAAGAATATAAAGGCAGGAATGTTCCACTCTCAACAAGTTTATGGAAGGGTACAAATCATTCATAAATATTGTAGAAAATTGGGGAGGAAGAGATCACTAGGAGCTATAAAAACATGAACTATTATTATTACTTTACTGTACTTCAAATAGAGATAATCTGAGGCGAAGCTACTATTAACCTGGAAGTGACAAGTCACTAAAGCCCTGTTACTTACATTTCCAAAAGCAGGCTGCAAATCTATTACTGGGGTTCATTTACTATACAGGTAGAATTGCTCTCACTTCAGAGCTACAATGTAATCTTGAGTTGAAAATTCCCTAATGGCCTGAAAAGCTAAGTAGTAAACTTGAAAGGATTTCAAGATTATTAATACTACATTTGGCTCTAAAACACAAAAATCATATGCTGAGCTTTGGAACAATATAAAAAGAATGAGAGAAATAAAACATACAAATTTACAAAATAACCATAATCGAAGCACTATGAACTAATACTTCTTTGGTGTTTTGAAGTCCATTTTGCTCTGCAGAGATACCAGTTAGTAGAGGTTATTTAATCTCTCCCACCACTAAGAAAAGCTATACATGCACAAAAAACTACACCCAGGCAAAAAATTCTGTATTTAGACAAAGAAATCAGCACCCCCATTGCAAAGAGGGAAAAGAATTGATATCAGACACAACCAGGACACTCACTACAGGGACAAAGGATTGAGACAGTGGTACAAAGTGGAAAGAATAGAAGGGGAAGAATAAAGATGGAAGATTCAGAGGACGAAGTGGAAGAGAAATGACTACTTCTTAAGGACATTACAGAAGGGATTCCATTCTTGTTCAGAATAAAGAGGCTCTGACGTCCCTTCCAACGCTAAAGTTCTATGAATTTTACGACAGGGGAATGCAATACTGAGGAAGGGAAATGATCTAAGAATCAAATATAGTAGAAAGGTGATAAAAAAAAAAGGGAAGGTCTGATAACCATATAGTGAATTATTTCTAGTTCTGACATACAGAACCTTATCTATATCTACAGCATTTAAATATAGACAGAGAGATGTACATGTTAAGTACTTCTGTCTGGGGATCACAGTTGGGTCACTTTTCATGATATACTACAGACCTTCAAACTTTGGAAACAACTTGTGGAGGCAACTATCTCTCCTCAATGCCTTGTCTCCTCTCCTGAAACATAGAGAGAATGATATTCCCTCTACTGGGTATATCTGAGACTTAGGTCACCTATAAGCAACCAAAGGATGGGGCCATAGGGTTGCTTCTACTCCACTTTCAGGAAGCCTAGGGGGTCAATCAATCAACAAACATTTATTGAGCACCTATGTACCAGACATTGTGCTAGGTGTGTTAACACTAAAAATACAAATGTGGTACAACACCTGTGCTCAGGAAACCTACTGAAGGAAACGTAAATCTTTAAGTCTATACATATATAAAATAAATACAAAGCAATTGAGGACAAAGAGTTCAGGAAAAGTTTTATATAGAAGGTGGGACTTAAGTTAAATTTTGAAGAAAACAAGGGATTCTAAAGGGCAGAGGTAAAGGTAAACTTATCTTCCCAGCATATGCAATAGCCAGTGAAAAGACATGAAGAAAACAGAGGACCATATATGATGAACAAACAAGAAGGCCTGTTGGGCTGCTTTAGAACTTAGGAAGCAGGGCAAAGTCAACTGAGGTAGCTCTGAACTGAGAAGCTGCTGTTACATAAACACCTGACGTATTAATAATTACTAGATTTTAATGGTGCTAATTTAGTGATAGAATCATGCTTTCCTAACTGAACACCAGGCATATGACTGTGCTTAAATTAATCAGAGTTTACACTTCATTTTTAACATGTTAATACTTATCTTACCCTGTTTTACATACAAGTATATCTTGTTTTTAAATAAGCCATAAATGTAAAATTGAGATTTAGACAAAAGAACCATTTGGCAGTAATAACTCATTTTTATTATTTGACTCAAAAAAAAGAGTTATTCACAAATTTTCTGAAACGTGTCACTGTCACAAAGTGAGAAACACCATTATTTTGTTGACAGATACAAATGTTTAAAGTAACTGGTAACTCAGATATTAATGTCTTTTATTCAGTTATTAATTCAGTGATGATTATGTTAGATCTTTTTACCTTTCCATACAAGTATAATGTATTAAAGCCCAACACTGCTTTTAAAAAAATTATAATGCCTTTTTTTTCTAGGAAAATGTCTAACATTTAGGTTATAATAATTCTCACTAAACAATAAAAATGAATAGCTAATTATACTTGTTTAGGGGAAAAAAAAACTTGAAGAGAATAAGATTTTATTCTAAATAACAAGGTATCAATAAAGCACAGAAAACCATAACATCAGGATATTCAATAGGTACCACTGATTTAAAAGCTACGACAGGAACAAAAATGGTAATACATTTGAGCACACTTACTCTGTATATAAATCTTCAATCATTGCAACAATAATGACAATGAAAGATACTGCAAATATCTGGCATCCAGAGCCAATAAGTGAGGAAAATATCAGAGGGTGACTTGATGGTCTAAATACATCTCCATGTACCTGTTTCCAGCCATACTCATCTCCTAGGTCTCTGTCCTATGTATAATGGGGGGAAATCATAATAACAAAATTATTAGATACTTAGAAAGTTGTAAAAATGAAAATTAAAAGTTCTTTTCTTCAACATTAATCATTAATTTCTGTATTTAAATATCTCATTTCTCTCTTAGCAAAGACAAGATTACTAGAGCAGAACAGTCTGTACAAAATTAGACATGATCATCCCCATAAATGGTATTTTAACTGTTTTTCTTTATAAAAGAAGGCCCAATTCCATCTACTTCCAAAAATGTACATAAAAACAAAAGATATAAAATTAAAATGTATTCTAAAAATTAAAAACAAATGTAAAGGGCTAAATTATTATAAAACAAACCCAACTCAAATTATAAAACAGCTAGTGCTGATATTTCATGATGGGAAAGAGTTATGTCATCTGCTCAAGTACAGTATCAATCCTGGGTATTTTAGGCAGTAGAGATTGAGAAAACTTTGAGAAAAAGGAAGAAAGATCAACCTGGGAGAACAGCTACTGTCTGCAATTCTTAATCCTACTTTAGAAGATAATTTCACAAGTAGGTGATTAGACAGCAGCACTCACTGTTCTACATAAATAGGATCACATTTGGAGACCCAGACAGTACACCAATGCCAGGTATTTGGAGCTCCCCATAATAGTAATAATCCCTTATGTCTGCATAATTTTTGAAAATTTTAAAAGTGCTTTCACAATCATTCTCTTATTTGACCTTCATAAAAACACTATATTGATAGAACCAAGATAAACACCATTTTATATACGGAAAAACAACTCCATGAGGTAAGTGACTTGCCAAGCATCATGAGCCTACTAAGTCAAAGGGCAAAAATTAAATATAAGAATTCTAAATCCTAGTTAAAGGCTATAAAAGCCCTGAAAAAAAATTGAACAATTAAAGAATGCAAAATTGGAATGGACCTTTGAAATCACCTAAACCAAATGGGGAAACGGACTCAAGAGAAGTTGTCATAGTAATAGCACAGTCAGCACAGACAGCTCAGGTGTTCTGCCTATACATCCCAGTGATTACCATACTATGCCAAATCATTTAAACATTGATGCATTTTCTTAAATATCACCCTCAATAAATATTTATCCCACACAAAATATTATTGAATAAATCAAATAATCCCAATGAATTATAAAAGTACAACAAAGAGAACTATCATCCCCATTCACATGTAAAGCTAAACAAATAATATTAATTTTCTTAAATGCTAAATATTCTTCAACATTAGAAAAAATTCAACATTCTAAGAAAAATTCAATATTCTATGATGCCTCTAAAATGTTTTAATGAAGTTCATGTGAATCTTTTAAATTAATTTTGGAAAATTAGAAAATGTTTGCTCACCATATCATCCATTTCTTCCTCTTTACTGTATCGTGCATAATCTTTTCTTAAAGTTCTCATTAAAATCATAGAAACTAAGCCCACCAAGAAGATAACCATCATGAAAGAATTGAAAATTGAAAACCAGTGAATCTAAAAAAATACAAATATTAACAACATGAAATAGCAGTCATAAAACTCACAAGTTCTATAACACTTATTAAAATATAAAAGACTTTCATTTATAAAACATTACAGATCTAACTTGCTATATTAAAAAAAATCTATGATTAGCACAGGACAAATGACTTACATTACAGACTGATTTTTAAATAGCAACTTCCTCATTCTAGATTAGACACGCTGTGATTTACATAAAACTTTTCCAGAACAAACTTAATGAATGCTTAAATTGAGGTACACCAAAACTGTATGTCATACAAAAAATTGAGATGCACTACAACTGGTTATCAGTTGATCATATTTCTATTTAAAATACTAACAATCTAAAGAAAAATAATCTGAAAGCCTTCTTATAACATAAAATCTTTCTCTATCAACATTTTCACAATTCTTTGCAATTAAAAACCCATGCAGAGGCCCCATGATATCCTAGTTACTAACCTTCTTGACTCATTAGAACCCTACTGACTGCTGTTCAATAAGAACACACCAGTGTAGGCAAGCCCTGTACATACCTTTTCATTGCAAAATCACATCACCCTATCTTCAGAATTTAACGATTCCTTCCTCTAACCATAATCATCCTTGCTTGACATCCCACTGAACTCTTATTTTAATTTATTTTTACAAACTTTTATTATGGTTTCTACTATTCCAAATGACTAATATAAACAAAACAAAAATACACAAATAACAAACACATCTTCTTCATAAAAGTCATGCAAAACAATTTCCTACACTGGCCATGTCCATATAACGCATGTCTTGTTTTGGAGTTTAATTCTTTCATTTCTCTGGTAAGAGGTGGGTGGCAGAATTTATCTTCAATCTTCTGGACTTATGGTTTATGACTGAATTAATCAAGAGTTTCAAAGTCCTTCAAATGTTTTTTCCCTACAATGTTGTTCACTGTATGTGCTATCCTCTTAATTCTACTCACTTCTATCACTTCACACCTTGTTTCCTCTGAAACTTGAACCCTCTCCTTCCTGTGTCATCCCATAAACTGCATACACAATGAACCTGATCTTCAAACTCCAACTTAGTCCCTCCCACTTGACAGTCTATCCATTCCTGGATACATCAGATTTCTTACTCAGTTTGGACTTTATTTAATTACTCTGAAGCTGTCCTTACTAGCACCTTACATTTCCATATCCATATCAATATAATACTGGATCACACTTCCACCATATGCTTCTCCCTCTCCTCCTGCTGAGTCATAGAAAACAATAGAGAACTTTACAAGGACAGCAAATCACAAACTTAAGTCCAACTCTACAGGAGCACCCATACCACTACATAGTAATCCTTTCATTTATCCCAATTGCCTACCTAATTCTAAAGGACTGATCCAAACCTTCTTCTCTGATATATTCTTTAGTTTGCCAACAATAGATCTTACCCAAGAAACAAACTCTCTAAAAATTAGAATGGACCAAATAGTAGTCAATGATCTCATGACACAACAAGAAATATTAAAACAAAATCAAAAGACTAAAAAAAATTAGAAAATTCAAATTACAGCACACACAAAAATAACCTAGAAAACAGGAGAAAAAAATTAAGAATCATTAGACTATCTGAAAACCATGACCAAAAAATGAGCCTAGACATATTTCAAGGTTTGTTTGTTTTTTAATTGCCTTAGAATCAGAGAGCAAATGAAAGAAACCTCAAAATGAAAAATGAAAACTCCCAGGAACATTACAGCCAAAATCCAGAGCTTCCAAATCAAAGACAAAAATACCGCAAGCAGTCAGAAAGAAAGGAATCAAGTGCCAAGGAGCTAGCCAGGATCACATACCATTTAGCAGCCACTACTATAAAGTGGAGAGTTTAGAATATTCCAGAAGACAAAGGATATAGGCTTAGCCAAGAATAACTTACTCAGCAAAACTGAATATAATCCTACAGAAGAAAAATAGACATTTAATGAAAGAGGGATTTCAAGCATTATTGACAAAAAAAACTAGAGCTGTATAGAAACTTTAAAGTTCAAACACAGGAATTAAGAGAGTAATAAAAAGAGTAAACACAATTATAAGAGATTAAACAAGGGTAAACTGCTTACAATCTAATGTTGGGAGATGACAGGTGTATCTGCTCTGAACCCATCAGGGGTCATAAAGGAAGTCTAAGTACAAAGTAGACCAAGGAGTGGTTCTACTATGTCTTTTTTTTTGTTTGTTTTGGTTTTTTGCTTTTTGGAGGGCAATTGGGATTAAGTGACTTGCCCAAGGTCACATGGCTAAATTCTACTATGTCTTAATGCTAAAAGAATGGATGGAGAGGAAAAGAGAAATTCACTGGAAGGAAGGGAAAGAAAACTTAGGGAAAATTCTCTCATAAAGTAAAGAGTATACAATTCAGAGGGTTTTTTTTTTTTGGGGGGGGGGGGACACTGACCCTTGAACTTCACTCATCTGAAATGAGTGCACAGACACACACAGAGGTGGGTACAGAAATACATTTCACTCAAAAAAAGGAGAAGGGGAAATTGGGGGACAAGTAGATTAAGGAAGGGATGATTTCTAATCAAAACAAAGAGGGGGCAGAGTCAAGATGGCTAAGTAAAAGCATGGGCTTGCTTGAGCAAATCTCTCCAAATACCTGTAAAAAAAATGACTAAACAAATTCTAAAGCTACAGAACCCACAAAATGACAGAATGGAATAAATCTCCAGTCCAAGACAACCTAGAAGGCCAACAGGAAGGGTATATTGCACTGGGCTGGGAGTGGAGAGCAGTCCGGCATGGGACATGCTAGCTATGGGACATGCTAGCTGGAGCAGGCCTCATGGGACTGAATCACTGACAACTGTGGCAATTTCCAGACTTCTCAACGGACAAACGTCAAAGACAGCATAGAAGGTCAGTGGAAAAACTCTCTAGGACCTCAGTGAAAGAGAAGTATGATCTGGCCCCAGTCCCAGGACAGCAGAGGTGGTACAGTAGCAGCAGAAGCAACTGCTTCCAGAGCTCTGGGCCCACAAACAGTGGGGAATCAAGTGGCTAATACAATACCCCTGAAGCCTGGGACAGTACATCCACCCCCACCCCCACCCCCACCTGAAGAGTCCTATCTTGACAAAGAGTTGGAAAGTCAAGTATTTGGTTGGGAAGATGAGCAAATGGGAGGGAGGGAGAGAGAGAATCAGACTACAGAATCTTAGTTTGATGACAAAGAAGATCAAAGCACACAACCAGAAGAAGAAAACAAAGTCAAAGCTCCTACATCAAAAGTCTCCAAGTAAAATATGAACTGGCGGGACGGCTAGGTGGTGCAGTGAATACAGTACCAGCCCTAGAGTCAGGAGGACCTGAGTTCAAATCCAGCCTCAGACACTTAACACAAAAAACTTGCCTTGTGACGTTGGGTAAGTCACTTAATCCCAATTGCCCTCCAAAAAGCAAAAAAATAAAAATATGAATTGGTCACCAGCCATGGAAGAGCTCAAAAAGGATTTGGAAAATTAAGTAAGAGAAGCAAAGGAAAAACTGTGAAGAGAAATGAGAGTGATGCAAGAAAATCATGAAAAATGAGTCAATAGCTTGCTAAAGGAGACCCAAAAAATACTTAAGGAAATAACACCTTAAAAAACAGAATAACCCAAATGGCAAAGAGGTCCAAATAGCCAATGAGGAAAATGCCTTAAAAAGCAGAATTGGCCAAATGGAAAAGGACATCAAAAAATTCACTGAAGAAAATATTTCCTTAAAAATTAGAATGGAGTAAATAGAAGCTAATGACTTTATGAGAAATCAAGAAATTATAAAACAAAACCAAAAGAATAAAAAAACAGAAGACAATGTGAAATATCTTACTGGAAAAACCACTGACCTAGAAAATAAATACAGGACAGATACTTTAAAAATGAAAAACCATTGACCTAGAAAATAAATCCAAGAGAAATAGTTTAAAAATTATTGGACTACCTAAAAGCCATGATCAAAAAAAGAGCCTAAACATCATCTTTCAAGAAATTATTAGGGAAAACCGCCCTGATATTCTAGAATCAGAGGGTAAAATAGAAATTGAAAGAATCCACCGATCACCTCCTGAAAGAGATCCCAAAAGGAAAACTCCTAGGAATATCGTAGCCAAATTCTAGAGTTCCCAGATCAAGGAGAAATATTACAAGCAGCCAGAAAGAAACAATTCAAGTACTGTGGAAACACTATCAGGATAACACAAGACCTAGTAGCTTCTACATTAAGGGATTGGAGGGCTTAGAATATGATATTCCAGAAGTCAGAGGAGCTAGGATTAAAACCAAGAATCAACTACCCAGAAAAACTGAATATAATACTTCAGGGGAAAAAAATGGACATTCAATGCAATAAGAGGCCTTTCAAGCATTTTTTTTTTTTTTTGCTTTTTGGAGGGCAATTGGGGTTAAGTGACTTGCCCAAGGTCACATGGCTAGTTTTTTGTGTTAAGTGTCTGAGGCCGGATTTGAACTCAGGTCCTCCTGAATCCAGGGCTGGTGCTCTATTCACTGCGCCACCTAGCTTCCCCACTTTCAAGCATTCTTGATGAAAAGACCAGAACTGAAAAGAAAATGTGACTTTCAAATACAAGAATCAAGAGAAGCATGAAAAGGTAAACAGGAAAGAGAAATCATAAGGGACTTATTAAAGTTGGACTGTTCACATTCCTACATGGAAAGATGATATTTGTAACTCATGAGACCTTTCTCAGTATTAGGATAGTTAGAGGAAAAAGATATAGATAAGTAGACAGACAGATAGATAGATAGACAGATAGACAGATAGACAGACAGCACAGGATGAGTCAAATATGAAGGGATGATGTCTAAAAAATAAAATTAAGGGGTGAGAAAAAAACCTAAAAATGTACTAAAATATTTACAGCTTTTTCTTGAAATGGCAAATAATGGGAATCTGAAGGAGTACCCAACAAACTGAGGAAGTGCTGAACAAGCTATGGTATAAAGGTGACAGAATTCTGCTGTAAGAAATAATTAAGGCCAAGAATTGTACGAACTGATAGTTATTTTATTATTTTGTTTATTAACTTCTATTCTTCCATATCCAAAGATTGCCTAAGAATTTAATAGATAACATAAATTAAACAAGATATAAGTGCTTTGAAAACAGGTTATATGTATATGACATGAAACTCAGAGGACAGTGTCTATGTTTACAGTCAGGAAATAACTTAATGAGCATTTAGAGTATGTATGACACTGTCAAGTTCTATGGAATATATAATTGTACTGACAAGTGACTCCTACTCTTGATATTATAACCTCACTGAGGGAAGCAGGAATGTAAAGGGAAAAACTGAATGACAACATAAGGAAGTACTTAAGTGTTTTAAATGAATTCCCAAAGAGGAAACCACAGGAACTTATAGACTGTTTACATGTGTTTGAAAAAATGTTTGTCTTAGAAGTTTTTGTCAAAAGAGGGCTCCAAAGCTGCCTATAAAATTATTAAAGGACAATGTTTAATATTCTGATTCAATTTGATTTTGTTTCAATAGACTCATGTTAGTGGCAAAGCAAAAGAGTCAAGTGGAATGAGTATTCTCCTTACATGGAAAAATATATTCATAAGGGAAGTCATGACAGGAAGCTGATTTTGGAGGGAAGATAAAGAGTTTGATTTTAGGTAGAGTTTAAGGTGACAGTAAGATATCTTAAGAGGAAATATCTAGAAGGTAGTTTGAAATGTAGCATTATGACCCCATTAAGATCCCTGACACAAAAACTACACCAAAAAAAGAAACCACAACCTCAATTTTACTAGCTATCCTTTTGCTCCCAACAACAAAGTTAGGGTTAAGAAGACTACAGTTTACAATATATAAAAATTGTTCTTCAAAAGTGAAAATAACTGAGTTAAAGAAAAAAATATATTTATACATTAAAATCATATCTGTGGGTGGAAAATCTCTGACTGGAAAAGATCTTGTAAGATAAAAATCAAACTGACCAGCTTCCACCCTAGGATAATGAAAGAGTCTATAGGACATGTAGTTATGAAGTAGTACAACTGCTATTCCCTCATGAAGGCCAGACCCAAGTCATAATACTAAACAAATTTACTGCTAATTTATAATAATCAAACGCAGGATAAGAGAAAAAATACAAAGGATTTGCCATCAGAGGGCTTGAACTCAAACTTCATTTCTGCTACTTGCTACCAGTGTGACCAGGGGGAAGTTGTCAGAACACTTTGGATTTCAATTTTCTCATCTGTAAAATGTAGGATTCAGGCCAGATAATGTCTAAGGTTCCTTTCAGTTCTAAATCTGAGATCCTATAATCCCTCAACTACAGAAAAATTTTTCCAAAGCAGGAGCTACTCTTCCTCACCAAGTACAAGTGAAGTCTATTTTTTTTTCATAAAAGACTAAAAAGCAATCATTAAACCAGTTATTGTTAATAAGAAATGATCATAACAAGAGTCTACTTTACCTAGAACCTTGCCATCTACAACACATTTTCTTCACAAAAACTCTGAGTTAAGTTAGTACAAATGCTGTTTTCATTTTTGTTTGCCAGGCCCTGAGATTTCATCAGTGGAGAATTCCAGTGAGGAAATTCCATCTCTAACAACAGAGACTAGCACTTACTCTGAAACTGAAAAAGATTTTAGGCCCTGGAGGGTGAAGACATTAAGTGACATGCTTAGGATAAGACAGTGACTTCCCGCTAGACTGTAAGGCTGGCAATCTCAATGCCACTCTGCCTCTCGAGTGAAATCATTATGATCTCCATCTAACAGATTAGGAAACTGAAGCTCAGAGTATTTTGAAGTAAACTAACCAGTTACACAACTAGCGTTAGCATAAATGAGATTAACACTTTGGTCTTCTGGGTTGCATATTCAATACTCTTTTCATGACAACACACAGAAGCTTTCTATACATTGCAACCAACATGGGAAGGCAAGTTTAAGCCCAATAAATAAATAAATGAATAAATAAATAAACCAGTGGCTTCCTAAACAAAGAGACATTGGTAGACCAAAGCAAAATTGTAGTCCAAGCTCACTATGTGACCCCTAATTTTTTCCCTTTTAAAATTTTTATGCCCCCCTTCAATTAAATAATAACAAAAAGTAAGAAAATTAATAAAAATAACAAAATAAAACCTTCATCATAAACATGTACAGTAAAAATAAATTCCCACACTGAAAATATACATCTGTCTGCATTTTAAACTCATCCCTGGCAGGTGAGTGGTATGTTGGCACTTCCTTTTAAATTTTCCTACCAACATTAGTACAAGCACTATTCCCACTGTATCGCTATTACTACTGTCTCAAATTCTTCCCAAAGACGCCAATACTCCCACCACTATAGCCACTCCTGCTGCACCTGCTGCTCCTCCATCACTTCCCTCATTCCAGCCAATCCCAACGAGAACCCTGATTCATTGCGGAAGGTTGGGAAGTTCTCTCTTGTAATGGACGGTGTGCTCTGTTGAATCTAAAGTTTTCCCTAAAGAAAGAATATTCTAAATGACAGTATGATCATGGGAAAATCACCTTACCCCTCTGAGTCTCAAGTTTCCTTATGTGTCAAATGAGGAGCTAGATTATATCAACATTCCCCAAACTAGAGTAATGCTAAAAAAAAAGTCTCATTCAATTCCACAATTCTATAATTCTAGTATTATATTTCATTCACCTAAGTTCTGTGAGCCAGAATGGTAACCTAAATATCAATAACTTATTTTTCATCAAAACATTGAGTTCTAATTAACAACATCTTCTGGAATATAACCCTGTAGCAGTTGGAAAATTCTATTTGTGGGAATATCACAGGCACATCTCTACCCAAACTGTCATCACAATATGAGTAGGAGAGAAGGAGAGGAGTCAATAGGACTAAGGTGATGGCTTGAGTTGGCAGCTTATATCTTCCCCAAAGAGCTTCTAGGACTCTGAGGGAAGAGGGCGTTGGAAAGTAGGGAAGGAAGATTATCATGCTTTCCATTTCCTCTAGCAAGCATCAGCAGTGCTAATAGTGAATCAGATTGTGCAGAGCTAGTCAGGAACATGTTAAAATATTCCATTGATTATCTGGGGTAGCCTTCTGCTCCTCCTCCAAAATATAAACAATTTTAAGCCCTGTTTTCTTCTGAAGAGATATGATTAAGTCTTATAAGACAGAAGGATGGGGGGGACAGAGTCAAGATGGCAGAGTAGAAGCATGACCTCTGAGCGGCTGCGGCTTCCACCTTCCCCTATCAATGTGAAAAAGGGACTCTGAAAAAACTTTGGAGCTGCAGAACCCACAAAATGACACAGAGAAGCTAACCTCCCCGAGGACAGCCCAGCAGGCCGGCAGGAATCAGCCAGCGAAGTGCTCTGGGAGCCGAGCCCAGCCCCATGGGAGAGAGAGGTTTTACCCCAGGGCAGGTCTGACCAGCTGCCGGCCAGAGGGACTCCAGATCAGCAGCAGCTGTGGCCGTTTCTAGAATTATCAACACAGAGATGCAAAGGACAAAGTAAGAGGTCAGCACAGTCTGGACTTTGGGACCCAATAAGTGGGAGTACTTTGGCTTTTGCCCCTGGGGCAAAAAGCCGCAAAGATGCCAATGCCACGTGGCAGTTTCAGCTCCTGGCCTGCAGAGTGTAGAGGGATCAAGCACCAGTCTGAGGGGTAACTGCTCTTGCTTTAACCTGCTTGGATCTGGATTGCAGTCTAGGGTGGAGGTCCTGGGGCACGTGTCCAGCTTGCCAGAGCGTATGGAGACCTCAGAGAGGGCACCCATCTAACACCTCCGACAGCTGAAAAAACCCCAGAGTTTGGGACGAAGGCTCCCCTGTCTGGTGGCAGAGTCCTACTGTGGCAAAAAGCCCAGGGGTCAAGTGACTGAGGGGCAACATGACCAGGCAAAGGAAACAAAGCAGACAGAAGATTCCAACATTACACTCCTATTTTGGGGACAAAAAGGAGCTAAGTATGGAACAGGAGGAAGACAGTGAAGTCAGAACTCCTGCACCAAAAACTTCCAAGAAAAATATGAGTTGGTTACAGGCCATAGAGGACCTGAAGAAGCAGGTAAGAGAAGTAGGGGAAAAATTGGGAAGAGAAATGAGAACAATGCAAGAAAATTACAAAATGAGAGTTAACAGCCTGACTGAGGAAAATACCACCTTAAAAAATAGACTAACTCAAATGACAAAAGAGGCTCAAAAAGGCAATGAGGAGAAGAATGCCTTAAAAAGCTAAATTTGCCAGATGGAAAAAGAATCTCAAAAGCTCAATGAGGAGAATC
>NW_027187330.1:1275509-1318098 GCF_028583685.1 Petaurus breviceps papuanus
AATTTGCCAGATGGAAAAAGAATCTCAAAAGCTCAATGAGGAGAATCATTGCTTCAGAATTAGATTGGAGCAAATGGAAGCTAATGGCTTTATGAGAAATCAAGATGCTGTTAAACAGATCCCAACAAATCAAAGAATAGAAGGCAATGTGAAATATCTCGTGGGAAAAACCACTGACCTGGAAACTAGATCCAGGAGAGATAATTTAAAAATTATTGGACTACCTGATAGCTATGATCAAAGTAAGAACCTAGAAATCATCCTCCAGGAAGTTCTCAAAGAAAACTGCCCTGATGTTTTAGAACCAGAGGGCAAAAGAGAGGTTGAAGGAATCCACCGATCACCTCCTGAAAAAGATCCCAAAAAGAAAACTCCTAGAAATATTATAGACAGGTTCCAGAATTCCCAGATTAAGGAGAGAATATTACAAGCAGCCAGGAAGAAACAATTTGAATATTGTGGAAACACAATCAGGATAACCCAGGATCTGGCAGCTTCTACACTGAGGGATCGAAGGGCTTGGAATATGATATTCCGGGAGGGCAAAGGAGCTGGGATTAAAACCAAGAGTCACCTACCCAGCAAAACTGAATATCATATTTCAAGGGGAAATGTGGTCATTCAGTGGAATAGAGGACTTTCAAGCATTCTTGATGAAAAAACCAGAGTTGAACAGAAAATCTGACATTCAGATAGAAGAAGCAAGAGAAGCATGAGAAGGTAAACAGGGAAAAGAAATCATAAGGAACTTATCAAAGTTGAACTATTAACATTCCTACATGGAAAAACAATAATTGTAACTGATGAAACTTTTCTCAGTAGTTGAAGGGAATAGAAATATATATGTCTATATATGAGGGTATATGGGCATGTGAATACATATGTGAATGTGTGTATATATGTTTACAGGTATACATAGATAGAGGGCATGGGACCAATTTAACAGGAAGGGATGATACTTAAAAGGTGAAATTAAGAGGTGACAGAGGAATATAATGAGAGGAGATGGGGAGACACAGAATGGGGTAAACTATCTCATATAGAAGAGGCAAGGGAAAATGGTTACAATGGAGGGGAAGAATAGGAAGGCAAAAGGGAATGGGTCAACCTTATTCCCATTGAATTTGGCTTGAGGAGGGAATGAAATACACACTAAATAGGGTATCTCACCCTCCAGGAGAGTAGGGGGAGAAGGAGATGAGAGGGGGGATGATGGAAGGGAGGGCAGGCTGGGGGGGAGGGAAGTTGGGAGCACCCACTTTTCAAAAGGGATGGGATCAAAGTAGAGAATAGAACAAGTGGGAGGTGGGATAGGAGAGAGGGAAATATAGTCAGTCTTTCACAATATATCTACTATGTTATTGTTTTGCATTAGCCACACATGTACAACCTATACTGAACTGCTTATCTTCCCAGTAAGGGTGGGAGACAAGGGAGGAAGGGAATGAATCTGGAATTCAAAGTTTTAAAATCAAATACTCAAGTAAATAAATAAATACACACACACACACACACACTATTATTAATACTATTGTACATGTAATTGGGAAATAAGAAATACAGGCACTGGGGCATAGAGATCCACTGGAAAAGTCGAAAGGAGTATGGGAGAAAACATGGGAGAGAGCAGACTGGAGGAGGGGATATCCTGTGGGACTGCTATTTTGGGGCGGTGGGTAGGGGAAAAACGGGAAGAAAATTTATAACTCTAAATCTGGTAGAAATGAATGATGTAAATCAGAAGTTAATAAAGCATTTGGAAAAAAAAAATGTGTAGTCCCTGCAAAGTACACCAGGAAGTATATGTCCCAGATCAACTACCCTTTGTGAAAGCCCAGACCTCCTAAAAGTAGATGGCCCTAATGCTTATATTCACAACTCAACACACAACTGTACAATACCACTTATATATGTTATGTTTCTTTTTTAACTACAAGGGTCTGTCTAAATTTAGCTTTTCTCTTTTCCAACTACAAATCCTACCCATAATGCAAACCCTTGCCCTCCTTCCAAATTCCTAGAGAACTTGGTACCACAATATATAGCATTTATTTGGTCTCTAGTTTGTACAGTCTCACATATTCTTGCAATGGAGGATATTCTCTACTACTATAATGGCCTATAACTCAACTAATCTTTGACACTGAAATAATAGCAAAAAAGTTAAGACCCATTTCAAATACCAACTGATTTTAAAAAGACTTCCTTGACTCTAGCTGAAACCCAATCAGAATTGATGGGGTCTTGCACAATTAACAACAATTCACATTTATATAGCATCTTAAGGTCTGCCAAGTGTATTCCTATGAAAAAAGTGGTACAATTATTATCTCTATTTTATAGATATAGAACCTTAGTTTCAGGAAAAGTTAAGTGACTTGTTCAACAGCAACAATAATAATAGGTAAAAGTTATGTAGCACATATGTATATATATATATATATATATATATATTATCTCATTTGATTCTCCCAACATATCTAAGACAGATGCTATTATTATACCCATTTTATAATTAAGGAAACTGAGGCACAGGTTAAATGTCTTGCTTAGGCTCCTAAGTGTTTGAGGCTAGATTCAAACTAAAGATTCAAGGACCTCCTGCTCCAGGCCCAGGGCTTTATCCATTGCATCACCTAGCTGCTCAAGTTCACATAGTAATTGGCTGTATGATATAATGAAATAAATTTAAAAGAATAGTCATTGTATTCATAATAATAAAACAATGTCAGCTGATATCTATATAGTGATTACTATGCTAGAAATTATGCTAAGTGGGGCGGCCAGGTGGCTCGGCGAGTAGGAGTACCGGCTCCAGTGTTGGGACGACCTGGAGATCGAATCCCGGGCTCAGACACTTAGCACCACACCCAGAAATAACTGGCCATGTAACCTTGAGCAAGTTACTTAACCCCGATTGCTTAAAAATACCAAAAAAAAAAAAAAAAGAAATTATGCTAAGTGCTTTACAATTATTGTATCATTTGATCCTCACAATAACCCTGTAAAGCAGGATGAGGAAACTGTAGCACATAGAAATTAAGTGACGTACCCATGGTCACACAGTTAATTAAGTGTCTGAGGCGAGATTCAAACTCAGATCTTTCTGACTCCAGGTTTAGCTCTATCTACTTCACCCCCTAGCTGCATCATTAGAGCCTCTGAGGATCAGAGAGTTTAAGTGACTTGCCCATTCACACAACTAGAAAGTGTCAGAAACCTGGCTGAAAGCCATGTCTCTCTTGATTCCAGGTCTAACACTGTACTACAGTGCACAAACTCTCTCTACAAAAAGTTTGTGAGGATAATAGTTTATTATTAAAGGAAAAAGATTCAGAAAAGTTCTTATCACCATACTTCCAGCAATCCAGGCTATTCAAAAAACTTGGAATCATCTTTGACCCTCTTACCTGCTTATCCACTCAATCTACAAATTCTACTGATTTTTCTTCACAGTATATAGGTCATATTAAAGTAATGTCTCCCACATTCATTTTTTCTTTTTTAAGCTCACTGTCACTACCACAGTTTAGGTCCTTAACATCTCTGCCTTGACTACTGCAATACTCTCCTATAAAATCTCCCTACCTCGACTCTTACATACTCTCTAATCCAGCCTGCACATCTATACCACAGTGATATCAATAAGACACCACTCTGATCACATTATTCTGTGAGACTGTCCTGGGCCCTCTCTTCTAATCCACCTCCCTACTCTCTAATTTGATGACCAACTTCATTAGCGCCCATGAGTTTAGTTATCTCTATAAAGATTACTTTAAAAATACATACATGTACATCCATTTGTTTGATATGAGTGTATTATATAAGTATATACATATTCATATATATCTGTGTATAACTGTATGTGTGTGTGTGTTGTTTTTAAACTACAGTACCTGTCTTAAGCATCTAATCAAACTGGGTGTCTCTGCAGGCATATCAAACTCAACAAATCCAAAACTAAACTCGTCACCTTTTTCCCAAAATCCTTTCTAAATATCCATATTTCTGTCCAGAGTACTACCATCCTTCTAGTCATTCAGTAACACAATGCTGGTATGAGCCATGATTCCTCCCACTCCCTCATCCCACATATCTAACAGTCGGAATTTACTAGTCCTACCTCCACATTATCTCCAGTAAATGTCCTCTTCACCTCTTACTTGGACTACTGGAATAGTTTCCTAATTGGTCTTGCCATACCTCAAACCATTCTCCTCTCCAATCCATCCTCTACAAAATTGTATAAGAGATTTTCATAAAATGTAGGAGTCTGACCATGTCAGTGCCCTCCTCAAAAAGTACCAATGACTCCCCATTGCTTCAAGGATCAGTATAAGCTCCTCTGTTTAGCTTTTAAAACCTTTCAAAATCTGGTTCCAACCTGTCTTTCCAACTTTGTCATACATGACTCCATTTCTGGCACTCTTACAGTCCTGCTGTTTTTCAAACATGTCATTCTGTCACCTACCTTGCTACTTTTGTACTGGTTATATAGCATGTCTGGAATTATTCCCACTTCAACTCTACTTCTAGCACCACCTTTCAAATGAAGTCGTTTGCTTTCCCTGTCAAACTCCTAGAATATAGCTTCCCAACTGCTTATAAAACAAGGGCAAACATCTCAGCCTTGCACCCTTGGCTGGAAGTCAGATCTGGAACAGACTGTAAATGCATATAAAATTCAGCTATTACACCCTTGTATAAACACCCTCTCCAACCAAATGGCCTACTTCAATGCCCCCCAAAAAGGCCTTTGCTTTTCCTTCCCCATATCTCAGTTCATGACATTTCAACTGACTGATACACCCTCCTCACCCATCCAAATCCTGTCTATCCTTAAAAGACCTAGTTTAAATTCTACCTTCTCCAAAAAACCTGCCATGATTATTCCAGGTGGACTTCCTGCTATGAATTCCAATTAGCATTAATAATCTGGTAATACCTATCATTTATTGCCTATTACTGCTGTTACATATCACTTAATGTATATGCTTGCTCCAAGCACAAACTAGACACTAAACTCTGGGAGTGTCTTAGCTAGCTGTCTGTGTCTATACCATTCTCAGAGTCTAGCACAATGCTGAACACAGAGTAGAAGTCCTGGTTTGCTGATTAATCCTTGGGTTTCAATTCACAAAGAAATAAGAAATTCAGATAATTTCTTAGACCATGACATTATTTTGTGTAGATTTGCTTCCATGACATCCTTCTAGAGAAGCTCTCTGTCATTAATAGATTTAAAAAGAGAATTGGTTTAGTATATCATTCTAAGACTTACTAGGTGGTGACTGGTTACAAGTCATTTGCCCTCAGAAAAAAGGGAAAGGGATAGTACAGGCTCCAGTAAATATTTGAAAATAGGTATCTCCCCAAAACCTAGATGTTTCAACTTCCCTTGACTAACAGGCATGCCCACAATTATTGAGACCTGAGACAGAATTAAGCTAGAGGCCTGGGAAAGCTTAAGACTTGGATATAAGCAGGGCAGTGTCCCTCACCCTGTAATGGACCACGATCAAAGTAATGACCCCCTGAGCCTGAGGTTCTATGGCCAACTCCTCCATCTATCAGACCCTTTTTCATATGCCTTCCTCCCACAGCTACTTCTCCTTACTTATATTTCTATCCTCAGAGAAGGTGAGAGGCCTATAACAATCATTAATAGAATATTAGCACCTTCAAGGACCTATGAACATCTTTCTATTTGACACAATTCTCCCTTCCTCACACTTGGCAGACCCCATAAATAATCATATGATTTGGAGTTAGAAGGAGTCTTAAAGATTAGAGATTAGGAAGTTTAGGTTCCAAAGGTTAAGAACTTCGTCCAAAATGAATGTACAAAAAATTTTATAGCAGTTCTTTTTGTGGTGGCAAAGAATTGGAAACTGAAGGGATGCACATCAATTGGGGAATGGCTGAACAAGCTGTGGAATAGGACTGTGATGGAATACTACTGTGCTATAAGAAATGACAAGCAGAGGGGTGGCTAGGTAGCACAGTGAATAGAGCACCAGCCTTGGAATTAGGAGGAGCTGAGTTCAAATCTGGGCTCAGACACTTACCATAAAAAAAAAACCTCAACCTAGCCATGTGACCTTGGGCAAGTCACTTAACTCCAACTGCCCTATCTTTCCCCTCCAAAAAAAAAAAAACTACATAAAAGAAATGACAAGCAGAATGCTTTCAGAAAAACCTGGAAAGGGAGAGGAGTTAAGATGGTAGAGTATAAGAAAAACCTGGAAAGACTCATATGAATTGTTGCAACATGAAGTTAGCAGATCTAGGACAACAGTGTACACAATAACTGCAATATCATATAATGATCAAATGTGAATGACTTAGCTATTCTCAGCAATATAATGATCTAAGACAATTCCAAAGGACTTATGATGAAAACCACTATCCAACTCCAGAAAAAGAACTGATGGGAGTCTGAAAACAGATGGAAGCATTTTTTACTTTATTTTGGGGGTTTTGGTTTGTTTGGGATTTTTCTGGTCTGTTTTCTCTCAAAACATGGCTAATATGGAAATATGTTTTGCATGACTGCACATGTATAAACTATGTCAAACTGCTTACCTTCTCAAGGAGAGGGGAAGAGAGGGAGGGAGAGAATTTATAACTCAAAATTTTTAAAAAACAAATGTTAAAAATTGTTTTTACATGTAACTGGAAAAAAAAACACTTTAAAACAACACTCTCTGAGAAGAACAGACTATTAAGATCTGGAAGGGACCTCTGAGATAATTTATTTCAACAATCTCCTTTTACAGATAGAGAAACTGAAACCCAGAAGGATGAAGTGATTTGCCCAAGGTCACACACTAAACAACATAGCTGGGAGTGGAACCCAGAAATCCAAGGCTTATTCAACCACATCCTGTTGCCACCATAATACTCCGTATGGCCATTTATGGGAACCGTTTACCTTTCACACAAAATCACCATTCAAAACAATTATATACATCAGTAAATATATGCCAGGTTAAACCATACTGAAAATGTTACATGATTACAACACAATACCAAATGCTCAGTTTTCATGGTAGGTTGCTCAAAAGTCATGGCTACTCACTCACAACTTAAAGCAATTAAGAGAGAATAACAATCCCTAGATTTGTCCTTGTCCATAGTCTTAAAGAGAATATCACAGTTAAAAAAAGTCTGTGAAAACCCTGGAAAACTGACTGTGTAGTTTGTATTTTGTACCACACTTATTTATGCTAATCTAAGCCACAAAGATTTTGCTTAAAGAAAATAAAAATCTCTCACCTCAGGGCTAAAATGAAATATTTATGTTCTTACCAAAAGGTAGGCATGTTGCCTCAAAGGCTATGTAAATGCTTCCTGTTAATGCCTTAGTTTATAATAGGAAATCGACTGCTGAATCAGCTAAAATGTAACCTGGAGCTAAAGTGTAAAGTTCCTGTCCTACATGCAACTCAATTAATATGAAAAGGCTTTTTAAACCAAAACGTGCCCTCACTTCCATCTACCTCTACTTCCCCTAGCCAAGGAAAAGGATGAACTAGACAGAATGTTTGCTTAGATTAAGAAGGTTAAGTTTGGGTGTTCTTTATTTGTCTAATAGATGATTCTATATATTCATACCTAGTATGGACAGACAGGTAAGCAACAAATAAATAAATGGGATTGACTGAGGAAGGCTTAGATAACTTTCCAAATGTTCCTCAGTCAGATTTTCATGTCATGTTTTTTAAGCATGAAATATCTGAGGAACAGCAAGCACTTAAAAATTCAAATATAAGTTGAAAAATATTCTAAAGTTGGATAACTTTGGGGTTATATATCATTATAGATTTTATACACTAAACTTCTCTGACTAGAATAGCTTATCAAAGGCTTACTGTTCAAAAAGTATTTAAATCGAACATGAATTTTTGGAAAAAACATGAGAAACAGCAAAACTAAGGATATTCACAGGAGTTTAACCATACCCTATCACTAATTAAGAGCCAGAATTAGTCAGATTATATTTAAACCCACCATTTCATTGTATGAAACAGTCACCCTCAAAACTACTTTAACTTCAAGCTTACTTTAAACCTCTGAATTTAAAATTATCTTTGTTTTACTCCGTAAAATGTGTATCTCCCTTTGGAAGGTGTATGTTGGATTTGATTTTCTCATTAATTTGGTTTTAATAAGAATGATGCTTCCTCATAATTAGTAATAGAAGACTATGACAACATGGTAAAATTAATTACTTTAATATATAGTGTATACATGTACAGAAGTACAGAATTACTTTAGTCACTGTAAAGGCAGTAACCAATTCAGTACAAAATGATTAAATAAATAATAGTGATTATGAAAATGTCAAAAGGCACTTTAAATTATACATTACTTACCCCATATTGGTAAATCATCGATGTACATCTGGTACCAGTAGTGATTCTTGATAGCATATACAAAAGCATCTCTCTTTGCTTTGTCTAAGTCAATTTCACAGTAGTTGGTCTGCACATCATCTGCTTAAATTAAAATAGTCTAATTAGACCACAAACCTATTTGTGAAGTATATAATGAAAAACACACATGAAAAAAGTCACTTTCCCTAAGCTTTTTATTTTCTAATTTTAAAACTTTTCTAAAGAGGGGAGTAACAGTAAAATAAGACTAGAAATAGAAAGATCAATACACTGCCTACAAACTCTAATAAGGATAAATAGATCAGCTTATTCCTAAAAAGATTAATCTGGAGTTATTTAATAATTCTGAGAAGAATATATTTTAAAATTATTCTTTTCAATTTTACCCATAAAATAATTTTTTATTAAAGTAATTTTTCTTTCAGTCACTAAATTACTTTAACTGTGGCTGGTAAATTTATTTTCAAACTAACAACAAAGATGAAAGCACTGTGTATTTTAAAGAAATGTTCTTTAAGAAGCATATATTTTAATAAACATCACAAATACAGAGAAACATGGAAAAGACTTATGTAAACACATATAAAGTAAAGTAGGCAGAACCAGGGAACCAACATTGTTGCTGCTCAGCTGTTTCAGTCGTTTCCAATTCTTTGTGACCGTATTTGGGGTTTTCTTGGCAAAGATATTGGAATAATTTGCCAATTCCTTCTCCAGCTCATTTTACAAATGAGGAAACCGAGGCAAAGAGGGTTTAGTGACTTGCCACAGAGTTAAGGGTCCAAGGCCACATTTGAACTCAGGGAAATGAGTCCTCCTGACTTCAGGCCTGGCACTCTATCCACCCATGCCACCTACCTACCCTGGAAACAACATATATGACTATAATATAAATAAAAAGAATAACAAAACAATCAAAACAGAATATTATGGAATTATAATGACCAAGCTAGGCCCCAAGGAAGATATGAAAAGATATCTTTCCCCCTTACATTTCTGCATAGGAGGGAAACCAAGGATGTGGAAGACCAAATATAACATCAGACTTTTTGTTGATATTTTGGTTAGTTTTGCTAAATTTTTATAACGGATAGCTCTCAAGAAGGGGGTAAGAGAAGAATATAATGGAAAATGTAGGTGATGTATAAACAAGATATCAATATATATTTTTAAAAAACAGGTTAAGAAAATGTGAGGGAATAAATAAGATGTGCTTATGAAGATAAGAATGCAATAACATAAATTGTTTCAAATAATGGGATGATATGACAATGAGCAAATTTTTGTAGGCCTTCCTCCTCCACTGGTCTCTTGTCATCTTAAAAACACATTAGTATTACAATTCTCACCTTCTAAGGTACAGAAGATGGAGAAGTCAATACAATATGAACTTTCATTCTACCTTATAATATACTCTTTGATTATGAATTAATCTTTTTATCTTATATAGCATTTCTCTTGATTTATGATATGCCCTCTTATATAGATATTTTATGAAGAGCTCTCCACAAAATAGAGAACTTACCAACAGAACCTACCAAATTAAAAAAAAAAATCAGTGATAAGAGCCATGACTAAATACCCCTAGGAACTGGAATTGTTATCCCCCCCCCCAAAAAAAACTGCTGGGGCCCAAAAGATAAATGGTCAAAGGATACAAACAGTTCTCAAAGGAAGAAATGCAAACCATTAACAACCATATGAAAGCATAGTCCAAATCATTGAAAAAAAAGAAATGCAAATTAAACCAACTCTCAAGTTTCACCTCACACAGTTCAAGTCGGCAAAAAGGACAAAAGTTAAGAATATTCAACCACTTACAGGGGTTTGGGGAAAACAGGCATGCTACTGTACTGCTGGTAGAGCTATGAATAAGTACAACTGTCTTGAAAAGGAATTTGGAATCATATAAATAAAGTGACTAAAATGTCCATACTCTTTGACCCAGAGATTCCACTACTTATACCCCGTATACTTATGGATTTACACCCCTAGGAGGCCACTTTAAGAAAATCCTCATATTCCTCATAGAGACCAAATTATTTATAGCGGCACTTTTTATGACAGCAAGGACTTGGAAACAAAACAAATGCTCATCAATTAGAGAATGGCTAAAAAAAGCATGGCACTTGAATATAATAGAATATTACTCTGCTGTAAGAAATGATGAATATGGGGGTGGCTAAGTGGCACAGCGAATGAAGGACTGGCCCTGAAGTCAGGAGGACCTGGGTTCAGATTCGGCGTCAGACACTTAACACAAAAAATAGCCATGTGACCTTGGGCAAGTCACTTAACCCCAATTGCCCTCCCAAAAAAAGGCAAAAAAAAAAAAAGAAATGACAAATATGATGAATACAGAGAAACATGAAAAGACCTACATGAACTAATTAAGAGTTAAAGAGAATTCAAGAAAAAAAACAACATATACAATAACTGTTAAGTCATTTTTTAGTTGGATCAGACTTTTCATTACCCCATCTGAGGTTTTCTTGGCAAAGACAATAGAGTGGTTTGCCATTTCCTTCTCCAGTTCCTTTTACAGATGAGACAACTAAGGCAAACAAGGTTAAGTTGCCCAGTATCACACAGCTAATAAGTGTCTAAGAACAGATTTGACCTCAGGAAGATCAGTCTTCCAGATTCCAGGCCTGGCATTCTATCCACTGTCCCACCTAGCTGCCCCTTACACAATGACTTAAAACAATGTAAAAAGGGAAAAAAAAAAAAACCATTAAAAGTAAATGTTGCAAAATCACATGGCTCCAAATGAAAAAAAAAAAGAAATATGAGGAGATACCCACTTTGTACTCCCCTCTGCAGAGATGGGAAAGCCATGAGCATGGTACACTGCACATAATTTCAGACTTTTACAATGAATTGAATAGTTACACTAATTTTCTTCTTTCTATCTTTAAAAAAAATATCATTTGTTATATATGGGATGGCTCTCCAGAAGGGGGAAGAGGGTCATTGGAGGAAATTATGGTGATATAAAACAGCCAAAGACACTAATGAATTTTTTTTAAAACATTGGTAGGAAATTATGGTGATATAAAACAGCCAAAGACTCTAATGAATTTTTTTTTTAAAACATTGGTAGGAAATTTGTAAAGTTGCATGGCAAAAAATGAGTTACAGGGCCAAAATCTCATACCATACATATACTACAAAAACTTTGATTTCATTAAAGATTTAATTGTTTTAATCAACACACAAACTAAAAGAGAAAAAGGGAATGATCTATTCACTTCAACTGTAGAGAAAAAGAAAACTTTTCATCAACCAAAAAAATTAAAAGAAATTTTTAATGGGTTGATTTTACAGCTGATTAAAAAAAAACTTTAACAAAAAGTAGCATTTCTAAAATAAAAGGATATAGAGAAAATTTCTGTGGTACATGTATCAAATAAAGACAAAATATTTGCATCCTATATGAAACTGATAACATATCTATCAGAATAACATGTACAACCTCCTAAAGGAGAAATGGGTCTTGAACTCCATAATCCTGATCCTACAAAATAAACCATTTTTAAATAAATAAAATTGTTAATAAATCACACAAAAAGTGTCCAAAAATAGTTCTCAAAAAATAACAAACTATTGGCAAACCACATGAAAGATTGGTCCAAATCACTAACAATAAGAGAAATGCTAATCAAAATCTCTCTTAAGTTTTACCCACCAGACTGGCAAAGATCACAAATAATTCAATCAGTCAGTGTTGGAAGAGCTACAAAGACAGGCATACTAACACACTGTTGGTGAAATTGTGAATTGGTCCAATCATTCTGGAAAGAAATTTGGAATTATGACCTCCAAAAAAGCCATCTAATTCAGCTCCCTCATTTTACAGAGGTTTATAGAAAGACCCAGAGAAATGAGGTGACTTGCCCACAGTCACTTAGGTAGTTAAGTGGAAGAACTGAGATTTTAGTGTGGGTTCTCTAACTCCAAATCCAGCAATCTTTCCTCTGCACTATTCAATAAAGCAGCACAATGATAAGGACAGAAGAGAGTATTGGATGTGAAATGGTGGGAAGAACTTTTCATACTGATGGTGTGATTTGAACAATAGGGAAATCCTAAAGAATATGCCGAAAAATGACCAAAGAATTAGATACAATGGATGACATTTCTTAGGAAACAAAGTCATTATGTCTTTCTCTCTTTCTCAATCTCATTTCTCCAAGGTCAAAAAGGTAGTAAATAGCAATATGAGAATGTGAACCCAAGGACTTTGATAATCCAGTGCTTCCTCTCTGCTAAATCATACTGCCAATGTTTCCTTTAACTATACGAACACAAGTATTCTAGGCACTAGAGATAAAAAGACAAAAATGAAATAGTTCATGCTCTCAAGGAACCTAAATTTAATCAACTATATGGATATAATTCAGAAACATTTAAAAGCTTCTAGGTAGATAAAAAAATCAAACTTGAGGGGCAGCCAGGTGGCACAGTGAGTAAGAGCACTGGCCCCATTGTCAGGATGACCTGGGATCAAATCCGGGCTCAGACACTTAGCACCACACCCAGAAATTACTGGCTATGTAAACTTGGGCAAGTTACTTAACCCCAATTGCTTAAAAAAAAAAAATAGACAACTTCAAAAGACAAAGAACTGACTTTTGGGGTGGCCAGGTGTAATGGGAATGCAAATTTGGAAGATCTTCCCTGCCCCTAGGCTAAAGTGCACCTGAAGCCTGGAGTGGGAGGCTTGTTTTTCAGTAGATACTTTTTGATTGGCCAGTGGGTCCAAAAGGTTGTTACATTCTCTGAGCCAGGAGAAGGCTATATAAGCCCTGATGTGTAGCTTTGTTTTGGGACTCACTTTGAGAAATGTTCTGTGATTTGATCTGAATTCTGGGAAGCCGTTTTTGAGAGTCCCCCGGCTTTGAAAAACCCAGATGTGGAAACCCAGATGTTGACTGGGTATGGATGTAATGGTTGGACAGTTTGGAAATCTGTCTACTTGATCTGTTTCTGTCTTGACAATTCTGCCTGTATACTTTGAAGTTCAGGGTGCTGACCTTTTCCCCTGAACAAGGTAAACGATATATGTCTGACTGATTAAAGTAAGCTTGTTAACCCATTTTGAGTTGCTTTCCTTTAACAAAGCAGATCCAAGAACCTGTATGGGCAGCAAACCCTGAGGACGCGCTTGGGGTGCTTGCTGCTACACCAGGTAGCACAGCGAGTAGGAGCACCAGCTCCAGTGTCGGGATGACCTGGAGATCGAATCCCAGGCTCAGACACTTAGCACCCACCCAGAAACACCTGGTCGTGTAACTGTGAGCAAATTATTTAACCCCAATTGCTTAGGGGCGGCCAGGTGGCTCAGCAAGTTAGAACACCGGCTCCAGTAATGGGATGACCTGGAGATCAAATCCCGGGCTCAGATAATCAGCACCACACCCAGAAATAACTGGCCGTGTAACCTTGAGCAAGTTACTTAACCCTGATTGCTTTAAAAAAAATCAAACTTGGCATTCAGTACACAAATGAAAAGCTAAAAATGACAAAGCTGTCATCATATCATAAATGTTCTTTCCTCCAGTTCATAAGTAAATATTCCATTCATTCAAAGTACAAAATCTATTTGTAGTTTATTTCTCAACCCTTTTCAATCTGGCTCCTGACCTCAATCACTCAATTTAAACAACTCTCTCCAATATTACCAATGATTTCTTAACTGCTAAATCCTTAACTTTACTGAATTCTCTGCATCTAACACTGTTTCACTCTCCTCCCCAAGTTTTTCTGACACTATTCTCTCCAGGTCTTCTTCCCCTTGTCTGATAATTCATTATTATCATCTACTAAATAAATCATCTACATCCCACCCTTTAATTGTGGGAGATCCCAAAGTTCTTGTTGTCTTTTCTTGGTAATCTCATCAGTTCCTATATATTTAAACATCATCCACCCCAAAGCAGACCAGAACCAGCAATAGCCAACCACTACAGAAAGCAAAGGACCTTCCATTCCCTTGCCCTAGCCTGAAAAAAGAACCAGGACAGATGAGCACCACCAGCAGCCAATCTTTCCCTTTCCCCAACAAAATGCACACTATCCACTTGCCACCAGTGCTGGACACCCTAGCCAATCCCCATCTCTACCAGAGGTACCCAGAGTCCAACTCTCTGTCAGCACCTGGACCCAAATTTGCCCTGCTATTGTTCCCTATAGTCTCCACTATCTTGCCTGCTACTTGCTGCCAGGCCCTAAAAGCCACTGAGTCATTCCATTTGCCATGAAAATGCACCCTCCTTTACACTATGTCTCATCCGATGAGAATGTGACCAATCCTTGCTGTCCTATTAGTATCCCCAGTGCTCAGCGCAGAGCAAGAACTTATCACATGCTTCCCCTCCTACTCCAGCACCTCACAAAGTGACCCAGTCCACTGCTGGGCAGCTCTAACTATTAACAGTTCTTCCTGATAGCAATCCTTACTTGTTCTCTTTACATCTTCCACCCAAAGTTCCTGGTTCTGCCTTGTGTGGGCAAACAAAACAAGCCAAATGCTTCTACCATATGATAATCCTTCAAATACCTGAAAAGAGTGATCATGTGCCCCTTAAGTATTCTTTTCTCCAGGCTAACCATATCCAGGTCCCTCAATATAGTCCTCTATTAACTCAAAAAATATTCACAGGTTGCTAGAAAAAGAATATAACTTAAACTCTATGAAAACAATCATTTTTCTAAATTTCCTTAAGAGATTACAAAAGTAGTCTAGCTACAAAGTTTTTTTCTAAATGTTTCAATGGAAATCTTTATTAAATCATGTATAGAATTTTCTAAGTAAATATTTAACTTACAGATTAAAGCATTTCTTAGTGCTTAATTTATAATTTAAAAATTCTGAAATATTTACCTTTGAATTTTATATCTAGGCCACTAAACTCCAACTCAACTCCTTGAAGTGCTTCTCCCAGAGTTTCATGGTAATGGCTGATGCTTTTTTTCGATCCCACACAGAAAGGAAGGGAGAAGTATTTATATGTTTCTTGGCGATTGTGGTATGGTCCTACAGTATTCATCCATAAAACAACTTCTTCTTTATCTTGGTACTAAAAAGAAAACACATTAAAATGTTAAATTATGAACTTAAGTTAAAAGTACAGCATTTTTCTGGACAGAAACATCTAAGCTAAAATAAGATACCAAATACATTTTAATCTTAACAAAACTCTCTCTTCCATACAGTCATGCTGCAAACCACCTTAGAGATTTGTTAAAACTTTAGGAATAAACAGGATCTATTACTCAATTCCATAAACATTGACTAAGTAGTACCTCCTATGTGTCAGGCACTGTGCCAGATGCTAGGGATACAAATAAGAAAATTGACAGTCCCTACCCTCAAGAAGTTTACAACCTAATGCTGTTGTTGTTCAGTCATTCATTCATGTCCAATTTTTCAGACCCCATGTACAACATAACACTAATACTACCCATGGGGTTTTCTTGGCAAAGATACTGGAGTGGTTTCCATTTCCTTCTCCAGTGGATTAAGGCAAACAGAGGTTAAATGAATTGCCAAAGGTCACAGAGCTAGCAAGTGTCTGAGGCTGGATCTGAATTCAGGTCTTCCTGACTCCAAGGTCAGTAATCTATCCACTGAGTCACCTAGCTGCCCTTTATAATCTAAAAGAGGAAGAAAAAACGCAAAAGGGAGCTGGGGGACAGGGAGGGAGAAGGGAGAGGAAGGGAATATCATGTTGCAAGGAGAGCTGAAGATAGAAAGTCAACAAATTTTCCTCTATAAAGGAAAACTTTGGGAGAGATTTATGTTCTACCCTCCAGTTCTCTAATAAGAGGGAAAGGGAGGTTGAGGCAGGTGGGAAGGAGTTAAATTAGCAGCAAGGTGATAAGATTTGGAGTGATTATATTAACCTGGGAAGAGCATCTTGTTCAGCAGAGCTACAGATGGAAAGTTGTTATATCTTCATGGAACTTTCCACATACTAATATAAATATTTGTATGTATACACACACATACACACACACACACACACACATACTCTCACTCTCTCTCTTTCTGTCTCTCTCTCTCCCTCTCTCTCTCTATCATATGCATGTGTGTGTACTTTCCCTCCTACTAAAATGAACAGACCTTAATAGTACAGTCTTAATCATCTTTGCATCCCCAAAAGTATTCGAAGTACAGAATATGTAACAGACATTTAATAAACGCCATCAAAACTGAACTGGGGAATAAGAGAATATAGTGTTACAACAATAGTATTTCTACTACTGTAAATAGCAAACCAAGAGCCTATTTTATTATCCGTATTTACACAGGACAGGAGAAAGAGAAACAAGATACAGTTCAAAAATCTAATTTTAACTACTAAATATCCTTGACCAATAAACATGATATTAACAAGTAAAAAAAATTGTGGAATTTCATCTTCAGTCCTCTACATTCCTTCCAGTAAAGCATCCAGCCAGTGTTAAATCTTTCCCAGAGCTGTCTTCCCCTGATATCAGCCTTAAAAGATTTACTCCCAGTCGCAACACTTATTATATGACCAAAGCTAAATCATAAAAACTCTAAAAGGTTAAGTTTCCTCACTGTGTCTGCAGTATTTAATTCACAGAATTGTTGTGGTAAAAGCACTTTGTAAACAATGCTTTATATAAATTCAATCACTATTCTTATTAGTCATATATTTCCCTCAACATCTCATTATAAGACCTATCGTATCTAATTTTGGGTACTAATTCTGATAGTCACTAATTACCTGGTTTGATGTAGGAAAAATTAATTAATCCCTCTGAATCTTCATCTTTAAAATGAGAGGGTTAGACTAAGGGATTGAGATTCCTTCTTGTTTCGAATTTCTCTAATTTTTTAGCTACCTGGTTAATTCAAAAATTTGTCAAAAAAGGTTAAGAATATAAAAATAAAGATAAGCAACAAGTTAAACCAACTTAAATAGCACAAAAAAGTTCAAAAGAGGCAGTCATTATAAATACTTTCATACCCTTTGATCCAGCAATACCCCTCCTAGGGTTATATCCCAAAGAGATCACAGAAGTGGGAGGAAGACCCATATGTACAAAAATGTTTATAGCAGCTCTTTTTGTGGTGGCAAAGAATTGGAAATTAAGGGGATGCCCATCAATTGGGGAATGGCTGAACAAGTTGTGGTATATGCATGCTATGGAATACTACTGTGCTATAAGAAACGAGGAGCAGACAGTCCTCATATTTACCTGGAGAGGCTTATACAAAGTGATGCTGAGTGAGAAGAGTAGAACCAGGAGAAATTTGTACACAATTACAGACACAACGTATGTGTGATGACCAACTTTGATAGACTGGACTCTTCTCAGCAATGCAGTGATATAAGTCAATCCCAAAAGACTCATGATGGAGAGAAATATGTGCATCCAGAGAAAAAACTGAGTTTATATCCAGGTGGAAGCAAAATACCTGATCTTTTTTCTTCTCGTTTGGCTTTATGTCCTCTTTACCGTTTTTCATTACATCTGATACAATCCATCTTTATAACCTGACTAATGTATAATTTGAAAGTATTTACAGATCCTATACTTGACTATATGCTGCCATGGGGAGGAGGGGAGGGAAGCAGACAAAATGTGAAACTCAAGGAACTGTGGAATTGAATCCTATAAACTAAAAGGAAAAAAATTAAATTTAAAAAAAATTCAGTATAAAAAAAAAAAAAGAGGCAGCCATTAAAACTACATGCCTCTCCCCTACACTAAGATTCTGAGGACTTCAATATTGGTACAAACACCACAGGAATAAAGCAGAAAGTACCTTATTTAAATCATGCCTATTGATAACTCAGTCCACTTGTCCATTATTCCTGCTCCAAGCTATTTTTTTCTATTCTAGTTCTCATACCTTTTCCAGGCATTCCTTCATTATTAGTTTTTATTTTGCCAGATGCTATACCTAATCCCAAACTTATTCTCTACCTCTGATTACTTCCCAGGGATCTATACTTGACTCTTTACATTCACTGATACACTATATAGTATCTTTACATATTACCTTTAATATCAATTTTCTAATCAATTATTATTCTCTGTAGAATACTTTCTGCTTAAAGCAGAATCACAGTATACTGGAAAGAACATTTAAAGCTACCTTCCACTCCAGTATATTGGTCACTTTAACAGTTCCTGCTATAGAAGCAAAAAAAAAAGGTGGGGGGGAAGCAATTTACAGAACCAAATCCTCACAATCACAAAAAGAAATAACAATAATGTAAGGAGGTTGTGAAGTACAAAAATAATTAATAGTTCTCAATGGCAAAAAAAATTCTATTTGTTAAAGTAAATGAAATCTTTTCTCAATAAATTGGTCAATTTTACAGTGTGGTATAGAACAGAGCCAAAGGCAAAGCCAGGAAGAACAGGGTGTGTTCAACAACAGTCTCCTAGATGTGTGACCCAGGGCAAATCATTTAACCTTTTAGACTAAGATTCTAAGGTACAGAGAAGATACTGAATTGCTTTGAAAGAAATTTCCTTAAAGAGCTCCATAAATGCTTTAAATATGAATTTTACATAGGACAGGGAAAAGAGAAACAAGATTGAAAGACAGTCCAAAAACCTAATTTTAGTTACTAAATATCCTTCACCAATAAACATGATATTAACAATTTAAAAAATAAGGAATTTCATCTTTAGCTTCTACATCTAGCCAGAGTTAATCTTCCCCAGAAATGTCTTCCCCTGATCAGCCTTTATTAAAAGATTTACTCCCAACTCCAATACTTATTATATGACCAAAGGTAAATCATATAAACTCTAAAAGACTGAGTTTCCTCAATTTAGCTCTCTAGGAGGGGAAGGTGAGAAGGATTCAATAGGAAATACAGGTTATATAAAAATAAAGGATGACAATAAAAATTTAGTTTAAAAATAAAGCAGACTGAATTGCAAATGCACTAAATTCAGGCAATTCACAAAGTATACTGGAAGGAAGGCATAATTCACTAAAACTGACTTCCATCAGGATATCAGTCCCTAGTTTCAGACTAGCCCCTAATCTAGGTGTATGACTGTGGCTCTCATCTGTAAACTGCCTTTAGATCAGATTATCTCTAAGGGTCCCTTCCAAATCTAATATTCTCTAATTTTATGAGTAGAGTAAATTTTAGTACATAATTCATGAACAAAAATGCAGCTTAACAACAAAAACACGGATGTGGAGTCCTGGATACAAACTCAGTTGCAGGTTACTTACTCTGCAAGATAGTTACTTACTTAAGCAAGTCATCACTTCACTGGGCCTCAGTTTTCCTATCAATGAGGTAGATAACTTCTAAGGTCCCTTCTAGCTCTAAATACTATTTCCCACAAAACCTTCCCACTCCTAAAAATACTACCTCAATTATTTTCCATCTAAACACAGAATTTACTTTATATTAATATCCAATATACAGTGACATTTATAGACATATCTTAGAGGAAATGATCATACTACTGCATACTTGACACTACTCTGTTAACACAATTGGCTTCTCTTCTGATTTGATCAATGCACAAGACAATGCTCAACTCTACTTCCCTCTGTATTGTCTCCCTGAGACAGCTGTTCCACAATTGCCACCACGTTGATGAAGCCGCCTTAATCTCTATCTCCAATCCTGGTATGTCATCTAAGTTTTCAGGCCTTTATATCCAGTTTATTACTAGACATTTCAAATCAATTTGTCACAAGAAAAACTTATTTACCTAGTCAAAATCTTCTCTTCCAATTATCCTATTTATTTCTATGATACAATTCTTCCATTCACCCAGGCTTAATATTGTAGTCATCTTCAACTAACCTCTTTCTTTCATTCTATATATAGTTCACATTTGCATAATCTTTAAAAAGTTTACCAAAAATAAAAAAGGTAATGTCCTCACAACAATCTTCAATAGGAAGTATAAGTATTATTATATTACAAATGAGGAAACTAATGCTCAGAGAGCATTTGCTCAGAACCACAAATTCACTAAAGTACAGTCCCAGGATTTGAACCCAAGTTTCCTGACTCCAAACACAGGACTCTATCCACTACAATACACTCAATAAGTAAATTCTGTCGATTCTTTTTTCTTGTATCTAATGATAATAAGATCACAAATTTAAAGCTACAAGGAAACCTGGAGATGACCAAGTCCAACCCCCTCACTTTAGAGATGACAAACAGAAAGGCAGGTAAGCTCTAACTTCCTCAAGGCTGCACTAATCCTATCCCTACCACCCTAGTCCAATACCTGAATATTCACTATAACTGGAAGTGTGTCAACAAATATTTAGGTAAAACCATATTGCATATGGGACATTATAAGTCACCAGGAATACAAAACAGTACAAGACATAGTCCTTTATAATCCAGTTGGGGAAACAGTTCAAAGGACATTAGAGCTAGAACGGACCTTGGCAATTATCTACCCCAGCTACCAATCATTTTGCAGAAAACAAACCAAGTGACTTTCTCAAAGTTACACAACTAGTCAGTAGCAAGGCAGGGTCTCCCGAATGCCAATCCAGTTCATGCTCCACACTATATGCTGCTTCTTACTAAAAAAAAATTTTTTAAGGAGTGATCCAAAAAAAGTGTTACCAAATTTAGTAAAGTATAAGATGATGCATAGCATCCTTTACATTTATGACAAAGTCAATCCTAATGGTTATATGCACACATACATAGTACGTACACATTTATCCCATTTATTCTAAGGAGGAAGTATCATAGTTGCAGAAAGTTTGGTCTTCTGTATCTTTTATAAATTCATTTTACTCACTCCATAAAGTAACTAATGATGAACGTAAAATTGTTGATGTTATAACCAATTCAAGAGGCTCAAGGAAAAAAAATCCTCATCTCTTTGAGACATGGGCCCTGTCATTTATCTTCCCATCCCCCTCAGCATCTATTAGTGTCTTGCACATAGTAGGGACTCAATAACAACTATTTAACTTGTTAAACTGTATTTCATATTTTGTCTTTGAACCTTGTAGATTTTTATAAACATGAAAACTGACTTTTCAATGAAATTCAGCTAAACACTATTAAAGAGAGAATACTATTTTTAAAATTTTATTAAGACAAAATTCCCATACAGAAACTCAAATTAACCCAAATCCAAATTAGCTGCATTATAGTTTTAGGAAAACAAGCAAATCACAAGAATTTGAGATATTTAGTAAAAACACACAGATACAACTTCAAGGACATGTCTCAGCATCAGTACTAATACAGACATACCTTCCATCTACAAAGATTACTAAGAATTCATGTTCAGATTATGAATCAGAGTCATTGAAGGAATTTCAAAGAAATATTCAATACAGTAAGACAAGAAAACAGACAAACGGATTTTAGAAAGATTTTCTTTTTGGAGGGGGAAAGCAGGGCAATTTGGGGTTGACTTGCCCAAGGTCACATGGCTAGTAAGTGTTAACAAGTGTCTGAGGCCAAATTTGAACTCAGGTCCTCCTGACTCCAGGGCCAGTGCTCTATCCACTGCGCCACCTAGAAAGATTTTGAACAAAGGTTAAAAAAAAATAAATTAAGCAGAGGGCTCCATTCTCTGAAATGTTGGTTATTTAAAGGAAATATAAGAACCTCTTAAGGGCGGCTAGGTGGCAGAGTGAATAGAGTACCGGCCCTGGAGTCAGGAGGACCTGAGTTCAAATCTCACCTCAGACACATAAAACAAAACAAAAACAAAAACAAAAACAAAAAAAAAAAAAACCTAGCCGTGTGACCTTGGGCAAGTCACTTAACCCCAATTGCCTTCCTAAGAGGAAAAAAAAAAGAACCTTTTAAATAAGAAGCAGCATCAAAACTTTTTATAACACAAGTTCTAATTTCTAACATGATAAATTACAATAAATATTACCCATATACACCAAAGTTTCAAAGTTTCAAATTAAGGGTCCTTAATTTTTAATAGTGTAAAGCAGTCCTGAGACCTCTTTCATGTTCAAGTACCACCTAGGACATACTGTGTTCCTGGAGAAACTCACTTGAGCTTTCTGCTCCAAGCAACTCTCTGAAGAGTCTAAAGCAGCTGCTATTGTTTCATTATTAGTAGAGGGAGTTTCCACACTGGGAGTAAAATACACCAATGAAATTACTGATCTGAACTTAGTAATTAATAATAACTAACATTTACACTGCACTTTAAGGTTTACAAAGCACTTACATGTTAACTAATTCAATCATTTTTATAAAATTTTCTACTTTTTCGTAGCTTATAATAAATTATAGATTTTCAAAGAAACAAGATTTAATGGAAAGAACAACCTAGCGGTCTTAACCTGTAATGACTTAGGGACAAAGTCTTCTTGATATTAAATAGTTGATTTACCAGAGGTAAATCACTTAACCTTTTGGCCCTCAACATCCTCATCTGTAAATTAAGATGTCATCTACCTCAAAATGTAAGAATCTACTAAGATAATATATTTGAAATGCTGTGCAAATCTTAAAGCACTATATGAAATATTGGTTACAATTTAAACTACTACTCCACAGTTTCTCCATATTCTCCTATATAGTATATCTGTACTGCGATGACCTTTTTTCTTTTAATATTTATCACTGTGTTACTGATTCACATTTAGGTTCTTCATTCACTATGACCCAGAGATAATTTGCTGTTGTACCTGAATGTATTTCTATAGGTTCTTTTTTTTCTCTTTCCAAGTTTATCCAGTATTGGCTTCCAATGATTCATTCTGCTGGCTTCTAACCCCTTTTCTAACTAAGCTGATTTTAAATTAATCAGATCTTCCCAAGTGTCTGACCCACCTGCACCTGAACCTCTCCCTCCAAAGGAACTGTTATACTTAGAGGTTAAAAAACATGTATTTCAATGATGAAAATATCAAATATCTATTTTCTTCCCTAAATAGGTATGTATGCTACTTAAAGGCAACAACTGTCTCTTCTCATACATTTTTGTGCCTCCTTACCACTCTGCACTTGGTAGGAACTCAGTATTTGTTGAATGAATTAGGACTATAACATGAATGGTCCTAATGAATTAGGACTATTTTATTTATTAGGACTATTTATTTAGGTTATCTAAAACGCCAAGTATACAAGTGTTAAATATTTGTGGATTAGGATGAAAAGACATCTTATGAAATATTTAAACGTAAAGATTCAGTAGAAACTAAAACAAACCTGAAAAATATAAATTCGTAGCTATATTAGAATCACAGAATTTTAGAGCTAGTAGGGACTTTTAGGAATCATCTAATTCAGGAGTCTTTAACTTTTTTGGAGGTATGAACTCCTCAGAATGATTTTAAGTAACTAGTGGAAAAGCTAAATTTTAGTTAGAGATTAGTGAAAATGTCTTTGCCATCCAAGTTCACAGATCCACTGAAATCTATCCACAAATCCCATGGATAAGCCCCATGGGTTAAGAACCTCTAATCTAGTCCAACTTCTTTATTTTATAATAATAAGTGATTGGCCTTATGGGAAGAGATTAAGAAAAGCGAAATAGGGTTAAATTTTGATCCTTGGAAGTCCTATTAATAAAGACTCTGACAGTTAATTTCATTTCTAAAAGTAAGTTTTTTTGCAATGTGCATCCAAGGTCAAAGATACTAGTCACAATAATATATTGATCCAAATGTGTGTCTACATAAATTTGATATGTAGAATGATAAACTTTTAAAAATGTATAAAAATAAGCATTAATTTGTCTAACATAATCTGAAACCTGGAATTGAAGTCATTTACATTTAACTACCAGTCAGTTGTAATAACCACATAAAATTCTAAGTCCAGGAAGTGAATATAAGAAAAAATAAAAACAGAGCTTATAAAGTGACAGAAACTTTGCCATTTTTTAGCTATAAAACTGACCCCAAGATAAAATACAAAGGAAAAAAAAATTCACCTGACGGAACTGGAGTTTTATTCTGAAAAGGAAGCAGTATTGTTCTCAAGGTCATGGATGTTAGTCCCTTGCTTGTCTAAAATAGTGTATATATTGTGCTGCTGCATCTAAGAAAACTTTTTTCTTCCTAAATTAATGATCTTGAGAAGAACACATTCATGGAGAAAACTTTACTATAGTACCCTTGTAAATTCTGAAATAAAATAAGTAGGAATCCAACAATTATTAGGTCAATGAAGGCTTGAGTTATGAGTAGTCAAGTTTTTATTAGTTTTTACTATCATGGCAAAAGAGGGATGGATATTTTATAACATATAATATTGCAAATAGGCACAATCCATTTATGAAAGCTTTAGAAATCCTAATTTCAGTAATTTTTATTATCTCTTATGTAAATATATCACAATTTCAACTCAGAAAAAAAATTTAAAGTTTGTTTTGGATACTGTCAGATAACTTTCCAGTCCAAACTATTTGTAAACCCCAGTCTCAAGCGAACACACCTAAAAATTATACCACTTCCTAGTTTATATCAATCTACAAAAATAGTAGAGGTAAAAACAAAATTAAAAGACTCCTTGCTACACCTATGTATAAAATAAAGCACAGATGATGCTGATCTTCTTGGAAATTAATTTTTGCTTTCTTTCTAAAATGTTTTCAAGAGCTCCTAGAAAAGATATGAAGGCAAAAGCCACAACAAAGCAGCAATGCCATTTCTGAAAATTATCTACTGGTGTAATATGTTTTTATGGGAAGAGCTGAGTACAGTCTATATTGAGTACTGAGTGGGTCTTCTGACATTAAAGGTTCCCAGGATGCCAAGGACACAAAGAGAACAGGGAGAAAGAGTATATACAATCTCACAAGATGAGGATTAGAATTCTAACTGAATCTGTATCTGGGTAGAGCTCCAAGACTGCTAAGCCAGTGTTCTGCATACTACCATAAAATAATTTCCCTTTTGGGTACTCTTTTCCCTGCCAACCAATCAATTTATTTTAATAAACATTCATTGAAGATTCATTTTGTTTAGCACTATGCTAGGTAATGTAACAGGCACAAAAGAAAATTTTTCAGTCCCTGACCTTGAGAAACTTACTTTAGCTGACAAAAGACATACATACCTTAAATTAAGCAACAGGAGGCTTAAATATGTGTCCTTAGTAATTCTGTTCTTTTGTTTGTTGGTTTTTAACGCTGAGATCTTTCTGGATAAGCATTCTGATGATAATTATTTAAAACGCACAGAATGGTGGGGGGAAGACTAGTAGTCTTAGTCCTGACTGACTCATTGCTGATTTCAGTTTCTTCATCAGTAAAAATGAAAAAAAGGAGGGGGAGAGGTGGAGGGGTGCTTAACTAAGTAATCTCCAAAATTCTTGCCAGATCTAGTATTCTATGATTCTCACTCTATATGTATATGTATATGGAAATCTAAATACACACCCACAAACTGGTGCTCCTCAGAAGTGTGGTTCTAAATAGTGATAATTTTAAAACTAAAATCAAGTTTCACATTAAGAAAATTAAGTATCAAAAACTCCTAAAATTAGAGAATATTAATTTCCTTTACAAAAGAAATCTTTACAAAAAGCTGCACCAGCTTTCCCTTATATAAAAGTTCTGAAAGTGTATTTAAAATGTGATAATGTCCAAAAATATTACAGATGTCTAAAGGGTTCTTAACCCTTTTTAATATCATGGACACCCCTTTGTCTGATGAAGCCTATGTATACAACCCTTCTCAGAATGCTTTTGAAAGCATAAAATAAAAAATTTAGTCTTACAAAGAAACTAATTAAAATGAAATACAATAATAAAAATGTTTAAAGCAAGTTCTCAGGTTAAGAACCTGTGGCTCTTATCTCCCATCTACACCATGAAGATAAGGAACAGGAACAGGAGGAAAAGAAGGATGATACTAGCATGAATGTAGCACTTTAAAGTTTACAAAGCATTTTACAAATATTATCTCATCTTATCCCCACAACAACCCTGAGAGGAAGGTGCTATTATCCCCATTTTACAGTTGAAGAAACCGAGACAGATAGTAGCTAAGTGATGTACCCAGAATCTCCCCATTTTCACCTGGCTGCACTAGCTTGGGACTTGCTTCTGACTGACTATGCCCCAGGAACCTCAGTATTGGGATAAACTCATCCTCCAGTATTCCACCTCATCACAGCGCTACCCTCTCATTGCCTCTCTGACTGGAGGATGGGATAACTCCAGTCCCAGCTGCACTACAAGTGTGAGACTTCTCTGACTTCTCCACCATGCCCTGGCTTGCGTCCACTTCCCACTCCTCTCTGGCCTTTTCAGCTTCTTTTTGTGTTTTGTCTTCCTGTTAGGACTGTAACCTGCTTGAAGCAGGTATTGCTTTTCTTTTTGTGTCTGGATTCCTAATGCTCAGCACACAGGAGACACTCAATAAATGTTTACTGGCTGACAGAGTCTGAGGCCAAATTTTAATTCAAGTGTTCCAGCCCCTCTAACCACACTGCCACTTGGCTGATATAAAACATACATAATATAAAATACAGCTGAATGACCTCATAAGATCATAAACTGTTTAGAATGGGAAAGACCAATACTATCATCCTTTGGATTATAAATTTTAGAGGGCAGCTAGGTGGCTCAGTGTATAGAGCACCAGTCCTGGAGTCAGGAGGACCTGAGTTCAAATCCGAACTCAGACACTTAACACTAGCAGTGTAACCTTGGGCAACTCGCTTAACCCCAACTGCCCTGCATTACCCCCTTCCAAATAGCCAAAAAAAAAAAAAAAAAGGGGGGCGGGGGGGGGGGGTTAGAAAGTGAAATAAATGACTTGCTTAAGGTACACTCTGCTAGTGATCTATTTTCACCATATTTTTCAAAATAATCTGGGAATTTTCCACGGAAGTTCTGAAGCCACTGTAGCCACATTTTCACCTAAAGCAGTTCTTAACATTTTTTGCATCATATACCCCCCTTTGATAGTCTGCTGAAGCCTGTGTCTCCTCAGAATGTTTTTAGTGCATAAAATACATAGGATTACAAAAGAAACCAATTATACTGAAATACAGTTATCAAAACAATTTTATTAAGTTGATAAACAGAATCTATGATCTAAGGACATCTTAAAAGATTTATATACTTGAGAATATAAAGAGAATATAAGAAACGTCCTGCTGGGTGAGAATAGTCCATCCAGTCCATCTAAAACTTTTAAGACAAGATAGCATTTGCATTCTATGGAACTAATGCCAAATATATAACCAACTCATGCAATTCTACTCAAATTTGTGGCTGACAGTCAAAATGTGAGTTATCTTAAACATTTCTGGAACTTTTTTATCATCCTAAAGAATGATAAAAATTCAAGGCTTCACTTAATTTTACTTTTATCTTAAGTTTTATTACTGGAAAACATCCTTCACATCAAAGTTGGTTGACTTGACCTATTAAGAACTACCATCAATTGTAAATTCAGTTGAGAAGTAATTCATAAGCTAACACATACTGGGCCCATAAAACCTGTCTCTTAACTTTCATTCTTACTACATCCTCTCCATTCACTCCCTTTCTTCTAAGGCTTCAAAAATTCACAGGTCTCTCCTATGATGGAAAAAACTTCAACTGACTTATCTCAATGCCCTCTCTGTCTCTTCATCTGTTCATCATTATATTCCTGAAATAAATACACATTTTCAATTATTCTATAATGGTACGAGATTTGGCAAAAGGAAAGTTTCAGAAGACATTTCCTTAAATTTTAAAGTTATACCTTATAGTTACTTAATACTTTGTAATAAGAGATAACTCCGTACAATTCAGTGTAGGTAAGTGGATTGACATGCACATGCAACTCGTTAAAAAATCACTTTCTATGAGTTACAGCAATTGTTAAGATCTTTGTTATCTATTCATATCTAAAATATGACTCTCAAATACTGCAAATTTCTGGAAAGAATATTCCTGAAATTAAACTCCATTTTAATGTTTTTCTTTAATTGTTTATGATTATTATTTCTAAGACTTTTAAACATCTTCAAAACATTTCTTCACTAAATGTAAAAGTCAAAATTTTTCCTATGTATAGAAATGCAAATCATAAACTATAAATCAGAACCATCTTCATAAATATTCGTACATGTTTGATACCACTGAATCAATGATATCAGAATACCTAACATTCATAGTGATTTTCCTCACTCCAAGAACCTCTAAGAACAATTTGTTTAGACTTCTCTTTTGCAATTATCTCATTATAATTTGTAAGAGACAGCAAGGTGTTGTAGAGGACTGGCCTTTTAGCCAACACCTGAGTTTGACTTTCACCACAAGCCAAATGTGTGATACCAGGCAAATGACAACCTTTCTCAGCCTTAGTCTGTTCACCTGTAAACAAAGGATTTGGACTCAAGCTAAGGTCTCTTCAGGTTCGAAGATCATGAGCCTACAAATTACTTAAATGTAGATCTGTCATGCTTCCCCATCAGATCCCCTAGAGATCAAGGACCTAATCTTAACTTAATATTCAATACTTTAGGAAAGTATTTTTACTAGCACAAAGTGTTTAATAAACATTTTTTAACTACTATATGTAGTAGTGGCTTCTATAAAATATTCAAAGAATAAAGTTAGCAAATGTCCTTTCAATCAGTAGAGCATCCAATAAAAATTAAAAGCAAATTAATCACACAGAAAGTTCTAAATGGTCACTAAAAGTAGCTCTCTTTTACAATTATTTAGGAAAGAGACATGAAAATTCTAACATGAAATTTAACATTTATACACAAAAAATAGAATCATACATGCACACTGTGAACTGGTCCTGAAAACAATTTGGAAACATACTAGAAAAATCACCAAGTGTACATTAGACCTATTAACTTGAGATATACAGTAAATATACCCCCACCCTACCCCCAAGGTCAAATGCAGAGGTGAAGGATTATATATAGCAACATTTAACTAGTAACAAAGAACTAGAATGAAAGTCCCTACTCACTGACTGGGACTGATGCTGAGGGAGATAATGAATGAAAAGTGACTAAAAAAGAGGTTCTATGATCACAGTAGTCCCTAATACCTAATGTACTATCAAATTTTATTGTTTCCTACCTTCATAATATATCTCCTATTGGATATTATATATAGGATATTATAACATCCCTTCTCTCTACTCTCCTAACTACCATCCTAGTTCAGGCCCGTTATCACCTCTCCATTGGATTATTACTATAGTCTTCTAATTGGTCTCCCCAGGTTGCTCCAGTCTTTCCCCAAGGGAGTTCCAACCCACCCTTCACTCAACTACCAATGTAGTTTTCCTAAAGGGCAGGTCTGACTGTCACCCACAACTTATTAAATTCCAATGGCTCCCTACTGTCTCTAGGATCAAGTACAAAATTCTCCTTTTGACACTTAAAAGTTCTTCACAACCTGGCCCTTTCCTACCTGTCTTCTTACACTATATATTCTCTACACACTCTAAGATCTAATCATACTGTCCTTGTTACTCCTTCAGGACATTCCATCTCAACTCTGTAAATTTGCACTAGCTGTACCCCTATGTCTTTAGTATCTAGATCCTCCTTCCAAATTTCTACCTCTCCTACATTCCCCTGCTTCCTTTAAGATAGCTCAAATCCTTCCCAGAGAAGGCCATTCCTAGTCCTTCATCCCTCCCAGCACCTTCCTTCAGAGACTGTCTTGGAGGTACACAGTGGTCTCCCCATTAGAATGTGAGTTTCTTGAGGATAGGGACTTTTGCCATTCTTTGTATGCCCAGCACTTTAACATTTATATTGTTGCTGATTGACTGAATGGCTAAACAAACTATGTCATAAGAATTTAAAAGATTATTAAACCAATAAAAGATAGCAAATATGAAGACGTTAGAGGGCATAAGAAAAAAGTACATGATCTATTGGAGAGCAAATTAATAGAACCAAGAATTTATATGAAGCCCACAACTATGTTAAGTAACATTTAAAAGCTCCACAACTATGATCAACAGAGTGACCAAAAGTGGAAGCATACCTCCCACCTTTCAGAATAAGGGTGTATAATGAGACAATACAGTCAGGTCCTGCCAGCATGTTGTTATTCTGTTTAACTATAATGACTACACAGAGAAGTTCTATTGTGGTTAAGGGAAAGAATCTCTAGGAAGTAACAGATAAAAAAAAGGTGGGAGTGGGAGGGAGATAAAATATCTTCAAAGTTAGATCATGTTTACAGTTAGAAGTTACTTTAAAAATCATCTATTCCCAATCCCTTCACTTTATAGAAATGAGGAAACTTAGGCCTAAAGTCCATCACATTCCCATATGATTTGCCAAGGTTCTATACTTTTACTAAGTAGAAGGACCTGAAATTGAAACCAGGTCATCTAACTCCAAATCCAGTGTACTTTCTACTACAAAACACTGCCTCCAAACAAAATAAATGAATTTTTTTTTTATTTTCAAGATTGACATATGAAAACATAAAATACGGTATGTCTTTCTCTTTAAATCTGAAAGTCTATTAAGTATCCTGATGTGATGATCATTTGGCATTTACCAAATATAACAGTTTACATACACTGTTTGGCATTTGTGAAGCCAGAGAAGCTGTCAAACCTAGGAGCTAGCCTAATACCTAGATAATAAAGTTAAATTTTCACTTAATTCCCATTAAATATATAAAGAGAATCACAGGATCATACATGTGTATTTTTTTTTCAGTTATCAGTAACTACAGAACTGAAATTTAAGAATTCCAACATGACTGATCATTACAACTGCCCAAAACTTCCCCTATCTAGTCCAACTCTCCTCCTACAATTAAGAAACCTGAGGACCAGGGATATGGGAAGTAACCTGTCCATCCTACGACACTCAGTCGTGGAAGAATTTAATTCTACATCTCTTAATACACAACAATCACTGAGGGTCCTGAGAGGAGCCTGCGCCAAGTTATAAGGCTGGTGTGGTTAAAGGCAAAAGGCTAAGGTTCAGCGCGTAAGCCAAAGCTTTCAGATCCTGCCAGGAACATCCCAGCATTGGGAAAACCACGAGTCGTATCGAGCTCAGAGCCAGGAAGTTGCTTTGGTTCTAAAGGGTTAACTTAAGACAACTTGCCAATTAATTGGAGGCAAAAGTAAATTCTGTCCCCAGCCAGGCCTCGCCTACTTCGGGATGAAAACCCGACAAGGCGCTCGAGCGGCAGGGCCCTTCGGATACAGAACAGGGGGCGGGGGCCCGAGGGGGAAGAAAAGTTGGTGGAGCGGCCGGCACGGGCCTGCGTGGAAGTGGAGGCGTGCACACGTGGAATGACCCCGTTTACTGACCCAGCCCGGGAGTCCCGTCCCACTCCTGGAGGCCGGGGTGGGACGAGAGCCTCTCGGGGCCTGGAGGCTACCACCAGTGCTCAGCGCTTTCCGCCCTCCCCAGGATCCAGGGTTTAATCCCATTGTGTCGTATCGCCCAGCAGCCACGGCAACAGGACTGCGGGCTCCGGGACGGACCCGAGCCCGGGGACCGCCTCCCAACGCTCACGCCCGAACGAGGACCAAAGTGCCCCAGGTCCCCAGTGCTGGGCCCCGCGCTCCCTGCACCGAGCTCGCAGCTCCGTCCGAGCCAGGCCCGCCCGAGGCCTCCGGGGAGCGAGGCCGAGGCCGCGCGGCGCCTCACCGTGTGGTCGTGCTCGTCCGCCCGGCCCCGGGGCGGCAGCAGCAGCAGCAACAGCGCCGCCGCCGCCGCGCGGGCGACCCCCAGCCGCGGCTCCATGGTGCGCACTCCCCCCGCCCGGCGCCGGCCGGCCCTCCTCCCGAGGCTCCTCCGCTGCCGCCGCCGCCGCCGCCGCCGCCGCCGATTCACATCCAAGGGGCGCGCGCACACGGACGAACAGGGCCGGGGCCCAGCCGCTGCCCCTGCCGCCTTGGCGCTGCCCGAACCGAACCCGCCGTTGCCGTCGCCGTAGCCGTCACCGCCCGCGGCCAAGCGTAGCCCCCGCCCCGCCGAGTCCGCTCCGCCGCCGCCGCTGCCTTCGCCTCAGCTTCTTCCTCTGACTCAGCCACGTCATCCGGCCACCCAGTCACACACCGGAAGTGCCTCCCCTAACGTGGGGCAGCAACCGCCGCCGACCGCGGCCGAGGGAGCTAGTAAAAGACAGAGCCCGGCTCTAGCCTGGCCGCGGGGAGGAGGGCGCGCGCAGGCGGAGGGCAGGGAGGGGAGGGAAGAGGAAGGGGAGAAAGAGGGCGTGCGCGCCAGCGGAGGGGAGGGGGAGAAAGAGAGGGCGCGCGCCTGCAGAGGGGAGGGGCGAGGGCGCGCGCGCGCGCGGAGGAGAGGGGAGGGGCGGGGAACGCCGGTCCCCTGGGGCGCTCGCGGGCGGAGCCCGAGCCGGGAGAGGAGAAGGGAAGGAGGCTCCCGGAAGTGGCCGGGCTAAGTCCCAGGCGGCCGAGCCTCCTCGAACCTCTTAGACTCCACGTGGTGAGGCGGGAAACTGCGTTCGAGACCTAGGTTCGAATCCTGCCCCTGCCTCTCAAGGACATCCAGGCACTTCTTTCAGAGCCGTAGTTTTCCCCTTTCCGAAGTGGGGATAATTATGAGCTTGTAGATTTGGAGCTGAAAGGGACCTTTCAGGTCGTGGAGTCTAACCTCCTTGGTTTTACAGATGGGGAAAAGAGGCCCACATAGATAACTTTTCTTTCATTGTCGTGTCAAAGATCAGAAGAGGCAGCGCTTGGATTCCACTTTAAAACAAATCTTTTGATTATCCCATTTAGCACATCTGTGTGTCTAGCCAGTTTCTTTCCTGAGCTCTGGACCGTCATCACCAGACTGACCATTAGATATTTCAGACTAGATTTGCTGTTGGACGTTTCCAGCCTAACATGTCCAACGCAGAGCTCATTATTCTTTCCGTCCCACAGTCCCACCTCCTTTCCAGGCTATCCTCCCTCACCCCGCGTGTCTAGTCATTTTCCGAGGCTGGCAATTTCACCCTGCACCGTATACCTCCCGCGGGTCGCTGCGCACGCGCAGACTGCCCGCTCCGTTTTTTTTTTCCCAGCTCGCACCCTGATCACCTCTCACCTGGGTCACCTTAGCAGCCTCCAGAGTGGTCTCACCGCCTCTTCCCGCTCCAGGCTGCCAAGTGATTTTCCTGAAGCGCAGGTTGGACCCTATCGTTCCTCTATTCAGTAAACTCCTGGGGCCCCTGTTGACTCCAGGATAAAATAAAAACTCCTCCTTTTGGCATTTAAAGCCCTTCCCCACCTGGACCGAACCTCCCTTTCCAGCTTTAGTATATGTTATTCCCCTTCACGAACTCTACCAGTCAGTCAAACTGGCTTTCTTGCTCGTCGCACACAGCGCTCTGTCTCCTGTCCTCAGACCAGACAGACTTGGGCTGTCCCCCCACAGGTATTCTTACCTGTGCCCTTGTTTCCTTCACAATGTCGCTCAAGCACCACCTCCTCTATAAGCCTTTACTGAGCCCTCCCAACTGCTAGGAACCCATTCTTCAAGAATTGCCTATTTATTTTATAAATATTCCATAGGTATCTACATATTATTGGCCCTTAAAATGTAAACTCACTGAGGGCCGGGACTTTCATTTGTATCTGTATTCCCCGGCACTGACCACAATGCCTGTGATAAAGTAAATGCTTGCTTAATAAATGCTTGTTGAATTGCTTGGTGACTTCAGCTTCCATGAGTTTAAAAAGATGACTTTTATTATAGTCACCATAATAATAATAATAATATTAGATAGATGACTTTTAGATCTAAATATCCAGTCCTAATTTAGTCCTGTCCTACATAACCAACTTGTCTATTGGACATTTCAAACTGGATAATCCATAGGCATCTCAAATTAAAACAGAAGGTAAGATAGCTACCAAGACATCTAAATGACTTCAGATGTCTCTAAATATTGCAAGACAAAGGACATTGAACCAACACTCCAGGAAACAGAACCCCATGGACTCCCAAAACAGCATGCAACTGCATCAAGATGTTCAAGCTAGAAATAAGACTATTGAAAAAAAGCTGAAAGAGAACAAATGGAGAATTGATGGCCTGTGCAACAGATAATTATCAGAGTAGAAAAACTTGAATCCACCATGGCGAGTCTTTCCAAAGAAGTGAAAGAAAGAACAGCTGATTGGGAATGCGGATACACAGAAGTGAAAAAGCCACCTGTCACATGCTATTTACAGTCCCCTCTTTCTGGCACTTAAAGCACTCTATCACCTGGCCATCCTGCCTCTTTGGCCTGATTATACCTTCCCCGTATCCACAAGCTAAATGCTCTTGTCATACTGGTCTTCTTGATGTTCCTCCAACACAGCACTCCATTGGACGTTACCCAAGCCTGGGATGTCCTCCTTCCTTATCTCCACCTATTGGAATCCCTAGTTTCCTTGAAGTCTCTGCTTCTTCATGTGACCTTTCATGGCCTCCTAGCTACTAATGCCTTTGCCCTTCTCCAAGGCCTACCATGTTAGCGTTTGGCATATATTTAGATATTATACATGATGTCACCTCCATAAGAACTTCAAGGGGAAAAGGAACTGATTTGCTTTTGTCTTTTAATCTTCAGTGCCTAGAACAGTGTCTGTTGCATTGTAGATACTTAAATACTTGGGGTTTTTTAAATTTATTTTTTGTTAAATTTTGAGTTCCAAGTGGAATAAATGCTTATTGGTTGATTGATTGATTGCACTTACGTGGAATGCCTTCCTTTGTAGGTTATCCTGTCCTAATCCTATACCCAACTCAAATCTTTCTTTCTCCATGAAGCTTTTCTTGGTTGCTCCAAGCTTCACTGATCCACCCTTTCCTCTAAATTCTTATAATCTCTACCACATAATTCAGCACCATCTTGTATTCATTATTGTGTAATGAGAGGCTTGTCTCTTCAATTAGATTGTAAAGTCTTTGAAGGAAGAAACCACATTTTATACTGCTGTAGCCCCCAAAGTACTATGAAGTAGATGGAAGTAGTCATTTGATAAATGCTTACTGATTAATTGTAGTGTTACTAAAATTAATCTAACCCCTGGACTGAAACCTACTAAACTACAAACTAAATCATTTTAGCACTGATTCTCTCTGAACAGTCAATCCAGGACTAACTATAGGTGGGGCCTCTCTCCTCCCAGATCTCAGTCTCTGTGGTCAATTTTTCAAGACCTTTAATTGCTGAGATAGCTTGTGACCATGATTAACAAGGAAGGAAATGTTGCAGGCTCAGACAGAGGGCCCAGGTGGCACACATAAAGGGAAAGCAGAAAGGGAGCACCGAGTCACAAAAGGAGTCATTGATAGAAATGTGAATCATGGGACTATTATTTTAGAGCTAAGTTAAAAGTAGATCACAGCCCATTAAGTTAGACAAATACTATGTTCCAGACACTGTGTTAGGTTTCAGTGATATTCGAAGACCAAAAAAAAAGAAAAATCCCAGTCTGCAGGGAATTTATATTCTGTGTGAAGTATACAGCATTTATTTGGGTAAGTATAAACAGTGTGATCCTAGGGGGGAGAGAATAGTGACAACTAGGGGAGTCAGAAAAGGTTCTATGAAGCGGCACCCAAGAACAGCCTAGAAGAACACCAAAGATTTTAAAAGCCATTGGTGAGTATGGGGCACCTTCCAAACATGGAACAACCCTTGCAAATGCAAGAGACGAAACACCAAGTTTGGGGAATGGCAAGTAAGCCAATTTGGATGAAGGTAGAGTGTATAAAGGGGAAAAACTTGAAATAAATTTGGAAAGGTAGGCTGAAAGTGATAACACATTATTAGAAGTGCAAAAAAATGTTATATTTGCCTTTTTAAAAAAACAAGTAGGAATTATCATAGTGTTCACTTAAAATACAAGGGCTCCACACAATCTGGAACTATACCAAAAGAGCTATAAAAAAATGCATACACTTTGATGCAGCGATACCACTACTAGGTCTGTATCCCAAATTTTTTTTTAAAGGGGGGAGGACCTATTTTGTACAAAAATGTTTATAGCAGCTCTCTTTGTGGTGGCGAGGAATTACAAATTGAGAAGATGTCCATCAATTGGGGAATGACTGAATAAATTGTGGTATATGATTGAAATGGAATACTAAGAATTGACAGGCAGGATGACTTAAAAAAAAAAAAAACCTGGAAAGATTTACACAACCTGATGCAAAGTGAAGTGAGCAGGACCAAGAGGTTCTGATATACAGTAACAGCAATAATGTGTGCTGATCAACTATGAATAATTTAGCTATTCTCAGGAATACGATGATCCAAGATAATTCCAAAAAATGATGAAAAATGCTATCCACATCCTGAGAAAAAAAAATGATGAAGTCTAAATCCAGATTGAAACATACTTTTTTTAACTTTTTTTTTTTGGTGGAGTGGTCTTGTTTTTGTTTTTTGGTCTGTGTCTTCTTTCACAATGACATAGAGAAATGTTTTGCATGTTCACACATGTATAATCCATGTATAACCTTTATCAAATTGCTTGCCATATGAAGAAGGGATGAGGAAGGAAGAGAATTTGGAACTCAAATTTTTAAAAAATGAATGTATGAAATTGTTTTTACATGTAAGTGAGGAAAAATAAATTCCTATCAGAGTAAAAAAAAATGCAATGACTCCATCTGCCAAATTCCTACTCCTTTAAGACTTGTGGCTCCATCACCTCAGAAATTTTCAGATAATAAATATTCAAGACCCTGTCTACCCATACAGCTTTTCTCATACTGTACAAACTTGTTCTCGTCCTCCTCCATAGATGATCCAACCAACACAAGGGAAGTCTTGAGTCTTTCATGATGTTATATAGCTTGGTGCTTTTGGGATATCCATCTGCTCTTCCTCACTTTCATTGTAATATCCAGCTTTCACTACAAAGACTTGTCTATCTCCTTTTCTAATAATACATTTCTATAAGGATCCCTTTTGTAACACTTCTTGCACTCAGTGGTAATACAGAACAATCATAGGCCCTCCATATCTCTCTCCATTGCCCTTTGGATTACCTGCAATTTTTATTCTTCTAGTATAGTACTTCATAATTCATGCTATAGTAAAAAAAATAAATCTTGATTAACTAGCACTTTTTATTAAGATATCAACAAGATTGGGGTGGGGAACTGATTTTAAGAAGAAAGCATATTACAAGAAAGATGTCCTATTAGACATTAATAATAATTTTTAAAATTCTAAGGGTTACTACACTTTCCCAAAATGTTTACAATTCACAGTACTGAACCATTAATTGAGGTTCAGAATGTTGACCCAGTTGTATTACAAAACCTGAATCTAGGATTAAATTAAGTTCAGAATACTCTGCTTAATATATTAAAAAAAAAAAAAAGGCATGTTTGAAAGATTTTGGACAGCAGAAATTGAAATTAAAAGGGTTTTCTGGTTAGCCCTTATTTTGCGAGTGTCAGAGAATGACCTAAGATGACTTTGCTGATTCAAGCAGGAAGCATTTGAGTGGTAGATGATTATCCCCTGAGCTATTAGGAATCTGATTGAATACCAATTAGGCTCTAGGACCTACATTCTGTTATACTCTCTGGTATCAACCCACAAGTTTAAAGAAAGCAGGAAATTGCAGAGAAGCACAGTCTTCCTTATGGGAGGGAGTTAGACCTTCAGGAACACCAGTTTTGGGAGTCAGAAGAGGAATAAAAGTTGGTGAAAGCCAATTACTAATTTAAGATTAAGGGTTGACTAGTAAAGGAGAGAGTAGGTCCTAAGAAATGAAACCTGGGTCCACTAATATGCCACATAAGCCCAGGTAAAAATAAGTATCAAGTCTTCTTTTAATGTTCCTGTGTTTGTAATTTTTTAAATTTCTTTAGAATCCAGCACTAAAAACCAGTAGATTACGTCAGAAATAATAGCTTTAGGGGTGACTAGGTGGCGCAGTGAGTAAAGTGCTGTCCCTGGAGTTAGGAGGACCGGAGTTCGGTTCTGGCCTCAGACACTTAACAACCACACAAAAATACTAGCCGTGTAACCTTGGGCAAGTTACTTAACCCCAATTGCCCTACAAAAGGCAAAAAAAAGAAATAATAGCTTTATATATTACTTTAGGGTTTGCAAAGCATTCTATATCTGCTATTTCATTTAATCATTTACAACAGCCTGTGAGGTAAGTGTTATTGTTATTTTCATTTTACAGATAGGGAAACTGAGCCTAAAAGGTAAAGGGACTTGCCCAAGATCATAGTGCTGCTAAGTGTGGAGGTAGGATTTGAACTCAGGTCATCCTCATTCCAACTCTAACATTCTATGCACTACACTAGTGCCTCCCTTCTGATACAACCTATCATTTATCTGTATACCTTATCTGTATGTAGCTGTTTGCAAGTATCTCTTCTATTAAAATGTGAGCTTCTTGAGAGCAGGAATTGCCTTTTGCTTTCCTTCGTATCCCCAGAGTTTAACATGTGGGCCTAGCACATATTAGGTGATTAATTAGGTGACTGATTAACCATGAAACCTCCTGAAAGGATTAGATGCTTGTTTAGGCACAAAAAGGAAGAGGGAGAAACTGAAACCCACCCCTGAAATGGACCTGGAAAGTGCAAAAACCCAGGTGGAGGAATGAGTGGTTGCAATGAGCAGTAGGCAGGTCATATCTTTGAGGACCATGGGCAAGAAGATATGAAGGGGAAGGGAAATCAGCCCCAACCACGTACCCTGAGATGTTCACACCAGCAGGAGATCTTGAGTGACTCACAACCAGACATTTCAATTTTGGATTAATCAAGGATTGGGATAAATAACAACAAAAACAATAACTAGCATTTATATAGAGCTTCCATATTTACAAAGAACTTTACACATGGTAATTCATTTTAATGATTCAATCAAAGTAGTATTTGTTGAGTACTCAGATTAGAATTGCTCGCCAAGGTGTTACTGTACAATACCCCAGGAGGCAAATCTGTGGGCTCAGTCCCTTGTTAAATAAACAGACCAAGGGGGCCTTTGAGGTTCTGAGCTGCTTTTGTTTCCACCCTGTCTAAAATTCATTTTTCCAAATGATAATAGAAAAGCCAATCAAGTTAACATTGTTCTTACTTCCAACTTCAGTAGTTCTCAGATTCCAGATTACTGAAACATAAGTACTCTGTGAGCAGCAGAGTTGTGTAGTAGAAAGACCCCTGAACTCTGGTTCAGGAAGCCTGGTTTCAAAACTTCTTACTGAGTAGCCATGGGCAAGTCACTCTAGGTCTCTGGGCCTTTATTTCATCTTCTGTAAAAATAGAAATAAAAATCCTCTAGCTGAGATACAGGGTAGCCTAGTGGAGATGAGATGACTGGCTTTAGGGTCATCAGACCCTGGGTGCAAATCTGCCTTTGACACGTCCTAAGTGTATGACCCTAGTCAAGTCACTTGCCCTCTTGGTACCTAGGTAATTCTAAGATATTAAACTACAGAGAAGTTTCTGATAGGACATTTATTAAGCAGAGGCAGGTAAATGACACCATGGAAAGGGCATGGGACTTGGAATCAGAAAGCTTGTTCAAACCATGCCTCTAAAAATTGCTAGCTGTCCAGTGACCCTGAGCAAATTGTATAACCTCTCTCTTTATCTATAAAATGAGAATAATAGCACTTACCTCACAAGGGAAGGTTGTCGTGAAGATCAAATGAGAATGTAAAAAGCACTGTGCATACCTTAAAGAACTATATAAATGTCATCTATTATTATAATGTGAGATAGCCTGTGATGAGTGTCCTATGAACTTTGCAGAAAATAAATGTTAAAGGACCCTAGGGGAGAGAAAGATCATCTCTGAGTGGAGAGATCAGGCATTTCACGTAAAAGAAATAACATGTGAGGGTAGGCACAAGGGTAGGGATGATCACAATTGGTTATTAAGATGCCAGACTTAACTGGAGTAGAAAAGTTGAATTTAGCAGTCCTAGAAAATGAAGTAAGTGAGATGAGGAAAGGCCAAATTATAAAGGTTCTGGAACATCAGTCTTAGGAATATAAACTTTTTCCTGCAGGTTTCAGACAACCATTAAATAGTATTTGAGTTGAGTCATTGTTGGATTTTTTTTTTAAGTCAGATAGTGATTTAATGAAAACAGTGTTTTAAGATTACCCTGGTTGCAATGTGTAAGAAAAACTGAGGAACCAGAGGCAGGAAGATGGATTAGGAGGCTGTTAGAATTTAGCCATGAGGGGAAATGAGCCTGGACTAAGTCTGTGGCAATGAATATGAAATGGAAGAAAAGATCTTTAGATAGTTTGAAAGCAAGAATCAATATGAAGGGGCAGCCAGGTAGCACAGTGAGTAAGAGCACTGGCTCCAGTGTCAGGATGACCTGGAGATCAAATCCAGGCTCAGACACTTAACACCCACCCAGAAACACCTGGCCGTGTAACCTTGAGCAAATTACTTAACCACAATTGCTTAGGGGTGGCCAGGTGGCTCCGTGAATGAGAGCACCGGCTCCAGTGTCGGGATGACCTGGGGATTGAGTCCGGGCTCAGATGCTCGGCACCACACCCAGAAATAACTGGCTGTGTGGCCTTGAGCAAGTTACTTAACCCTGATTGCTTTAAAAAAAAAAAAAAGAATCAATATGGAAATGTTGAATCAAAGATGACTCCAAAGGACACAGGAATGGGATGATAGAGAGATGGCAAAACAGGTGGTATAGGGCCTAAGAAAACGTTATAAATTAGGACTGCTTCACAAAACTTTTGTCTAAGACATTAATGGGGTCACACCTGTGATCACTGTAACTTTCCTGTTTCCTTCATCTTTGTTACTGGTCTTGCTCAGTGGCATGGAGAGGCATAAGGAAAGTATATCAAGAGACAAGTTCTAGTGATCTCTATAACCAGATAATAGCCTCCTCTGTTTTTAGAGTTGTGCTTATAAAACCAAATTGTGTAGTACCACCAGTAGATGAGCCAAACAATTAAGACATAGTCTCTTCCTTTGTTGAGCTTAGTAGGCCATGACAATATTTACTTCAATTCAATAGGCATTTATTAAATAACTTGCATATGCAAGGCACACTGTGTGTGTGGATCTGGAGAAATAGAAGTAAGAAATAATAGTCACTATCTTACAATTTAGTAGGGGGGCAAAACAAGCACACAAGTAAATATAAGACAATAAAATGGAAAAGCACTGAGCCAAGTATATTAATAAGATTAGAGATTCCAAACAACAAAGACAAAGACTTACACTAAGTTGATCTAATTCAGCAATTAATTTGTAGCACTCTCTGCCCTTTGATGTGAGCCCCTTCTTAGCTATACTTAGGTCTGTGAGGGTAATTTTCCATTCAAAACCATAGCTTAGGATCCTGGGTTCATGTTCCTTTTATTCAATCAAACTTTAAGTGTAATACTGGTTTCAATAACCTTTCCCACAGAGACTGTGGATATAATTTTTGTATCTTCAAGAGGAAATGAAATATTGGGTGTGGTTATAGTTTAAATATTAACTGTGAGGAATCTATAGAGTCCATGCTAGTTCCTTATATATTCATAATTTACAAATCAATTTAGTTGAAATACTAATACAAGAAGGGTAGAAGACATATGCATGGCACCACTGCCGTCTTAGATACCCATTTTGACCTCTCTCCAGAAAATGAAGCCACAGACACATAGCCATAAACACAGCAATCAGTCTATCTAGGCAAGAGACTTGTTCTGGATGATGTCCAGAGGTTGAGTGCTATGCAATTTTATACTGAGGTAGACAAAAGTAGCTAGGGCTTCTCATATGTGCCCCAGTCTTAGGGAAAATGGGCCTCAATCATCAGATTTCATAAGGTTAGACATGGGTTGATAGAATTCCTGTGATGCAGTAACAGATATCCATCAATTACCCCAGTTGTCTTTTCCTGCATATTTGTATCAGCAATGCCATATTCACAATGCCTATAGAGATTACAAATATGCTGATATAGTTATCCATCACAAAATACATCAGGTTTGCCATTTGGGGAAATAAACTAGAAAATTTATTAAGATACCAAAAGACTGAGTCCCAAAACCAGAAAGTGAAAGTCATCAGAGTAGTTATGACATTGGCACAGGTAGATAAAGTAGAAAGCACCCACATTTTCAAGCCTTTAAAACAGAACAGGCTACCTCAGGCAAAGGTCCTCCTCTCCCCACTCACAGCAACCACCCAGCGTCCTGGAAGAGCACTCCCAGCAGCTCCGGCCCCTGGCAGTGCTCAGCCGGAGTCCTAACTCAAAAAAAAAAAAAAAAAAGGCAACTGCCCCCAAC
>NW_027187330.1:1318198-1323653 GCF_028583685.1 Petaurus breviceps papuanus
CCCATAACCCTTACATTCGGCCCCAAGATCTTTCATGTCCCTTACTTGGCAAAAATACAGTAGGAATAACTGGTGTCAACAAAATTTCACAACAATATAACAAGAATAGCACACAATAAACACAAAAAACCATATTTTAGGGTGGGGCTTGAGCACAAGCTCCCCATCATTCCCCCCACCCCGAACAAATGGGGCCCCAAAATCTTGTGGTAAGGGGTGAAGATCTCTTCTTCTATGGCTACTTGCTGCTGAAATCGGATGTAGAGCTGTCCCTGTCCTTAGGGGTCCCATTTGAGAGGTCAGTTCTTAATATGCTTGATGCCAGGTCCAAGGGTGACACATCACAGTTGCAGACAGGGGGTGACATCCAGCTTAAGCTATCAGGCATCTACAGATGGAGGGTACCAAGCCTGTGGAAACAAATCTAACAAACAAGGTGAACAAACAAAAAATCAAGAACAATAACCAGACTATTGTAGCCTCACTCACGGTAGAATAAATGATTTAAGGGTACAATTTTGTAATCATCTTCTCCAGAATAAACAATAGTTACAGTGTTATCCTTCCCATATGCTATAATCTCTGCAGCCTTTGGAACATCATCTGGCTTCCGTTTTACCCATACTTTAGCTCCTGATTTTATTCTATCAGTAGAACCAAATCCTTCAGTTCCTGTGACAGTTATTTTGGAAGGAGGGTCAGTTTTTACAAGTGGCATTGTTTTACAAGGAACGATAATCACTTGAACTATCCTATCATTCTTGTAAATCTGTATGGGCCCTTTACCTAAATTCTGGAATGTTACAACAATTTCTCCTTGATAATTAGAATCTATTACTCCAGCCAATACATGTATTCCTTGAGCTGCTAATCCTGATTTGGGTAAAATCTGTCCAAAGTGATTTTTAGGGATTCTTATGCATATCCCAGTGGAAATTTTTCTTACTTCTTTCCTGTCCAACCAAAAGTCCTCTAAACAATGTAAATCATACCCCACCGAACCAGGTGGTCCTGGGTACGGTGCTGGGACATCTGGCCTCAAGGTCCAATACTCAATATTTGGGATCTTGTGTGTTTGTTGTTTTCTAATTTGCAGATTGGGGGTCATCATTCTGGCTAGAGGTGTACTTCCTCCCAATGGTCTATTATTCAAATTACGCAAAGCCATGAACAAATTATCCTTCCAATGTTGATATGAATTATTGGAACTTAACTTCCTCAATTGTCCTTTCAGTAATCCATTCATTCTTTCAATCAACCCAGATGCTTCTGGATAATATGGAATATGATATATCCATTCTATATTGTTTAGTATACAATACTTCTTCATTTCATTGCCTTTGAAATGTGACCCATTGTCACTTTGAATCTGCATTGGGGTTCCATAATATAGACTTATGAGATCTAGGGTTTTACAAGTGTTTTTCTGGGTTGCATTCTTATAAGGACAAGCTACTAGTACACCTGAATAGGTATCAACACAAGTACATATAAATCTGCATCCTTTATCCAGTGGTAGTGGACCAATATAATCTATTTGCCAGATTTGGGCTGGGACTTTTCCTCTTGCTATCTCTCCAGTTACTACCCGAGGAACAGTTCGCTCCTTTTCCAATTGACATATATGACATTCTTCTGCTATCTGTTTTAACAGTGAATGAGAGATACTAATACCTCGATCTTGTGCCCACTGGTGTGTGGCCTGGACCCCCAAATGGCCTGCCGTTTGGTGGACCCATTTTGCTAATACCGGATCATCAGTTGTTGTCAAAGTAGGGACAATACGTTCAGTAGCAATCTTTGCCAGTCGATCAGCATGAGCATTGTACTCACGTTCTGGTGTGGTGGGGGCCACGTGAGCATCTACATGAAAAACTGACAAGTCAGTGACCAAATACATGTTCCAGATATCTTCCCATAATTCTTTGCCCCAGACTTGTTTACCATGAATTTCCCAATTTTCATTTTTCCACATGGGCATCCATGTAGCTAACCCATTAGCTACCGCCCATGAATCAGTGAATATATGACACTGTCCTCCTTGTTCTATTCTGATGGCTTGATATACTGCCATAAGTTCAGCATATTGGCTACTTGCACCTATCCCAGTACTTTCCAAAGTCCTTCTAGTACATGGGTTATAGGCCACTGCTTTCCAATGTCTTTTTTGCCCCAAATATTTTGCTGTCCCATCAGTAAACCATGCATGTCTCTTTTGTTCCTCAGTTAATACATCATATCCCTCATTCCATTTGACAGTGGACTGTACCAACTGTTGCTTTGGCTCAGGGGGTGTGTCATTCCTCTCAATTTCTATGTTTGCTATAGATTCATGCAGAGCAGAGACTCCGCTTTTGCCTGTTTTTGCTCTATTTTGAATATACCACTTCCATTTGATTATACTAGCCTCTTGGGCATGTCCAATTCTGTGAGAAGCTGGGGTACTCATTACCCAGGTCATAATTGGGATTCCAGGTCTTAATATCACTTCATGGCCCACAGTCAGTTGTTCAGTCTCCACCAAAGCCCAATATGCAGCTAACAACTGCTTTTCAAAAGGTGTGTACTGGACTCCAGATGAAGGGAGTTTCCTACACCAAAATCCCAAAGGTACATTTCGGCTTTGTTGTTTTTGCCATAAGCTCCAGTTTGCATAATCATCTTGTACAGTCACTTGCAATTCCACTGGACCATTTTGCATGGGCCACAAATCTAGGGCCAATTGTATGGCAGCCTTGGCTTCTTCAAAAGCTTTACTCTGCTCAAGTCCCCAATCGAATTCATATTTCTTCCGTGTGACTCTATATAAAGGTTTTAAAATCTGTCCCAAATGTGGAATGTGGTGCCTCCAGTATCCAAACAATCCTATGAACTTTTGGGCCTCCTTCTTATTGGTAGGGGTAGAAAAATCCTGAATCTTTTGTCGGGCTTGAGGAAGAATCTCCCTTAGCCCCTTGTTCCATTGTATACCCAAAAACTTCACATTCTGAGCTGGTCCTTGAACCTTTGCAGGGTTAATTTCCCACCCTTTACTTTTCATATGCTCAATTAGAAGGGTCAAACTCCTTTCCACTACTTTCGCATCTTTTCCCTGTATCATGATATCATCAATGTAGTGGGTAAGCTGTACACCAGGTAGCTTTAATTCATCCAACTGTTCAGCCACAATCCTGTGACAAATAGTGGGGCTATGTATGTACCCTTGTGGCAAGCGAGTAAAAGTATATTGTCTACCCTGCCAAGTGAAAGCGAAGTGGTCCCATTGTTTAGAGTCTATTGGGATGGTGAAGAAGGCATTTGCCAAGTCAATAACTGCATACCAAGTCCCATCATATTTCTGGATCCTCTCTATTAAGGTGATGGTATCTGGAACAGCAGCATACAAAGAAGGAGTCACCTTATTCAACTGTCTATAATCCACAGTCATTCTCCATGTCCCATCTGATTTTCTTACTGGCCAGACAGGATTATTCCATCTTGTGGTTGTAGGGACTAACACTCCTGCTTCAACATATTCCTTTATAGTAGTGGCAATTTCATCTTGCCCACCTGGCACACGATACTGTTTTAAAGTAATTACTTCAGAAGGTTCAGGTAAAGTGATTGGGTCCATTTTTAGTTTTCCTACTAAAACTGTATTAATTTCTATCTTCCTCACAGCAAATTGGTATCTTCCTTCAGGTAAATTCAGAGTCATGCCTCTCAATACATCTATTCCAATGATGTATTCAGGAATGGGTACAACAACCACAGTATATTCCTTCTTAGGTAACTGCCCAATTTTCATTGTTATTTTAACCTGTCTGGCTGATATTTCAGTGCCTCCTAGACCTGTGATGGTAATAGGAGTTCCATGTTTAAACTTATCAGGGTTTCCATAGATGAGTGTGGCCTCAGCCCCAGTATCAATCAGTGCCCTAGTCACAGTAGTTGATCCATTCTTCCAATATATTGTTAAACCAATATGGGGTCTGCAATCTCTTCTGCATATTTCTTTTATCTGGGCTGGGGCTTGGCCTATCTCCTATTCCCCCTGAAGGTGGGGCAAACTTGGATACAAAGATTCAGATTCAGAAATACCTGTGGGGGTGGTTCCTGCTTCCCTGTTCATTCTAATGCTAAGTACCTTTTCTTGGTACAGCTTATGCAGCTCTTCAGTTGGAATACCATCTATTCTTCTAAAATCCACCCCAGCTCTTAATAGAGCAGTAAACAGTTCCCTTCTTGTGGGTCTATTTTGTCTCTGAATCCTCTGGCTGTTTACTCTTCTCTCTCCAGGCAATTTGTCTTTTTCCCATTCCCCTAAATCGCTTAATTGTGAAATCTTATCCAGCACCTCTGAAAGAGGGTGCCCTATTTCTCCAATTAAAAGAGTCAGAATTAGGTGCTTATATGCAGGAGGAGCCGTCTTCACTATGATATTTCTATGAGGAACTCCTAGGGGGGTATCATAATATGCATTTGCATCTCCAATCAGGATAGCAGTTTTTCATTACCTCCTCCTTTAACTTTCTCATACAGTCTCTAAGTGAGTACCAGGGTCTGTCTCCCCTAGGCCACATAGATTCAGTTGGATATTGCTTTTTGCAACCTTCTGCAGCTAAAGCTAGAAGACTCGTTTTGTTATTTCCTCCTTGCATATGGTGATCCCTAAAAGCCTGGTGTACAAAAGGATTCTGACTGATACTTATGAATTTTAAACAGTCCTCATTGTCCAGTGTTATTCCTCCTGCGCCTTCATCAGTGATTCTTACTATCCAAGACACTAAAGACTCCCCCATTCTTTGGGTAAATCTACTCAATATATCAGTGATCTCCTGTTGAGTGAAATCCTCAATTATCTCCCTGGACTCTGTTTTGCCTCGGTGGTTCTCCTGCCTTCTTCTTCGTATGGGGAGAGCTTCTACATTAGAAGACTCCTCATCTAACCTTGCTCCATTCTCCTCACACACATTCTCCTGGAAGCTGTCAGGGCAACTCTGCCCAGCCTGTACAAAAGCTGCATGCACATTCCTTCTGCTAGTTTTTTGCTTCCTTTTAGCTACATGAACAGTAGCTTGCTCCTGGACCACATGGGTCCCTCCAGTTTGCTCTTCTGAGTGCTGTGACACAGAAGAATCCTCAGGCAAACCAGCTGACTCCCTAGCCATCCGAGCTCTTTCCTTCAGCAGCTTATCCCTACTTTTACACATAAGGCGATAACTTGTTAGCAGCACCCAGCCTCTCCTGCACACTCCTGCCAGTTCTTTGCCTGGTTCTATGGGTATTGCTTTCAAACATCTTTCCAAATCTCCAGGTTCTCCCTCTTTTAGCCTTGGTTCCCAGTTTTCACAGGGCCCTGTGCTTTTAGCCCATTCTCTGGCTAGAGAGGAATAAGGCAAATCCTCCCATCCTGGAATAGCCATTTCTCCCTCTAAAGCCCCACTGCTTCCAAATAGAGGCCTGACATTTTGTG
>NW_027187330.1:1328653-1360827 GCF_028583685.1 Petaurus breviceps papuanus
AGATCTTTAAATCCCATAACCCTTACATTCGGCCCCAAGATCTTTCATGTCCCTTACTTGGCAAAAATACAGTAGGAATAACTGGTGTCAACAAAATTTCACAACAATATAACAAGAATAGCACACAATAAACACAAAAAACCATATTTTAGGGTGGGGCTTGAGCACAAGCTCCCCATCATTCCCCCCACCCCGAACAAATGGGGCCCCAAAATCTTGTGGTAAGGGGTGAAGATCTCTTCTTCTATGGCTACTTGCTGCTGAAATCGGATGTAGAGCTGTCCCTGTCCTTTGGGGCCCCATTTGAGAGGTCAGTTCTTAATATGCTTGATGCCAGGTCCAAGGGTGACACATCACAGTTGCAGACAGGGGGTGACATCCAGCTTAAGCTATCAGGCATCTACAGATGGAGGGTACCAAGCCTGTGGAAACAAATCTAACAAACAAGGTGAACAAACAAAAAATCAAGAACAATAACCAGACTATTGTAGCCTCACTCACGGTAGAATAAATGATTTAAGGGTACAATTTTGTAATCATCTTCTCCAGAATAAACAATAGTTACAGTGTTATCCTTCCCATATGCTATAATCTCTGCAGCCTTTGGAACATCATCTGGCTTCCGTTTTACCCATACTTTAGCTCCTGATTTTATTCTATCAGTAGAACCAAATCCTTCAGTTCCTGTGACAGTTATTTTGGAAGGAGGGTCAGTTTTTACAAGTGGCATTGTTTTACAAGGAACGATAATCACTTGAACTATCCTATCATTCTTGTAAATCTGTATGGGCCCTTTACCTAAATTCTGGAATGTTACAACAATTTCTCCTTGATAATTAGAATCTATTACTCCAGCCAATACATGTATTCCTTGAGCTGCTAATCCTGATTTGGGTAAAATCTGTCCAAAGTGATTTTTAGGGATTCTTATGCATATCCCAGTGGAAATTTTTCTTACTTCTTTCCTGTCCAACCAAAAGTCCTCTAAACAATGTAAATCATACCCCACCGAACCAGGTGGTCCTGGGTACGGTGCTGGGACATGTGGCCTCAAGGTCCAATACTCAATATTTGGGATCTTGTGTGTTTGTTGTTTTCTAATTTGCAGATTGGGGGTCATCATTCTGGCTAGAGGTGTACTTCCTCCCAATGGTCTATTATTCAAATTACGCAAAGCCATGAACAAATTATCCTTCCAATGTTGATATGAATTATTGGAACTTAACTTCCTCAACTGTTCTTTCAGTAATCCATTCATTCTTTCAATTAACCCAGATGCTTCTGGATAATATGGAATATGATATATCCATTCTATATTGTTTAGTATACAATACTTCTTCATTTCATTGCCTTTGAAATGTGACCCATTGTCACTTTGAATCTGCATTGGGGTTCCATAATATAGACTTATGAGATCTAGGGTTTTACAAGTGTTTTTCTGGGTTGCATTCTTATAAGGACAAGCTACTAGTACACCTGAATAGGTATCAACACAAGTACATATAAATCTGCATCCTTTATCCAGTGGTAGTGGACCAATATAATCTATTTGCCAGATTTGGGCTGGGACTTTTCCTCTTGCTATCTCTCCAGTTACTACCCGAGGAACAGTTTGCTCCTTTTCCAATTGACATATATGACATTCTTCTGCTATCTGTTTTAACAGTGAATGAGAGATACTAATACCTCGATCTTGTGCCCACTGGTGTGTGGCCTGGACCCCCAAATGGCCTGCCGTTTGGTGGACCCATTTTGCTAATACCGGATCATCAGTTGTTGTCAAAGTAGGGACAATACGTTCAGTAGCAATCTTTGCCAGTCGATCAGCATGAGCATTGTACTCACGTTCTGGTGTGGTGGGGGCCACGTGAGCATCTACATGAAAAACTGACAAGTCAGTGACCAAATACATGTTCCAGATATCTTCCCATAATTCTTTGCCCCAGACTTGTTTACCATGAATTTCCCAATTTTCATTTTTCCACATGGGCATCCATGTAGCTAACCCATTAGCTACCGCCCATGAATCAGTGAATATATGACACTGTCCTCCTTGTTCTATTCTGATGGCTTGATATACTGCCATAAGTTCAGCATATTGGCTACTTGCACCTATCCCAGTACTTTCCAAAGTCCTTCTAGTACATGGGTTATAGGCCACTGCTTTCCAATGTCTTTTTTGCCCCAAATATTTTGCTGTCCCATCAGTAAACCATGCATGTCTCTTTTGTTCCTCAGTTAATACATCATATCCCTCATTCCATTTGACAGTGGACTGTACCAACTGTTGCTTTGGCTCAGGGGGTGTGTCATTCCTCTCAATTTCTATGTTTGCTATAGATTCATGCAGAGCAGAGACTCCGCTTTTGCCTGTTTTTGCTCTATTTTGAATATACCACTTCCATTTGATTATACTAGCCTCTTGGGCATGTCCAATTCTGTGAGAAGCTGGGGTACTCATTACCCAGGTCATAATTGGGATTCCAGGTCTTAATATCACTTCATGGCCCACAGTCAGTTGTTCAGTCTCCACCAAAGCCCAATATGCAGCTAACAACTGCTTTTCAAAAGGTGTGTACTGGACTCCAGATGAAGGGAGTTTCCTACACCAAAATCCCAAAGGTACATTTCGGCTTTGTTGTTTTTGCCATAAGCTCCAGTTTGCATAATCATCTTGTACAGTCACTTGCAATTCCACTGGACCATTTTGCATGGGCCACAAATCTAGGGCCAATTGTATGGCAGCCTTGGCTTCTTCAAAAGCTTTACTCTGCTCAAGTCCCCAATCGAATTCATATTTCTTCCGTGTGACTCTATATAAAGGTTTTAAAATCTGTCCCAAATGTGGAATGTGGTGCCTCCAGTATCCAAACAATCCTATGAACTTTTGGGCCTCCTTCTTATTGGTAGGGGTAGAAAAATCCTGAATCTTTTGTCGGGCTTGAGGAAGAATCTCCCTTAGCCCCTTGTTCCATTGTATACCCAAAAACTTCACATTCTGAGCTGGTCCTTGAACCTTTGCAGGGTTAATTTCCCACCCTTTACTTTTCATATGCTCAATTAGAAGGGTCAAACTCCTTTCCACTACTTTCGCATCTTTTCCCTGTATCATGATATCATCAATGTAGTGGGTAAGCTGTACACCAGGTAGCTTTAATTCATCCAACTGTTCAGCCACAATCCTGTGACAAATAGTGGGGCTATGTATGTACCCTTGTGGCAAGCGAGTAAAAGTATATTGTCTACCCTGCCAAGTGAAAGCGAAGTGGTCCCATTGTTTAGAGTCTATTGGGATGGTGAAGAAGGCATTTGCCAAGTCAATAACTGCATACCAAGTCCCATCATATTTCTGGATCCTCTCTATTAAGGTGATGGTATCTGGAACAGCAGCATACAAAGAAGGAGTCACCTTATTCAACTGTCTATAATCCACAGTCATTCTCCATGTCCCATCTGATTTTCTTACTGGCCAGACAGGATTATTCCATCTTGTGGTTGTAGGGACTAACACTCCTGCTTCAACATATTCCTTTATAGTAGTGGCAATTTCATCTTGCCCACCTGGCACACGATACTGTTTTAAAGTAATTACTTCAGAAGGTTCAGGTAAAGTGATTGGGTCCATTTTTAGTTTTCCTACTAAAACTGTATTAATTTCTATCTTCCTCACAGCAAATTGGTATCTTCCTTCAGGTAAATTCAGAGTCATGCCTCTCAATACATCTATTCCAATGATGTATTCAGGAATGGGTACAACAACCACAGTATATTCCTTCTTAGGTAACTGCCCAATTTTCATTGTTATTTTAACCTGTCTGGCTGATATTTCAGTGCCTCCTAGACCTGTGATGGTAATAGGAGTTCCATGTTTAAACTTATCAGGGTTTCCATAGATGAGTGTGGCCTCAGCCCCAGTATCAATCAGTGCCCTAGTCACAGTAGTTGATCCATTCTTCCAATATATTGTTAAACCAATATGGGGTCTGCAATCTCTTCTGCATATTTCTTTTATCTGGGCTGGGGCTTGGCCTATCTCCTATTCCCCCTGAAGGTGGGGCAAACTTGGATACAAAGATTCAGATTCAGAAATACCTGTGGGGGTGGTTCCTGCTTCCCTGTTCATTCTAATGCTAAGTACCTTTTCTTGGTACAGCTTATGCAGCTCTTCAGTTGGAATACCATCTATTCTTCTAAAATCCACCCCAGCTCTTAATAGAGCAGTAAACAGTTCCCTTCTTGTGGGTCTATTTTGTCTCTGAATCCTCTGGCTGTTTACTCTTCTCTCTCCAGGCAATTTGTCTTTTTCCCATTCCCCTAAATCGCTTAATTGTGAAATCTTATCCAGCACCTCTGAAAGAGGGTGCCCTATTTCTCCAATTAAAAGAGTCAGAATTAGGTGCTTATATGCAGGAGGAGCCGTCTTCACTATGATATTTCTATGAGGAACTCCTAGGGGGGTATCATAATATGCATTTGCATCTCCAATCAGGATAGCAGTTTTCATTACCTCCTCCTTTAACTTTCTCATACAGTCTCTAAGTGAGTACCAGGGTCTGTCTCCCCTAGGCCACATAGATTCAGTTGGATATTGCTTTTTGCAACCTTCTGCAGCTAAAGCTAGAAGACTCGTTTTGTTATTTCCTCCTTGCATATGGTGATCCCTAAAAGCCTGGTGTACAAAAGGATTCTGACTGATACTTATGAATTTTAAACAGTCCTCATTGTCCAGTGTTATTCCTCCTGCGCCTTCATCAGTGATTCTTACTATCCAAGACACTAAAGACTCCCCCATTCTTTGGGTAAATCTACTCAATATATCAGTGATCTCCTGTTGAGTGAAATCCTCAATTATCTCCCTGGACTCTGTTTTGCCTCGGTGGTTCTCCTGCCTTCTTCTTCGTATGGGGAGAGCTTCTACATTAGAAGACTCCTCATCTAACCTTGCTCCATTCTCCTCACACACATTCTCCTGGAAGCTGTCAGGGCAACTCTGCCCAGCCTGTACAAAAGCTGCATGCACATTCCTTCTGCTAGTTTTTTGCTTCCTTTTAGCTACATGAACAGTAGCTTGCTCCTGGACCACATGGGTCCCTCCAGTTTGCTCTTCTGAGTGCTGTGACACAGAAGAATCCTCAGGCAAACCAGCTGACTCCCTAGCCATCCTAGCTCTTTCCTTCAGCAGCTTATCCCTACTTTTACACATAAGGCGATAACTTGTTAGCAGCACCCAGCCTCTCCTGCACACTCCTGCCAGTTCTTTGCCTGGTTCTATGGGTATTGCTTTCAAACATCTTTCCAAATCTCCAGGTTCTCCCTCTCTTAGCCTTGGTTCCCAGTTTTCACAGGGCCCTGTGCTTTTAGCCCATTCTCTGGCTAGAGAGGAATAAGGCAAATCCTCCCATCCTGGAATAGCCATTTCTCCCTCTAAAGCCCCACTGCTTCCAAATAGAGGCCTGACATTTTGTGGTCCCATCTGGGTCGCCAAATGTATCAGCAATGCCATATTCACAATGCCTATAGAGATTACAAATATGCTGATATAGTTATCCATCACAAAATACATCAGGTTTGCCATTTGGGGAAATAAACTAGAAAATTTATTAAGATACCAAAAGACTGAGTCCCAAAACCAGAAAGTGAAAGCCATCAGAGTAGTTATGACATTGGCACAGGTAGATAAAGTAGAAAGCACCCACATTTTCAAGCCTTTAAAACAGAACAGGCTACCTCAGGCAAAGGTCCTCCTCTCCCCACTCACAGCAACCACCCAGTGTCCTGGAAGAGCGCTCCCAGCAGCTCCGGCCCCTGGCAGTGCTCAGCCGGAGTCCTAACTCAAAAAAAAAAAAAAGGCAACTGCCACCAACTGCCAACCACAGGACCGTTAGCTCGGCTTTTTTTTTTTTTTTTGCTCTGCTATGTCAGCACGTCCATGGGGCATGGGAGATCTTTAAATCCCATAACCCTTACATTATTCCTCCTCCTCTTCTGGGTGAAGAGACCAGTTATAACTAACCTGCATCAGAGAGGTCAAATGGGCACCAGAGACTGAAGAAATGCTAGCTGAAGGCATCAAGGAAAGCCTCATGGAAGAAGAGGTAACCCTTGGCCTTGAGCTTGAAGAAAGCAAAGGATTTCAACTGGTAATAACATAAAGGGAGTCCATTCTAGATATGTGATAGCAAGCACAAATTTACAGAGATGGAGAAGGACAAGATCAGAGAACATCCAGTAGTCTGGTTTCACTAGAACAGAGAATGTAGCAAGAGTAACAGCATAAGCTAAATCTGGAACAGAAGGTTTGTGTTACACTATGGAGGTCCTTAAGTGTCAGAAAATAGAATTTTCATTTTATCTTCTAGGTGTCAAGGAGTCACACAAGGTTAAGGAGGAAACTAACACAATCAGAGCAATGTATTAACAAGATTACTTTGGTAGTAGTGCAAAGAACAGATTGGAAAAGAGATAGACCAGAGGCAGAGAGGCCTAAAATAAGATAAAGATAAAATGACAATTGGTTTCCAGCCAATAAGTAAACCCTGTGCTCCCACCCCCAGCTATTATAATAGTTAAGGGAAAAAAAAGGGGGAAATGTCTTCTAATTACTGAACAACAACAACAACGACAACAACAATAACAATTGAAGACAATAACACCTAATATTTACATAGTACCTACTATGAGCCAGGTGCCAAGTACTGTACAAATTTTATCTCATTCGATCCTAAAGAATTTATGCATTTGTAAGTTGGAGACTGCCCACATAAATAGTTGCTAGTTATTTAATTTTTCTCTTCTTTATTGCATTTTGAATTCATCTTTCAAAGTTTACCAACTTAATAGCTTTCCTTTCTTGGTAACGATTGTATTGCTAACTCTATCTTAGGCAACTCATCCATATGCTTTTCATGATCATCATCTATTGCTCCTCTGACCTACCATGTCTCCCAGATCAGCTTTTCTAGACCTTGTCCATCTTGAGTGCCCCAGTGGCTACTTATAGTCTTCTTTGCTTATTTAAAGATTCATATAATCCATTCACTTAAGTATATGATGTAGCATCCAAAAGGAAGGGACCTTAGAGATCATCTGAAAGAAAGATCATTTAAAAAGAGTCCTGGCCCAATTTGATTCAGAAGGCCTAGCTTTGGGTCCAAACTCTGACTGCCTGTGTGACCTTCTGAGCTAATTATTTCTGTATTACCTACTCCACAGGATTGTTATGAAGATCAAATGAAATCATTTGTAAACTGTAAGGTACTTCATAAATGTAAGCTATATTGTCAGCTTCAGCACTTTTTTTTTTTAAGAAATTGGGGTTAAGACACTTAGCAACCACCCAGAAACACCTGGCCGTGTAACCTTGAGCAATTAACCCCAATTGCTTAGGGGCGGCCAGGTGGCTCAGCAAGTAAGAGCACCGGCTCCAGTGTCGGGATGATCTGGATCAAAATCCGGGCTCAGATACTCAGCACCACACCCAGAAATAACTGGCCGTGTAACCTTGAGCAAGTTACTTAACCCCGATTGCTTTAAAAAAAAAAAAAAGAAAGAAATTGAGGTTAAGTAACTTGCTCAAGGTTACACGGCCAGTTATTTCTCGATGTGGTGCTGAGTATCTGAGCCCAGATTTGATCCCCAGGTCATCCCAACACTGGGGCCGGTGCTCTTACTTGCTGAGCCACCTGGTCGCCCCTTGGCACTTTTTTTAATCACCCCAGCAACTAGAAAAAATCAGTCAAAATATAAACAAAAATACATACAAAAGTAAAACATAAAAACTGGTGTCATATATGCATAAACATTTCTAAATCTCTGATCCTATGAACTCATTTTTATGTGGAAGTCAGCCTTGAATCTGCAGCTGGTATACAGTCAGACAGCCAACTTGATAGAGAAAGATCAGAATTGGTAAAAACAAAACAAAACAAAAAACCCAGAAGAAAGAAAAATGAGAAAATCATATGATATGCAATTGAAAAAAATCAGTTCTGAATATCTGAAATAAGTCCTTGACAGCAAAGTTAATAGTTAATATTAATTAATAGTATAAATGAAATAGACATCAATTGTAATTGTTTTATACAGACATTTAATTGATAAAATCAATTACTATAACACATAGACCAAAAGAATCTAAACATCTTAGTTAAATATTTGGCTTACTTCCCTAGCAGAGATGGATATCAAAGGCAATGCCAGTTATGTTATAAAATTCTTTGTAAAATCTTACAAAGAAATGTGATGGATGCTTATGAATACTATCTCCTCATAATGCAGAGACAAACAGTGGAGAGTAAAGCCAGTTTAGAGAAAACTTGGCAGGAGATTCAACTAAGCAAAACCATCCTTGGTGAATTTGAAGACAAAAATGGAAGGACAACAAATAGAAGGAAAAGGGAAAAGATCTCCAGATATATTTAAAATAAACTTTTCACCATCAAGGAAAGCAAAGACACTAAATGAGGGCTCTCACATAAGAATTCCAAACGTAACATACTACCTGTGTAACCTTGGGCGAGTCACTTAACACCAATTGCCCTGCCCTCCCGCCTCCAAAAAGCCAAAAAAAAAAAAAAAGAATTCCAGATGTACTTATACCTTATGCTAAAGAGAACAGAGGCCAAAAAAAAGCAGTCCAAATAGACTGAATAATCATTTAAAAGATCCATGACTGAAGACAATTGTTCATTTGGGTTTTTTATTTAGGCCCTTTTTGCCCATCAATCCACCTCCCCCTAAGTAGAAGCCCCCCCTTATAAAAAAATCAAGCAAAAGAAATCAAAATATTGGTTACGTATGAGAATGTATATTTGGTTCTGTGCCTCTAGTCAATCACATCTCTATCAACAGGTGGAAAATATGCTTCATTATCAGACTTCTAAAGGTCTAAGTCAAAGTTCTAAGATCATTCAGAGTTGTTTTCTCTCACATGATTATTATCATCGTGTAAACTGTCCTTGTTTTGGTCACTTCACTGCATCAGTGTATTTTAAATGTCTTTCTATATTTCTATGAATGTTTCATATACTTCATGTCATACAGAACATTAAAAATTTTGGACACAGTTTTGTTTTCAGTTCTTTACCTCAACAAAAAGTGCTGCTATAAATCGTCTTGATAAGATCCTTTCCCTCTGTACCTGACCTCTTAGGGGGTACATGCCTAATAGGAATATCCTTAGTCACAGGATTATGTAAAGTTTAGTGACTTCGGGGGAATAGTTCCACATTGTTTTCTGTAATGGTTGAACCAATTCACAGCTCCAATAACCCTATACTGATATGACTGTCCTCTTACAATTCTTCTAATCTCTATTTTCCTCTCATCACCTTTGCTACTCCAATAGGTATGAGCTAGAATCTCAGTTATACTGAATGTGCATTTCTCTTGTTATTAGTGATTTGGAGTATTTCTTCAGTCAAACCAAGTCAGCAAACATGTATTAAGCTCCTCTTATTGCTAGACACTGTTTTAAGCACAGGAGATACAAAGAAACAAACAAAACAACATCAACAACAGTCGTTGCTCTCAAGGATCTTAGTCTAATGAGAAACATAAATTGAGAAACTGGGATGTCACATGAGCTATTCGAGAGAGTGTCAATATGTGTGTTGAAGTCCCCTAGTATGAGTGCAAAAGTTGAGAAGAAGAGAGACTGAGCCAGGCACTGAACTCACTGAGGAAAGGAGTATCCTTATAGGTTGACAGTTACGGCTACCAGAATCTTCTTTGGGTAATAAATATGAATTGAATGAAACTCAAAAAAAGAGAGGTTATTGAGTGATTGTAGTAGAAGGAAAGTGACAGTAGGGGATGAGGAGTGTTCTCCCATCATAATGTATGTTGGGGCATGAAGAATGTATAACCAGTGCTTGAAAGAGTAGCCAGGGAGGTAACATCATCAGGAAGAGCAAGGCTCCATGAATGGAAGAACATGGAAGGAGTGTGAGAGGAAAAGTTTTCAGCATTCAAAAGACAACAGTGGAAACCAGTCTGTCAAATATGCTCACTATGCTCCATTAGAAGGTAAGGACCTTGAGTGTGGGGATGATTTTGACTTTTATTTATATTCCCTGTGCCTGGCATATAGTAAGCACTTCATAAATGATTGCTGATTGATTGATTAATTTTTTTATCATTTCCTTGTATATCTTAGATATTAGACCTTTATCTGATAAATTTGCTATAACAGTGGGGTTTTTTTTCAGATTGTTTCCCTTCTGTTTCTAACTGCATTTATTTTGCTTGTGTGGGAGCTTTTAATTTTAACCAAAATTGGATATTTTTATCTTTTATAATTATTTCTATCCTTTGTCTAATTAAGAATTCTGCCCTTGGGGGTAGCTAGGTGGTACAATGAATAGAGCATGGGCCTTGGAGTCAGGAGAACCTGAGTTCAAGTGAGGCCTCAGACACTTAACACAAAAACTAGCCATGTGACCTTGGGTAAGTCACTTAACCCTAATTGTCTTCCAAAAAAAAGAATTCTGCCCTTGGTCATAGCTGTGAAAGATTTCTCCTTCCTTTGTCTTCCAATTTAAAAAAAAATGATAAGACCTTGTATATTTATTATGGTATATGGCATAAAGTATTGATATAAACCCAACCACTACCAGAATATTTTCAAATTTTTCTGGTAATGTTTATCCAACTTAACACAGTAATAAATGTCCCTGGGTTTATCTAATACTGTATTACTATATTAAATTGTGTATAGGACTTGTTTACCTAATCAATTCCATTGATTAAATTCTGTTTTTTAACCAGAACCATACTGTTTTAATGATCCTTACATGCTGTGTAAGGAGTAGATTGAAACTACCCCATTTCATTTTAACCTTGATACCTTAAGAACATCTGAATTAATCAGTCATTCATAGGCTTCAGTCTAAATGCTAAAGGCCTAGAATGATATTGCACAAGAACCATGTTTGGCTGGAAACTAAGGAGGTACCCATCAACTAGAGATGACTTAACAATCATGGTATATGCTTATGACTCTAAGAAATGATGAAAAGGATAGTTTCAGAGAAACCTGGAAACACTTGTATGAACTGATGCATAATTCAGTGAACAGAACAATGAGATGAATTTATATAACAGCAACATTGCAAAGACAAGAAACTTTAAAAGATTTGAGAATTCTGATCAATGCGACAACAATTCCCACAGACTAATGATAAAGCAGTCTACCAGATGATGGATTCAAGGAGCAGATTGAAATGATCTTTTTGGACATGATCAATGTGGAAATGAGTTCTATTTAATGGTTGTATTTATTACAAGGGTTTTCTTTTTCTTTTCTTTTTTTCTTCCATATGAGGAGGTGGTGGCATTTAGATGGGAGAAATAGGTCTGTATTAATTTAGAAAAATAAAGCCTAAATTTTTAAAAGGATATACTGAAATAAATAGGATAGGTTGAAGGAATTTGATTATGCCCCAGGGATTATCTATAAATTGTCACACAAATTGAGAAGGGATTAATTCCAGAAATTATAGCAAGTAGGAGATGGTGAAAGAAGAGGCCTCAATCTCAACCTTAGCCAGGTCTTTTTCCCTCTTCACCTTTGGCAGGAGAGAGGACCTTTCCAACTTCCAAGGGTATGGAGTATACTGGACTTTCCATTCTCTTCCCTTTGGTAGCCTAATGGTATCTTCAGATCAGTTGATGACAGGGTTTGCACTGGGACCCAAGGATAGACTGAACCCAGGTTCACTCTTCTTAAGGAGAATCTCTTGAGCATTCCATGAATGGGAGAAAAGGACTTTGTGCAACCAGAAGTTTCGAGTTACCCATTTGCCACATGTGCTATACAAGCTTGAGACCACCTTCCTCTGGCCTCTCTGTGCAGGGTGTCACAGATGCAGGGGGGATGTTTTGTACTAATCATTCTTATTGGATCACCTTGGTAAATATCCCTTTTCAAAACTACTTAAAACTGGCTCACTAATTGATTTTTTTCAACCAATAATCTTGTTGCAGGAAGCCCAACTTTGTGGTCCTGACACTATGACATTATACAAAGTTACCCCGTTGTCCCTGAGTGATATCCTTGAGGGGGAGACACAGTTCTAGCTCTGAGAACCTATTCCTCCATGAGAATAGAGATTAAGGTAAGGATCCTCAGAATTTGCAAGGACTACAACTGCTTTATTGTAGAGTTTTAAATATAATACTGCTAAACTCCCTTAATTCTTACTTTTCTCCATAATTTCCCTTAACATTCTTGAATTTTTGCTCTGCCAGATAAATGTGGTTATTATTTCACATAGAGCTATAAAATAACCCCTTGGTAGTTTGGTGTGGCACATCTGTATATTAATTTAGGTAACGTTTCCATTTTTATTTTGTTGACATGTTGCAACCACAAGCAATTCATGTGTCTCCAATTGTTTGTCTTCTTTATCTCTATAAAAAAATGTTTTATAGTTACATTCATCTAAGTCCTAGGTATGTATCAGGACTTTGAGATACTTTATGTATTCTATAGTTGGTTTAAGTAAGATTTCTTTTTCTAGATCTTCCTGTTGGGTTTTATTAATAATATACAGAAATATGGATCATTTTTGTTGGTTTCTTATTTTTATTATGTGCCAGGAACTGGTAGGATAAAAATACAAAAGTGGGACAGTTATTGCCAAGGAGAACATAACTGAGTTTACATTCTGCTGAAGAAATTAAACATGCTCACAGATTAGTAAATATAGGATATATACAAAAATAATATCAAGTGAATTTCCAGAAGCTGTGGGGAGGGAGTGGGTCCATCAAATCACTCATTTGGGAGCCAGAAAAATGAGCTTACTTCTGAGAGACAGGTACTTCATTCCTCAATATTCTGTTAAGTACTGTCACAAGGTGCTAGTGGTAGTTAAGAAAATTCTGAACAAACTCCTTTCCCAGTTTGGTCTTCTGATTGGGTTGGGCTCTGATAATGGGCCAGCTTTTGTGCCTGCTGGATCAACCAGACCTTGAAGGAGTTCCTTGACAAATTAGTAAACCTGGGTCACGCTTCTTCTCCTGGCCCTACTCAGAATCAGGTGCACCCCCCAACTGAATTGGGTTTTCCTCCTTTGAAATTATATATGGGCGACCTCTACCCATCCTCTCAGTGATTAGAGAAGAGTTACGAGATGAAGCTACTAATTCTTCCTTAATTAAGTTCCTACAGGGATTGCAAGAAACAAAAGAGAGGGTCCTGAAATCGACTGGAGACGCCTTTCTTGTACCTACATCAGATCCTGTCAGTCAAAGTGAACTCTATCCCTGCCTGGCTCCACCACTCTCATGAAATTAGCTGCCCCTGGGGCAGCTAGGTGGCAGTGAGTAAGAGCTCTGGCCCTGGAGTGGAGGACCCAAGTCCGGTTCCGGCCTCAGACACTTGACACCCACACAAAAAAAACTAACTGTGTAACCTTGGACAAGTTACTTAACCCCAATTGTCCTCCAAAAAGGCAAAAAAAAAAAAAAAAGAAATTAGCTGCCCCAGACGATTGAAAGGTAGACTCAGTAGACTCAGGACCAGATTTTCTCAAGTGAAGATTTTCCTGTGTTTCCCCATAATGTTATTGTGCCCTTTCTCCATGTCAAATCCCCATGTTCCTAAGGGTAAAAACACCTGGATTATTAGAAAGGGGGACCAAGTACTCTGGACATTCCAGGCAGAAGAAGGCTCATGGATGAATCCACGCTCTGCCCTGGTTTCTCCACTGGTGCATTTCTATTGTCACTTTACACTCTGCATCAATGGCCTAAGGGAAGTTGGGGGGGGGGGGGGCGGCGGACACCTTAGTATTCCAAGGTCAAAACACTTCCTTGCCCGACCTTGGCCCTAACTGTTGGCTTTGCATGAATACCCAGCGCCCCTATTATGTTGATCTAGCCCCTCCTGAGGAAGTCTCCCAGGCATTCAGTTTTACTGTTTCTTGGCCTGTCCCCCTCTCCCCCCCAACTATAGGCCTTTGTTTTCCCACCCCTCAATCCGACATTTAAGCTTCCCCTTGTAAGGGAACCTAGGTATCACCCCTGCATGAGTCCCTTTCTGCCCACTATGACAACGTCTCCATCTCCCTGCTACCAGACACCAATAGTGAGTCAAGGGTTCCACTGTGAGTCAAAGGTTTGACTCTCAACAAAAGGAGGTGGGGATTGCAGTAACCCCCCATTTTGTGAACATTCCCCATCTCTCCCCATCATAGGAGAGCTGCCTAGGAAACCTGCCAACAAAGCCTAGGCAGCAAACCTGCCAAGTAAAAACCTGCGCAAGCCTGATACCTGAAGCCCATAATCACCCCCCCCCCACTTCTGTCCAGTTCTCAAAATAGATTTGGTAACTTTCCAGTTGTGTAACAAACTGATCCCTAGACAATAATCATTAAGCAATGCTATCCTTTGGCTTCTGTATTTTCCCTGCTTGCTACCCTTGGTGACATTTATGTTGTGCCTTTTGTCTATATAAACCCAGAGATGTATAGGCTTGGGGTTGCCTGATTTGGGTATATGACCCCTGGCCGTTCCTGGGTGAATTATTCTCCACAATAAATTCCATTTAAAATTATTAATGGTCTCCACTGGCAATTTCTTGTTACAACAATGGCATCAAGAAAGGCAAGGACTAGCAAAAAAGATTGACCCAAAGAGTGACTGAGATAGGCCCCTTTCATACTCCCTATTCAGGAACAGAACTGGACCCCCTGTGGGGACAGGTGAGATAGGAGAACAATAGACCTTCCTGGTTTCAGGAGTATGGCAGTGGTGAGGATGGGAGGAAGGCTTGATAACTGTTTTCTACTAACTCCCTTATGTCTCCTTCCATCTTCTGGCGAAATCTGAGAGGGGTGACCCTGACCCTTAGCTGTATCTCCACATGGATAGCGGGGAGCTGTATGACTATCAATTATCATTTTTCCATGTAGGAATGTAAATAGTTCAACTTTGGTAAGTTCCTTATGATTTCTTTTCCCTGTTTACCTTCTCATGCTTCTCTTGCTTCTTGTATCTGAATGTCAAATTTTCTATTAAACTCTGGTGTTTTCATCAAGAATGCTTGAAAGTCCTCTATTTCATTGAATGACCATATTTTCCCCTGAAACATGATACTCAGTTTTGCTGGGTAGGTGACTCTTGGTTTTAATTCCAGCTCCTTTGACCTCCAAAATATCATATTCCAAGCCCTTTGATTCCTCAGTGTAGAAGCTGCCAGATCCTGTGTTATCCTGATTGTGTTTCCATAATGTTCAAATTGTTTCTCCCTGGCTGCTTGTAATATTTTCTCCTTGATCTGGGAATTCTGGAACCTGGCTATAATATTCCTAGGAGTTTTCTTTTTGGGATCTTTTTCAGGAGGTGACCAGTGGATTCTTTCAACCTCTATTTTGCCCTCTGGTTCTAAAACAACAGGGCAATTTTTCTTGAGAATTTCTTGAAGGATGATTTCTTTTTTTTTTTTTTCATGGCTTCCAGGTAGTCCAATAATTTTTAAATTCTCTCTCCTGGATCTATTTTCCAGGTTAGTGGTTTTTCCAATGAGATATTTCACATTGCCTTCTATTTTTTTGATTTGTTTGAATCTGTTTAATAGTATCTTGATTTCACATAAAGTCATTGGCTTCCATTTGCTCCCATCTAATTCTGAAGGAATAATTCTCCTCAGTGAGCTTTTAAGATTCTTTTTCCATCTGGCAAATTTGGCTTTTTAAAAGCATTTTTCTCCTCATTGGCTTTTTGAAACTCTTTCGCCATTTGAGTTAGTCTATTTTTAAGGTGTTATTTTCTTCAATCAGGTTGTTGACTCTCATTTCATAATTTTTTTGCATCATTCTCATTTCTCTTCCCAATTTTTCCTCCACTTCTCTTATTTGGCTTTCAAAATCCTTCTTAAGTTCCTGTATGGCCTGTATCCAGCTCATATTTTTCTTGGAAGCTTTTGGTACAGGAGTTCTGACTTCACTGTCTTCCTCCTGTTCCATGCTTTGATCCTTTTTGTCCCCAAAATAGGATTCTAAAGTCAGATTGCTGTGCTTGCTTTGCTTGCTCATGTTGCCACTCAATTACTTGACTTTTGAGCTTTTTGCCACAGTAGAACTCTGCTTCCAAAGAGGAGGGCTTTGTCCCAAATCACTGGGGTTTTCTCAGCTGCTGGAGCTATTAGTTGGCTGCCCTCTCTGAAGCCTCCACATGCTCTGGCAAACTGGTCACACACCCCAGAACCTCCACCCTAGACCACAATCCAGATCCAAGCAGGTTAAAGCAAAAGCTTACCCCTCAGACTGGCCGCTTGGTCCCCCTACAATCTGTAGGCCAGGAACTCTGAAGCAGCCACACGGCAGTGGTTGTGGCCACAGCACCTCAGTGACTTCTCCCTCCAGGGGGTAAAGGCTGGACCACACTCCCAAACTCCCAGTTCCCAAAGTCCACCTCTCACTTTGTCCTTAGCATCTATGGGTTGACAATTCTGGAAACCATCACAGCTGCTGGTGATCTGAAGTCCCTCCAGGTTGAGGCTGGTTGTGGCCACCCTGAGGCTAAAACCTCTGGCTCAAGTGGGGCTGGGTTCAGTTCCCAGAGAGCTGAGCTGGTCCCTTCCTGCCAGCCTGCCGAACTGTCTTCAGTGGGAAGTTAGCTTCTCTCTGTCATTTTGTGGGTTCTATAGCTCCAAATTTTGTTTAGAGTCATTTTTTACATGAATTGGAGAAGGTGAATGCAGGAGCCATGCAGAAGTCCTGTTTCTGCTCTGCCATCTTGACTCAACCCTTCTGTATGACTATCTTTAAGCAGAAGAAAGGAACTTAACATCCTCCTCTTCAAGGAAAAGGAGTGTCCGCAGCAGCCTCCATCAGCCAACCATAGCATCATGGCCCAGTCCTTTGTCATCCAGAATACCTGAGTGTAGTAATTTTAGGCAAGAATCAAGGAAACATCAAAAAGTATAGCTTAGGGACCCCTTAGGATCCTTGGGGAAGGAGGGATCAAGAACTTGAACCCTGAGTCAGTCATCATGGAGAGAGGGAGGGCATTGTAAGAGATGGAGGAGATGAGGTATAGCCAAAAATAACACAGTTGTCTTTTAAAATGTGCATATATATCAGTGTGGGTAATGAAGATCAAAGGTGCATATGGCATCATAGTGAGTTCCAAATGTAAGCCCAATTATTCTCATAAAATTTTAAATACAGTTGTTTCCAACTTGGACATGACAGAATAACATGGCACCTTCTCCAACTCATTTTACAAATGAAGAAACAGGCAAACAGGATTAAATGACTTCTCCAGGGTCACACAGCTAGTAAATGTCTGAGGCCAGATTTAAACTCAGGAAGACAAGCCTTCCTGACTCCAGGCGTGGCATTCTATCCACTGTGCCACCTTTAAATATAGTAGCATTTCTCTTAGCATTAAAAGTTGTCCTTACAACCTACAACTTAAGTGGATTGGCTTATTTAGCAGAGATCCCTAGCTCTCTACTCACTATCCCATGCTGCCTCAGTAATATACAGAAGATTCTGACAATAAGGATGTAGGTGATGTATTCCCTTGTAGCACCAAATGTGAGTGTTGTCAACAATGTGCTAGTGACTATTATCCTTCTCTAGAACCTGGGTTGCCACATGGCCACTCACCTGAAACTCTTCAAAAGCAAGAGTCAGGAGGGGACAAAAGGTGGAGAAGAAAGACTTCTCTGGTCTTACCTCTTCCTTTACCAGAAACTACCCACTGTTTTCCCAACAAGTCATCATTCTTTTTAAGCTGGGCACACATACAAATTACACACAACCTGAAATACCTCTATGCCTGGCTTCTACCTGTGCAAACACAATTGGTGGCAATCATTCAGGATGTCTGAGGAAAGGCATTACTCACCACTTTTTCCTCCTAGAAGGATCTCTACAGTGGAGGATGAACATTTCTTGGTCTCTACACCTTTGCTTAAACCATTCTCTATGCCTGGAATTTCCTTCCAGTTTCTGACTGTGGGACATCCTTCCAAAACTCAAATACTTCTTCCTCCATGATATTTTCCCCATTCCCATCCTACTCTCTAGCCTCTCCATGGGAAACAATCCATCAGAGATCTCAGACTTTTCATAGCTCTTTTTAAAAAAAAATTTCTCATGTTCATATCATTCCTATCTGTCTGCTCTGCATTATGGTTATTGTATAATTACCAAATCTTTGTGTACTCATTCGTTTCATAACTATACTATAAAAACTGAGAGGAGGCATGTGGCTAACCCACCATCACTCACAAAGGGTCTTGGTGGGCTTGGAGGCAATGTGTTACTCACAAAGGCTTGACATTCTCTTCTCCTCCATGGCATTTTTCCAGTTTTCCTCAGGGTATGTGACCCTCTCCCCAGTTTTGAACATTTGGGATCTAATCCTTTATTCAGGATTGCTACTGAACTTTAATTGCCTCTGTGAATTCCTGAATTTGAGGTCAGGCCAGTTTTCTGTTTACCCGAATTGGGTACTTCACTCCTTCACTGATCTCTAATACTCTCTGACCCCATTTGTTTGTTCATTCTCCTGTGGAGGGTAAGGACTCAGTGATGTGTGTTATATTGCCCCATCTAGACTGTAAATTCCATGAGGTTAGAAGCATATATTCTCTGTGTATTACCCTGTACCAAGCACCCTCTGCCCCACCTAATGTAGTACTTGCACACAATAGGCACTAAATAAATAGAATCCTAGTTTGCAACCTCAGCTGTATCTCAAACTTGTCACTTTCTCTCATTCCACATATCCAATCCCTTGCTAAAGTTTGTCTTTTGAACCTCCACAATATCTTCCTAATCTGACCCTTTCTTCCTACTCATATAACCACACCCCTTAAACTCAGGTTTTTATCACTTCTTGCCTAGATTGTTACAACAGACTCCTAACTGGTTCCATGCCTCATTCCTCCCCCACTCCCTACCCCCACCCCCCCAATCCATTCTATCCCCAGTACAGCTACTAAAGTGATTTCCCCTAAGCACAGATCTGATTATGTCACTCCCCTACTGTATAAGCTCCAGGGGCTCCCTAATGCTTCCAGGATGAAATTTAGATTTCTCTAGTTAGCTTTTAAAACCCTTAAAAAAACTGACCCTAAAGTATCTTTTCAGCTCCATTAGATATTATTCCCCATTCCTGTAATGGGAATGTAAATTTTAAAGATCTTCCCTGCCCCTAGGCTGAAGTGCACCTGGAGCCTGGGGTGGGAGGCTTGTTTTTCAGTAGATACTTCTTGATTGGCCAGTGGGTCCAGAAGGTTGTTACATTCTCTGAGCCAGGAGAAGGCTATATAAGCCCTGATGTGCAGCTTTGTTTTGGGGCTCACTTTGAAAAGTGTTCTGTGATTTGATCAGATGAAACTCTGGAAAGCCGTTGTCCAGAGCTCCCCGGCTTTGAAATTCAGATGTTGTTTGGATGTAATGGTTGCACAGTTTGGAAAGCTGTCTATTTGATGTGTTTCTGTCTTGATAATTCTGCCTGTATACTTTGAAGTTTGGGGTGCTGACCTTTTTCCCCTGAACAAGGTAAACGATATATGTCTGACTGATTAAAGTAAGCTTGTTAACGCATTTTGAATTGCTTTCCTTTATCAAAGCAGATCCAAGAACCTGTGGTGGCAGCAAACCCTGAGGACGCTTGGGGTGCTTGCTGCTGCAATTCCCCACTCTTCAGTCCAGCCAGATTAGCTTTATCTCCCTTCCTCACATATGGAATTCCATCTTCCGACTCTCATCTTTGCACTCACCATCCCCTATGATTGAATGCTCTCCCTCACCTCTATCTTGTAGAATTTTTCTTTTATCAAGTCACAGATCAAGCACTGCCTCATCCATGAAGCCCTTCCTGGACCACCCCCAAAACTAGTGCCCTTCCTCCCAAACTATTTTGTATATATTTGGATTTTTAAATTTATTCTGTATTGTAGTGTGTTATATGTATATATATGTGTGTGTGTAAATACAGATACTATGTTCATGTATATATTCATGTGGATATATAACATGCATGTATGTATATATGCATGCATGTGCATTACACGCACATGCGCACATACTTATTGTTGCTCCTGTTAGAATGTAATTTACTTGTGAGCAGGGATGACTTTTTTTTTGGCATTTGTGTTACCAGTACCTAGCACAATGCCCAGCACTAAGTACCGTGTTTCCCCGATAATAAGACCTATCCCGAAAATAAGCCCTCCCCTTACTGTGTAAGATTCCTCTAAAACAAGCCCTCCCCCGAAAATAAGCCTTATTGAGATTGCTACTGTAGTGAAGGTGATCTCCTGCGCTACACGCTACATTACGGTACCCTCTGTATGCACCGTTCCCCCCCCCCCGGGTGAAACGCACGCCGCGCTCCGAGCTGCATCCAATCAGAGCTGCAGCAGTGAGCACGTCATCCTGTTCTTCCCCAGTGATTTGCTTGCTGGCGCCATTGAGAACAGTGCCGCGGAGGAGAGCTGAGGCAGGACAACATAAGCCCTCCCCTGAAAATAAGCCCTCTGGTGTTTTTCTTTCCAAAAAAAAATAATAAGACAGTGTCTTATTATCGGGGAAACACGGTAGGTACTTAATAAATGTTTCTGGATCGATGGCTAGAATATCATAGCTAGGAAGGACCTGAGAAGTCATTTATTTCCACCCTCTTGTTTTAAAGATGAAACAAATCCAAGGGCTAGTAAATGATAGATTTTGAACTTGTGCTCTTTCATTTATTTTTCACTATCTCTCATAAGTTATTGAATGTGTGTGTGTGGGGGTGCTGATTGAGTCAATCAATTAATCATTCCACCCAACTTAAAGTAACTGATACTCTAACACTGATACCTTAACCAGTGAAGAATACTTCAGTCAATCAGTCAATCATTGGCATGAGATTAGGTGGGCGCAACCTAGTTAATCAGTTTGGAAGGAGTGGAGGAATCCAACTCCAAAATTGCAGGGAGGTATATTGGTGTTTTCTGAGGAGACTTGGACACATCTGTGAATCCCTTATAAAATTACATGCCAGGGGCAGCCAGGTGGCACAGTGAATAGAGCACTGGACCCTGGAGTCAGGAAGACCTGAGTTCAAATCCAGCCTCAGGTACTTGACACTTGACTAGTTGTGTGACCTTGGGCAAGTCACTTAACCCCAATTGCCTTGCCTTCTCCCTTCAAAAAAAATTGCATGCCAGTTCAGAACCCAAGTATTTGTGTATGGTATCTCAGAGGAGACAGAATTCCAGTCAAGCTCCTAAGAAGAAATTACTTTAAGTGGAAGGGTAGGGTAAGGGAAGGGGTGAGAGTGGGTAGTAGAGAGTAGAGCCTTTAACTAATTGGTATCAACTCATAATCATAGAGGGAGGCACACCAGTGGGGGCTCATGAATTAAAGCATTAAAAATTCCCAATTCCTCAGGCACTACCCCTAGAATATTGAGGGGAGCGGTAGTAGCTGTCCTCTAGGGATCCAACTTATCAAAGCCAATAGAACATATATGACATATTGATGGATGGATGGATGGATGGATGGATGAATTAATGAATGAATGAAGCAAGTGAGAAGCTGACTACATAGATGCCATAGACCTATTCTTGGGAGCTACTGGAAGCAGAATATAGCATGACCCTGAGGAACAGATTATCTTTTAGTTAAAGCCCTGGGGCCCCAAACCCAGCAGACCTAAAGAAAGGTCTGCCTACCTAGAAACCTAAGCACAGGTATTGCCTTTTCCCCCAGGCCTGTAGGAGGCTCCTTTGTCTAAAGATTTCTAGATATCTTAAGATCCAGAGCTATTCTTTACCTATTCTTTACACCATCTCCACATCTATTCTGAAATAATGATTATGCAACTTTTGTCCTTTGTTTTCAAGTGTGATGTCTTGACTCATTGGTGAATTGGATTTAAGTGAGACAGAGTTGTACCAAGTGGTCAGCCTCACTCTATCTTCTTGAGTCAGTGAAGTCCAGTGGCAGGACAAAAGTAAAGATTACTGGTAATGGCCTAGGATGCAGTGAATGACCTTGGGGTCTTTGACATCTAACCAACCTCTGAGCACTTCACATCATCTGATTCAGTCACCTCCATGACTGTTGGAACAAATTGTTCTCATCTGCCCATTCTACCAGGGAAAATCTTCACATGCTTGGGATAAACATCACACTTCCTCATTGATGGATTTGAGACCCATTGGTTACCCTCCATCTGGGTTAGCCCATCTGCCAATATAGTTTTACTGGATGTGGTTCCTGCACATGCTCCTAGCTTCTTGGAGCCCCAGAGGAGAGTTTGGTCAATCAGATATACACCAAAGGGGGATGAGCAACCCTGAAAAAGGCTTAGGCAAAGAGAAGCAACTAGAGAGAAGTAAGAAGACTCCATCAATACTTGTAGATGTTGAAATTTAGTTTAAAGTGCCACTCTGTTTTTGTTTTTTTTTTTTGCCTTTTGGAGGGCAATTGGGGTTAAGTAACTTGCCCAAGGTTACACGGCTAGTTTTTTTTGTGTTGGTGTTAAGTGACTGAGGCCGGAACCGAACTCAGGTCCTCCTGACTCCAGGCCGGCACTCTACTCACTGTGCCACCTAGCCTCCCCGACGCTGTTTAACCTTACAATATAATCTCCAAATCATTTTCTTTTTACCTCCTTCCCTCCCCCCACCCTGCTGCCTTATGTTGGAGCTGTATTCCATGGTTATCTTTGGTCATTTTCTCCATAATGCTTTCTCGGTTCTTCTATGTGCTATTTTAATTTTTTTAATAATACAAAAAGAGAAATGCTTACTATAAACAACTGTGGAAATTGCTCACATGTACTACTAATAATAGAAAGGCAGATATTCTCATTTCTATGATATTCAACTAACCTCTGACTTGTTCAACTCTTGCCCCAGACCACCTAGAAAACAATGCAACCTGCTTGACTGCTCACATGACTTGGGTTAATGGGAGTCACCAACTTTTCCTTCAGGTAAGATGAACAAACCTTGCCATCTGCCCTGACACTGCTTTCTAGGAACTTCCTGGCTTTACCATTTGCCCTACTTGTCTACCCTACAGTTTTCCACTGACCTACTGAGAGTCTAAAGATGCCTGCCTGGGTCAATGAAATCTGCCCCTGTGGTGCACTCTTAGGACTTTTAAAAATCTTTTCATTTACCTGGCAGCTGAACTCTCTAATCGGCTGTTTTTTCCCCAAGTGTGAACTTGACCATAGACTGTCTTTCTCCAGTTGTTATCTTCAGTGCTGAGTACTTGGAACTTAGTAGGAATAGGAGTTCAATAAATGCCTTTTCATTGATTCATAATGTCTGATTTATGGCTCCCCTGAGCCTTCTGATAAATGCCATCTTTATGAAATAAATGCCTCTTTTTCCATCTAAGAAAAATCTTAAGAATTTGGCAAAGGTAGAAAAAAAATCAGCAACAAGGAGGGACTGTGGGAAGAGACCCAAAATGGGTGTTCGGTGGTATTCTCAATGATATTGAATGGTTCACATTTAAAATTTGTTATTCCTTGTTTTAGTAAAATGTGCTTTACTTTTACAATTCTGGATATTGGTTGCTCTTACAAATCTGTAAGAGTTTCTTATAGTTTCAGGATATCAGTCAAGTCATTAAATTGTTCCCTTTTGAAAAAAAGAGGGGAGGTAGGGGCTAGACAAACCCTTACCCCAGAGGGTGTAGCTAACATGGGAAGGGAGCTTAAAGAAACTCTAACATAATTAAACGGAGTATTATGGTCCAGAATTTCCACTGCTTTGAGGATCTGGATACTCAAAATACTTGGGGATGATCATTTCAGACTAGAAATGAGCAACTACTCAAAGACCCCTCATATTCTTGGGAGAAGAATAGAGAATTTTGGCCCTGAACATAATGAGTAACCACGCTGTCAGGAGTTCCTGTCTAATACTTTGTGTACAGGACAGTAACATAATGGAAAGAGCACTGGAGCTGGAGTCAAAGATCTAGGTTAAAATCTGAACACGTGTGATGGTAGGAAAAGTAACAGCCTCTCTGTAAATTGCTTCCCATCTTAGTAAAATGAGAATAGTAGCATTGGTTCAATCAACTTCCCAGGGGTATTATAAAGAAAACTCTTTTTAAACTGGAAGGTTCTAGAAAAAGGTGAGGATCAAAGACAATACAGGACATCAGGAAAAACCATTAACTGGCCATTTATAAATATTGGAAAACAAATCAAGAAGAGAAAAATTATAAGAAACTGACTTACCTGTGTATAATTAATACCAATTACATTCATTTTCACAAATTTCTTATCATTTGTACTAATTACTATAAGGCACAATAATGATAACTCATAACATTAAAGGTCAGATTAATTTTGATAGTCTTAATAGATAAGAGGCTGGGTGGTGTGGTAGATAGAGTGCTGGGCCCAAAGTCAGGAAGACCTGAGTTCACATTTAGTCCTAGACACTATCTGTGTGACCCTGAGCAGATCATTTAACCTCTGTCTGCCTCCACTTTATCACCTGTAAAATGGGGCTATTAATAGCACCTACCTCTCAAGGTGGTTATGAGGGCAAAACAAGCTAATCTTTCTAAAGCACTTTTGAAACCTTTGAATGCTGCATAAATACAAGCTATTATTATTATTATTATTTGATTATAACTATAACTGAAATAATATGCACTTTGTAAACCATATAGTGCTTCATATACATCATCTATTGTAGGTAACCTCCATCCATGTGCTCTCAGACTTAATAGCTTGTTGTTTAGATAATTTTGTTTAATTAAAGAGAACATTACTCCCAGTGTGTAAGTCAACTTGAGAGCTAAAACCAGTGACCTCTGATGGAGTTAGTGGCAGAGGCAATAGAATTGGCCATTGTAGACATCATCTATAGCTAGCCTAGAATGAGGAAATGGCAGGAACATTAGCTGCCACTTAAGAGGTCAGACATAGAAACATAAATGGCCCCACAGAACATTAAGTATAGTATTGTTATCCAATTTCAGATCCATAGCATCACAGACTAAGCTCAAAGTCACCCCTCCCCTCATTCATTTTATAGACCAATTATCTGGGCTCAGAGTGTTATTAACTTGCCTGGGGTCATACAGCTAGTGTCTGAGGTTGGATTTGAACTCAAATCTTCCTGAGTCCATCACTCTGTCCACTAAATCATGCCCACCTCTATCCTTGGCAATAAACCCCTGCAACCTGATCCTAGACTTCACTTCTCACTCCTTTTCTTGGACTTGATTTGATCTATGATTTTGATCTTGCTTTTACTCTGGACACTACTTTTTGCCTCTGGTCTTTCAGCTCCATACATTGTGTATTGATTACTGACTTTGGCTCAAAACAGGACAATTCCTGTCCTTACCTAGTTGGGTAATTCCTGATGAAGCCTTTCCCAACTCCCCAAATTATAAAGTTCATGGCACTTGCTCAACCTTAGCCTATGACAGGACTCCAGGGGAATATAGGTGAGAACCCCTAAGACTGTGTTTGCCTATGTTAAAAAGTCTTTTCTAGATATTCAAAGTCATCAATTTCTCATTTCTCAAAGAGAAAAAGATAGAATCCCTCCTATCACATCACCACCTTAATTTCCCTTTGTGTTCTGTGGTGACATATTTCCCTTCAAGAGAAAGCTGAAAATTGATAGAATTCCAGCCAAATCTCTGAAAGGAAATTATTTTAGAGTGGGTGAAGGAGTGAGGTATAGAGTTTCTCTCTGACTAATTAACATCAATTGATAATCATAAAGGGAAACATAGCAGTGTAGACTAATCTTTGAACATTAAAAAGCATTAAAAAGACAGCTTTCCCCCAATCCCTCAGGGATTACCCACTAGCACCAAAAGAGAGGCAATTCAGTGAATGGAATGCTTGACTGGGAGCCAGAAAGGCTTGGGTTCAAATCCCACTTCTGACATTTATTTGCTCTGCAACCATAGATGTCATTTAACTTCACTAAGCCTTAGGCAATTCTTTGACTACATTTAGGAAAAAAGAAGTCCTCAAAAATGTTTCATCTAAACAAGTGATACAGTCAGCAGTCAGTCAGTTTTAATGTCTAAAAAGATCAGAAAACCTAGCCTGTGTTTATTCCAATCATACCCTTCCATGCTCACCAATTTATTTTGAACCCAAGGAGGGTGTTCAGCATTTTGTCTTGTAATTTAACAAAATTACTATTGAGGAAGGATCAACAACTTGGGCGTAAGTCAAATCACCCAGAGTCTTTGTCTGCCCTGTAACAAGATGAGTGAAACTGGAGATAGGGGAGATTGAAGAAATAAAGGGCATTTTATCATCAAAGATTCATCCAGCAAAACATAATTGTTCAGAGTTTTAATACTATTGTTATTGGGATATATGTACATTAAGAGGGAAGGGGAACAATGTTAAAAAGAAGTTGACAGAGCCCTGAATGAGAGTGGTTTTAGAATTCAAAGGACAGGATGAGATTTCTAAGCAAAAGGTAATTCTGAGATGGTTTATAGGAAAGGGGGGTGGGGAGGAAATGCTGATTTGTATTCTGTTTTAACAAAATAAGATGATTAAATTTAGTTATTTTGAGATGGAAATTTGAGATGGGAAGTGTGAAGTAGGAGCATGCTGAACATGGAATTAGGAAGACCTGGATCCAGTTCCCCACCTCTGGGCTGTGTGACCATAGGGAAGTCACTGACTATGTCTAAAACTTGGTTTCCTCATCTATAAAATAGGAATAATAATACTTGTACTTGTTACCTCATGGGCTTGTTGGGAGGCCCACAAGATAGTGCCTGAAAAGCTCTTGGAAAACATTAAAGTGCTATATAGTTGTCAGTTATCATCACCATCATTATTAATAATCAAAAAACCCTAACGCTTTTACTTTTTATCCATATAAAACAATCTTCCTTTTCTCAAAGAAGCTGACCTCCTGCTCAAATCCAGTGATAGTAAAAGCAAACAGAGGAACCCATGCCTACTATGGGATATCCTCTACCACTCCTGGGTTGAAAATAGCAGAGAAAGGGCGGCCAGGTGGTGCAGTGAGTAAGAGTGCCAGCCCCAGTGTCGGGAGACCTGGGATCGGTTCCAGCCTCAGATACTTGGCACCCACACACACAAAAAAGTAACTGGCCATGTAACCTTGAGCAAGTTACTTAACCCCGATTGCTTAAAAAAAAAAAAAGAAAACAGCAGAGAAGTCAAGAACACTCTCAACAGTACCAATGCAGTCCCTGCTCTATGACTCAGAGTACTGATTAGTATCTCTGTAGCTAAGTGGTGCACTGTGTAGAGCACTGGACCTGAAGTCCCAAAGACCTGAATTCAAATCTGAACTCAACATGTGATCCTGGGTAGATTCTGTCTGCCTCAGTTTGTTCATCTCTAAAATAGGGATAATAATAGCACCTACCTCCCAGAGTTGTTAGGAAAACAAAATGAGATAATATTTATAAAATGCTTTGTAAAGCTTAAAGAGCTATAGAAGTGCTACCTATTACTATTATTATTGATAACTCCTAATACTCTTGATGGATAGATTCCCTAATATAACTAAATTTTCACTGCACAGAATTGTTGTGGTAGGCTTTTTTTTTTTTTTTAAAGCAAATGGGTATTTAGATGCTCAAATCCCTGAGATTTATGTACAGAATCCTCTCATTTGCTGTAATCCTTGCTTGGCAACTCATTTTATGTGAGTATTCTGAAGATGCATTAAAAGAACATGTCAGTAAAATAAATTTTAAAAACATATTTTTATGAATATTCTTAGGGGTTTTTTAGACCCCCTAATGAAAGGCATGTATTCCAACCAAGTCTTCTGTCTTCTAGGGAACAAGGGAAGGTCTCACTCAGTTTGTTTAAGAGAAAATGAAGTTCCTGGCTTCCCAGTCCTTGGGAGCTAAGGAGTCCCTTCTTTAGAGATGGCCCAGTCAAACCATATTTAGGTCAGGGGAAATCTTAGTACAATCCAACAGTAAGTCAGTGACGACATCATTAAGGAGCTGGAAATCACTTGCTTTTCTTCCAAAGTCCAGTTTAAAGAAGATGGTAGAGAAGGAGTCAACGTCCTCTTGGTGGAACAGGTGGAGGAGGATGGAAGTTCTCCCTACTTGGAGGCCTGAAATGAAACAGGGAAAGCAGGTGGAGAAACTAATTGGACAGACTTCAAAGTTAAGATCCATAATATGTGACCTAGTTTACACAGCATGCAAAATATACACACACCCATTTTTTTTACATTCTCTTCCTGTGATCAGATGTACACAAGTATATCTGGTTATTGTTTTTTTATAAGACTTCAAAAAAAGGGCAACAAAGTTACCAATAGTGTTTTTATGTTAACTTGTTCTATAGCTCTAATAGTAGGAGATCAGCTCAATAGATCGGAAGATAGAAAAGCAAAGTAAAATATTTTAGCCAATGGCATGGTGAAAAGGGAGGTTGGAAGAGAACTGTCCAGGGGCAGGGGGTGTTGTTTAGCCTCTTAATTGAAAAGAATGGGGTTTGGGGTGGGGAAGAGAAGGCAAGAGAAATAGAAAGATGCATAGAACAGATAGCCTAGGGTTCTAGAATGGTTGCAAAAAAATGTGACCCTTATACTTAGACTCCATCTTGCTTTTCTGTATTCACTCGGTTTTGTTTCATCTCCTGTTTTAGGTATACCTGATGACTGATCTGAGGTGGGCATACCGAAAAATGTTGTATAAAAGCAGGTCGGTGGCTGCTATCAACTTTTATTAGATTCTTTTGTGGGTTTACATTGTATCTTGTTACTTTACTGAACAATTCATTGTATCAATTCATTAATTTGCTTATTCTCTAGGGTTTTCTAAGTAAACCATCACACCAGCAAGTAGAGATCATCTGATAGTTTTTCTGCCTTTTTTGCCTATGTTTATGCTTTTAATTTCTTTCTTTTGACTTATTGTCAACACTAACATTTTCAGAACTATGGCAAATAGAAGTGCGGGGGAAGGGGCATCATTGTGTTCTATGTATTCTGATTAGCTTGTCATAATAACTTCATGTTACTTCAAGTCTCATTTGCCATGCTTCTATTCTTTTTGAATAACTGTGAATGGTTTCCCAAACTTAAGTAAAGCCCACGTGACTATTTACAGATAAAATCAACTGTTTGCAGATGGGCAGGTTTCCACATATGTGTTGTAACATGCAAATTTAATTATGTTGGAAACTAGCCAACAATTGGAGAAAAGGAGTACAATCAGGCACTCCTTAATTATCACTTTCCTCCACATAATTGTTATGCTACCTAGAAGTTGCAGTTGGAGGAATTACTCAGCAAATGCTTATTGAAGGCCTCCTTTGTACAATTTTTTTAAGTGAGGAAAAAAAACTCACTAAGCAGTTTAGGAAATGAAGGGTGGCTTTTGGTCTAGGGTATAGATTAGAAGCTTCAAAGGCACAAGAGGGACATAGTAACAAAGCCCATCATTGTCCAGTTCTTCTGACTCCTGAAAACAGAGAGTTTCACTGGGCTAACTACTGAGTGAGTAAATTTTACATTGAAAAATCAGATCTTATTTAAACTGCACAGTACCCCAGAACCAGGGGGAATGGGTACAAAAGAATTCTAGAACTAAGATGGTACCTGAAGGGTTACTTAGCTCTGTCTTCTGCTTTCAAAAGAGAGGACTATGTATTCTTTTTTTTTTTACTTCTTTCTACTGATTTTAAATTTTAATTATTTATTTTTAATTTTCAACATTCACTTCTATAAGTTTTAAATTTTCTCCCCCTCCCTCCCCTCTCTCTTTCCCCAAGACAGCTTGCAATCTGATATGGGCTCTACACATACATTTCTATTAAATATATTTTCATATTAGTCAAGTTGCACAGAAAAATTATAACGAATGAGAAAAACCATGAGAAAGAAAAATAAAACAAAACAAAAAAGAAAATAGTCTGCTTTGTTCTACATTCCAACTCTATCATTCTTTCTCTGGATAATGCTGGCATTTTCCATCATGTGTCCTTTGGAATTGAGGACTGTGTATTCTTTTCTTGAAAATTTCCAGGGATACCAGAGATTTTGAAAAAATTATTACAGGAGCTATTTACATATTGGATTGCCAATATACATATTTAATATGGGTTGCAATCTGCCTTGTTGGATGGTAGCTGTGCTGATGCAATCGTGGATTCGTTGAAGTATTTATATGCCATACATACTTGCAAATAGATTTAATGGCACATTTATAATTTTATTTCCAAACATAACAAACCCCAAATCCATCATGTTTAAACTTCTTTGTAAGTACTTTTTAAAAAATGAAATCAGATTTTCAATCTTTGTCCCCCTCTTTCTCTTGTTTCTCCTCCCATTTTCATAGTGTTCTCATTAAATATCACAACCAAATAATTTTCAGATTATTTTACACACTGAAATGAAACCCCATTTCTGATTTGGGTGCCAGTATCATGAAAATATGTTCTTTCTCATTTTTACTTTCCTTTTAACAAGGTTCCACAAACTCTGTGGGTTATCATCTATTAACTTGCCAACCCTATCTTTCTTATTTGTTGCTCATTGTTTCAGCTGTGTTTGACTTTTTAATGACCCCATTTGGGGTTTTCTTGGCAAAGATACTTGAGTGGTTTGCCATTTCCTTTTCCAAATCATTTTACAGATGAGGAAACTAAGGTAAACATGGTTAAGTGACTTCCCAGGGTCACACAGCTGCTAAGTATCAGGCTGGATTTGCACTCAGGTCTTCCTGACTGCAGGCCCAGTGCCCTATCCATTGTGCCACTCAGTTGCCCCAATATTTCTGCTACCCCTTGACAACTAGCCTCATAACTCTTTAATAATTGCATATGTGAAAGTTTCCTTTTTCTCATATCTTCTTAGACAGATGCCTTCTATTCTAACTCTAGAAATTTATATTACTTTTAACCAATAGCACATTCTGTAATAGATGACATACAATTTATATACTATATCAGAAAGCTATGTAACTAAAAGCATTAAATCTATGGAAAATTGATGGCTGAAGATGGGTAATAAATCACTGATCATTTTAATATTTTAAAAGGATGCTTAATTACAAAATGATATGACAGAATTATTAGCCTAGTTTTAAACCCTTCAGAGTACAAAATGCTAAAATTACAAATTAATATCTAGCCCTTACATACTGCTTTAAGGTTTAAAAAGTGCTTCACAAATGTTATCTCATTTGACATGAATAATCCTTTATACATAAATATTACATAACACATTAGACAGTGTGGCCCAGGAGGCATAACACTGGGCCAGGAGTCAGGAGACTTGGGCTCTAGGCCCACCTCTGCCACAGATTAGCTCAGTGACCTTTGATGAATCATTTTGCTTGGGAAATTTCCTTTATCTGCAGACTAAAGGGAAATATGATCCCCAGTTTTAACATTATAATTCTACTCATTTACAAAGGCTATAGTATACTTCATTGGAAAGAACACCAGCTTTGGAGTCAAAGGTCATCAGTTCAAATCCTATCTCTGTCACTATGTCACCTTAAGTCACTTAATTTTCCCAAGAGCAGGTTAGACAAGATCAGTGGCATCAAATTCCCAATAGAAATGGTTCCCTGTGGACCACATATTAACTTAGAAAACTACAAATTAACATTATCTGTGTTGAACCTTATTTTTATTTATTTTGTTAAAACATTTTCCAATTACATTTTAAGTAATCAATTTTAATTTGGGCTGCACTCAGAGTTTTGTGTATTGCTTACACCAAATTCAATGCCTCTTGAATAGATGACCTCTAAGCCTCCTTCTAGCTAAAAATAGCTCCTAGCTATTCATTTGACCTATCTGGGTAAAATGGCTCTTCCACCTAAAAGATGCTGTTGATGATGAATAAGTCCTCTGGGGCTTAAGGAAGGAGGTACAGATTCTCAAATCTCAGGGTACCCTAACCTTCCAAAATCTCTGGCAGGGCTCTGGGAAAGTCCCTTTGTCTCCTACTTATCTCTATCTGGGAGATACTAGAAGGTAGGAGAGAGGTGATGAAAAGAAGATGGGAAGGTACCAAATATAGACCAGTCACTACAATTCTGTTTTAGCGCTGCTTCTCTTTTCCTTCTAGGGATCAGGTAGAAATTTCTCCTTTCAGAAAATTGGCTCCAAAGTGAAAAGCAGCCCCCCAAAACACACACACACACACACACACACACACACACACACACACACACACA
>NW_027187330.1:1360837-1419632 GCF_028583685.1 Petaurus breviceps papuanus
ACACACACACACACACACACACACACACACACACACACACACACACACACACACATTCTTCTGCCCTGGAAAGTTAGGAGCACAGGAACAGAGAGACAGCTTCTCCACTCCTACAATCCAAATCTCCTGCCTGCTAAGGTACAGATCTTCTTTGAATGCCTTGGATCTACTGCCTCCAGAGCACATCCTATAGTCTCTGCTGTCTGCCCCAACCTTGTTTGTTCCTTAGCTATCCCCTCCAAGTACCTGACTCCAAACAGTGCTTCCTGGGGGTACAGAAAAAGTCCTCTTTGTCTTTGTATCTTAGCAGTGTTCCTCATACAAGTGCTTAATAAATGTTGGTATAACAACTGATCTTTCCTATGGTTCCTGCTATCCCCACTCCATGTAATTTATTTTAATTTTCCAATTTCTTTTTACAAACATTTACTGCACAAAATATTTGCCAAGAATTATCCCTGGAGCCTTCACAATATATCTGAAAAGGTTGCATGGCAGTAGGAAGCAAGACTCATCACCAGGAGAGACCCAGCTTGGACACTTACTAGCTGTGTGATCTTGGACAAGTTACCACCTCTCTGGGTCTCACTTCACTATCTGGAAAAATGAGTAAAACAATATTTGCACCACCTACCTCGCAGGGAAAAGCATTTTGTAAAATTTAATAGTGATTCATATATATATATATGCATTAGTTTTATTATTATAGTTCTTTACTATCTTTTTTTACCCCTTTTCAAATGGCTTTACACAGTTTCCTCTATTCTTGTGTATACCATGGGCACACTGAAATTTTTAAATAATTAACTTTTCTTCAAATGACTTATTCATTCCTTGCATAGCTTTTAAAAAATATTCTCAGTACTCTCCAATTTACTTTTTTTTTTGTTCCAATTTCTTTATATCCCTCAATCTGGACATACTTTTCTTTTTAAAAAAAATGTTTATTGATATCTTTGGTTTCCATAAAGTCTTTATTTCTAATCAGATCTCTCCCCTCTTCTTCTCCTTGTATACAATTTTCTAACAAGTCTCTAGATAATTTAGAGTACAGAAGATAGATTGTTTCTCTTTTCTTTCCTTTTAATACAACATAGTATCACATTGGTATTTTCTTCCACAATTGCCACATTCATAGAGGGCTCAGGGACCAAAGAAAGAACCCATTCCTTTTTCCTGCTGTACTTGGAGCTAATAGGTTCTCCCCAGCCCACATCTACATTGTCAGAATTTTTTGAACTTAAATATACAACTATAGTATTAGGTTACTACTAATTTAATTAAGAACGATGCCTGCATTTTGCCTGGACAAACCTAAATAGGAACTATTCATATAAAACTTCAAAACCTGAAGATATCAGGATGGGAGAAGAAACTCTCTTACCCTAGTGATGCAACTGACATCTATCCAACTGAAGACTAACCTTAGGGACAAGCTTGTCATTTCCTCCCTGCAGGAAGTAGTGTCTCTATTTTCTGTGCAGGCAGAGCATGTTATTAGTGTTACTATGCTTTTATATTCGATTTTTTTGTTATAGTTATTTGTGTATATTTCTTAGCTTATCTTCCTTGCTAGACTATAAGCTCCATGAGGTCAGGGATCGTGTCTTATTCTTTCTTGGATTATTCACAGAGTCTTGTACATGACAGATGCTTAATAAATATTTGAGTTTGGCTTGGAAAATATTTAAAATATGGGATGTTAGTAGGAACTGTGGAGTTTCCAGTGATTGTGAAGATTCCAGCTGATATTAAGAACGCTACAGATTGGGCTAAACAGCATACATGCTCTTGCATTTCATCATTTATAACTGGTGAAACATACAGCTGCTTTCTAAACTACATTTGAAAGTTCCCTAAAACTCTGTTGCCTTATTGGATTTTTATTTCTTAGCATTAAAAGGAGATCAATCAATCAGCAAGCATTTTAAAAGTTGTTTGGAGGCTGCATCTCCCTAGCTTACCCTGGATGGAAGTGTAGAAGCCATTCACCGGCACCATTCCACTGTGGATTGACATGGGAGATTTAACAAAAACAATCCTTGCCCTTAAGAAGCTTAAACATTAATGGGAATGATCCTTAAGAAAATAGCAGTGCTGCTTAGAGCAACTTTAACATTAATAATCATGCCTTAAATTTACATAGAGCTTTATACTCTCAGCAATATTGCCATGAACATTATCTCATTTCAATCGGTGGAGTATGTAGCACTGCCATTTTAAACTCTGTTTTACAAATAAGGAAACTGAGAAATAAAGTGATTTTTACCAAAGTCACCTAATAAATATAAAGTATTATCAATTCTCCACAACACATTGTCTCACATGAACCTGTTAACTGGGGAACTTAAATTTATACTGTTTTTATAAACATTTAAAATAATTTATTTTTATAATACATTAAAATATAGACATTTTAATAATAAGTACATATGGTTCCCATTTCTATCAAATATTTAGGCTATAAGAAGCCTCAAAAACCTTCCAGTTCAAACCCCTCCTCACTGTACAGATAAGGAAAGTGAGGCCCAGAAAATTTAAATTAATTACCCAAGAGCACAGAGGTAGTAACTGGGGGAGGATTTTAACTCATCATCTCTAACTCCAAATTCAGTATTCCTTCTACTGTACAAAACTGCCTCTCTAGCACTTTAAGCTTTTCAAAGTGCTTCCCTATGCCTTATGACTCCTAACCTCATTTTTCCTTCTCACTAGGACCTATTATCCTTTCATCCATCCTTACCTTCCCATGCCTTTGCCCCTATGTTGGTCACACTCTCCTTCCCTTCCCAATCTTGGACCAGTTTAACTATTCATTTAGTTCTTTCCTCAAATATCTTGCCCCCCTCATCCTAGATCCCCTTTACTAGATCCCAACCATGGATTACTCCCACCATTTGCCTCCTTTGTTCCTATTCACATATTGCTGAATAGAACTAGAGGAAGCCAGGAACCTGCACTGACTGCATCCACAACATAATTTACATTATCTAATCTCAACTGGGCCCTCACCACAGCAAGGCAATCCTACTTCTCTCTAACTTATTTTCTACCCACTCACTGAGGTGGCTTTTCCAAATCTCCTCTCTCTACAATCTTCCCAACAACACCCCTTTCCCTACCCTCTTAGCTGAGGATCTCATTACACAGACACACACACACTGAAAAAACTGAGATCATTCATTGAAGGCTCCCTCTTCTCCTTTTTCCCCATCTAACACCTCTGACATCATCCTGTCTTCCCCAGCAGAGTCTTCATTCCCCCCAATCTTTAGTCTCCCCTTATCTATTGGCTTCATCCCTGTTACCTAAAAACATACCTTTCTCCCAGAGCCTTAAAAAACCATCCTGTGATCCTAACATCCTTGCTAGCTATCATCCTATGTATCTTCTTCTTTTCTCAGATAAACTTGTAAAAGCTGTCTCTACTCAGTGCTACCACTTCCTCTCTCCTTCTTTGTTTCTGCAATCTCACACCCTCTGGAGTCTTGGCTTCCAACCTCAGTATTCAACTGAAACTGTTCTTTCTAAAGTTACTACTTTTTCTTACTTTTCTCAATATTCATCCTTGACCTCTCTCAACAGGGCAGAAACTGCTGATCATCTTTTCCTCCTAGATGTCCCCTTTTGGGGGTTTTCACAACATTACTCTCTCTTGATTCTCCTCCAGCCTGTCTTATCACTCCTTCACCTCTTTTGCTGGATTTTTATCCTGGTCATGCCCACTAACTTTGGGGGGTCCCAAGGCTCTTTCCTGAGCCCTCTTTATTTTTTTCTATACATTATCTCAGTTGATAATCCATCAACTCCCATTGATTCAATTTTCAGCTCTATGCAAATGATTTCCAAAGCTATATATTCAGCCTGAGTAAGGTAGATGGAGTGCCAGGACTGGACTTGGGAAGATTCATCTTCCTGAATTCAAATCCAGCCTCAGACAAGGCTGGATTTGTGTGACCCTGGGCAAGTCACTAAACCCTGTTTGCCCCAGTTCCTCTTCTGTAAAATGAGCCGGAGAAGGAAATAGTAAACTGCTCCAGGATCTTTGCCAAGAAAACCCCAAATGGGGTCACAAAGAGTTGGACACAATGAAAATGACTGAACAACAGTCTCCTTAGCTCCAGTCACATATCTACAACAGCCTATTGGACATCTCAAACTGGATGCCCTATAGACATCTTGATCTCAACATGTCTACCACTGGACTCATTATTTTCCCCCATTCTGAATTTCTTCCTTTTTTTTTCCTTTTTGGAGGGGGGAGGGCAGGGCAATTGGGGCCAAGTGACTTGTCCAAGGTCACACAGCTAGTAAGTGTTAAGTGTCTGAGGCTGGATTTGAACTCAGGTCCTCGACTCCAGGGCCCGTTCTCTATTCACTGCGCCACCTAGCTTCCCCCATTCTGAATTTCTTATGACTATCAAGGGCACCACCATGCTCCCAGTCACACGGGTTCTTAATCGTAGTGCCATCCTTGGCTCTGCACTCTCAATCACCACATATATCCAAACAGTTGCGAAATTGTGTAATATCTTTCTTCATAACATTTCTCATGTGTGTTCACTTCTTTTCCCTCAGATAGCCACCAGTCTAGTTCAGGCCCTCATTTCTTACTTGGACTACAATCTTCTGATCAATCTCTCCTCAATTCAATCCATCCTCCCATAGCTGCCAAAGTGATTTTCCTAAAGCATGGCTCTGACAATGCCATTTCTGTCCCTTATCCTCCCAGTTCCGTAAACTCTGAGCTCCCTAGTATCACCAGAATAAAATATAAACTTGTTAAATTTGAGTTTAGTTAAGAATTAAGCAACTCTTAAACTGGGATAAACTAGTAACTTCCTAATACCACCAAAATTAAATATAACATCCTTTGTTTGAAATTTAAACATTTTTCACAATCTTGTCCCTTCCTATTATTCCAGTTTCCATACACATTGTTCCCTTCTGTGCCCTCAACAATTCAATCATACCGGACTACTTGTTCCCTGTCCACAACACTCCATCTCCTATATCCATACTTTTGCACTGGCTGTCCCTCACACCTGGAATGCTCTCCTCATCCCTCCCTATGAGAATCCCTGGCTTCCTTTAAGACTCAGTACAAATGCTACTTTGTGTAGGAAGGCTTCATTGGGTCCTCCAGATACTAAAGTTCTTTTCTCTAAGGCTAACCTTTTAACTACTCTTTATGTATCTTCTATGTACTAATTTATTAAATATCATCTCCCCCACTAAAGTATAAATTCCTTGTAAGCAGGCATCATTTTTACCTTTTTTTCTATTCTTAAGTCTTAGCTGGCACAATGTTGTTGTTGTTCAGTCACATCTAACTCTTTGTGACTTCTTAAACAATATCATCCATGAGGTTATCTTGGCAAAGATACTGGAGTGGCCTTCCATTTCCTTCTCCAATGGATTAAAGCAAACAGAGGTCAAGTGACTTGCCAAGGGTCACACAGCTAGTAAGTATCTGAGGCCACATTTGAACTCAGGTCTTCCTGACTCCAGGCCCAGTGCATAATCCACTGAGCCATCTGGATGCCTCCTAACTGTCTCCTAAGTAAGTACTTAATGCTTGTACTCAGGTCCTCCTGACTCCAGGACTGGTGCTCTATTCACTGCACCACCTAGCCACCCCAACATAGGGCAATTATGATTATTATAGAAAGACTATAAAATGAGGTTCAGAAAAGATAAATTACTTGCCCCCTATCCTGAACATAGTAACTGTCAGAACCAACATTGAAACTTGGGTCTCTTGCTTTCAAGGTCTAAGTTTTTTCCACTAATCTATGCTTATAATAAATGATTACATGATACTTAAGATTCTACCACTTACAGTGTGGCTTGTCAAACATGACTCTGTTGTGTCACAAAACAAGTGTAGACATTTTAGTGGATAAAGCATCCATTCAAATGATATGCTAATTGTAAGGTACTCAGCACAGTGCTAGGCATATAGTAGGCATTAAATAAATTCTTATTTCTTCCCCTCCATTTATATCTAGTCTCACGGGATCAAAGCACTATTCCCTCAGCTGAGACACACTGAGTGTCCTGACATAGTTTACCTGTGAGAGGCAGCTCGAGGAGGAATCCTGGGAGGTCTTTCAAGTGACTTGAAGGGGGCTCTCTCCACGTGCTGGGGACCTGGGCTACGGCTTCTGTTAACTTCTGGGAATTCATTGTCCTTCAGGAAGCAAAACCAAGAGAAAGAAAGGGAAAAAACGAAGTTTCAGTCAGTCATGTAGGATAAAGATTATTATCTCTAAGTCTCCCCAGGGCCTATAAGCAGGAATTTATGAAAGAGTAGCTTGTAGACCCGATTGGCTGATTCACACAGACACTGCACATTCATACAAGACTATCATGTCTTCCAATTTCAAGATGAAATTAATCAGGGAGTAAGTAAGAACAATTAGCAGCAGCTGTCACACTACAAAGACCCTGGCCACAATTTAGAGGTGGGACCTAAGGTGTCAAAAAGCCCAACTATTGCTAACAAGGTCATCAACCAGTTCTGATGATTTCTCTGGCACTGACTCAGCAATGTGCAGTGTGGTCATCTGGTCTCTTATGATGGTCACCAAGAAGACAAGAGCTCAGCCTTTGGTTCTCTTGAACTAACCAAACCCTTTTACTTATGGGGAAATTTTGATGAAATCTTTTTTAAAATAACGAATTAAATAGAGCTGCTCTCTTGAGAAACAGAATTTTAAATCATCTTCGAACCAAAATTTTATGATGAGTGAGACAGGATCCCAGTCTTACCTCATTGTCACCTTCCATCCCACTGCTGACACTGAGGACACTTCGTGTGCTGGAACGGTTACTGTTGCTACCTGGTTGATGGAAAGAAAACCAGTTGAGCCAGATGTAGAATCACATAGGTGAGAAGGAGATCAAACATTTACTTATAGATAAAGGTTCTTCTTCAGTTTCCAACAAAAGGGGTGTGTGTGTGTGTGCGTGTGTGCATGTGTGTGTATGCATGTGCATCTGTATGTGTGTGTTTGTCTGTGTTTTAAGGTACATGGCCATAACCAAACTGACTACCTTATGTTGAAGCTTTATTTTTTTCATTATTTCCAGCTTAAAGCTATATGAATCAAATGCTCCCTATTCTATTTATGATCACTTGTATTGTTGGCCCTCAGCTATTCACTGGTATTTCTGCATCTGAGAAACAAAAGTTGAAATTGAAAATATGGCAAAGAAGCAAATAAAACAATATCAATATTATTTTGTCAAAGTCAATATACCTCTTTTGAAAAAGCTAATAGTAAATAGCAAGGAGTTTGTGCTTTTATGGATGATATCAATGTCTCTTTTGGTTTATGAGTCCTAATGTACAGGGAAGCTAGGTGGCACGATAGATAGAGTGTTGAGCAGGAGTCAGGAAGACATCTTGAGTTCAAATCTGGCCTCAGACATTTATTAGCTGTGTGAACCTGGGCAAGTCACTTAACCCTGCTCGCCTTAGGTCCTCATCTGTAAAATGACCTAGAAAAGGAAATGGCAAACCATCCCAGTACCTCTGCCAAGAAAACCCCAAATGGGGTCAGGAAGAATCAGACACAACTGAAAAAAGACTAAACAACAACAAACACTTACTACCTGTGGGAAAAAAGCACTTTACTACAATGGCTCTATAAAATGAGGGACAGGAGGGGTGGCTAGGTGGCGCAGTGAATAGAGCACCGGCCCTGGAGGCAGGAGGACCTGAGTTCAAATATGACCTCAGACACTTAACACGCACATACACACAAAAACTAGCTGTGTGACCTTGGTCAAGTCACTTAGACACTTGACACACTTACTAGCCGTGTGACTTTGGGCAAGTCACTTAATCCCAACTGCCCTCTAAAAAGCAAAAAATTAAAATTAAAATGAGGGACTGGGACCAGATACTCTCTGAGAGTCCTTCCTGCTCTAAATCCTCAAATTCTTAGTTCAGAATGATAAAGAGTACATGGCCTTTCATCTGTTCCAGTGTAAGGCTTGCCTTTAGGGATGTCCTGCTTTACACAGGTCAGAATCCCATTACAGTGAATGCCAAACAATTGTTCAAATTCTTGTCTTGTGCTAGGATTTTGGTGTACCAATATAGCTCCAATAACTGGGCCATTCACTAGGGTCTGGAAGGCCTTTCTTTTCCTATATTTCTTCAATATGGAGATTAGTTAGAGCCAGATAGAATTTGCAATTGCTTTTCCATAGATTCCAAACAGTAATATAACCTCACTTAGAATATTTATGCATTTACATATATGTATGTGTATATATGTATGTATCTATCTCTTTAGTCATTCAGTTGTTTTCAACTCTTCATGACCCCATGGACCATATTGTCCATGAAATTTTCTTGACAGCGATACTGGAGTGGTTTGGCATTTCCTTCTCCAGTAGATTAAGGCAAACAGAGGTTAAGTGACTTGAACAAGGTTACACAGTTAATAAATGTTTGCTGAGGCTGGATTAGAACTCAGGTCTTCCTGACTCCAGGCCCTGGAAGCTCTATCCATTGTGCCACCTAGCTGCCTTAAGCTCTTTTTTATTTTCCTTTATGGAGGTGGGAAGGCAGGGCAATTGGAGTTAAGTGACTTGCCCACTGGCTAGTAAGTGTTAAGTGTCTGAGGTCGGATTTGAACTCAGGTCCTTCTGACTTCAGGGCTGGTGCTCTATTCACTGTGCCACCTAGCTGCCCCCCTTAATCTCTTTTAAGACAGGTTTTTCAACCTTGGCTACTCTACCAACTGAGTCATCTAGCTGTCTCATACATATAGCCAATACAATAATAATGTGACATTTTTAAGGTTGAAAAAGCACTCTACATACATTAACTCATTTGATCTTCACAAAAATCATATGAAGTAGCTAGTTACTATACACAAAGACTATTAGCCCCCTTTTTATAGAAGAAGAAACTATGGTTTGTCCTTTGTTTTCTTTTTTTGCTTTTTGGAGGGCAATTGGGGTTAAGTAACTTGCCCAAGGTCACACGGTTAGTTTTTGTGTTAAGTGTCTGAGGCTGGATTTGAACTCAGCTCCTCCTGACTACAGGGCCAGTGCTCTATTCACTGTGCCACCTAGGCGCCCCTTGTCCTTTGTTTTCGAAGAGGACCATGATATCAGGAAGATGATGCCATGACTTGCAATTGAACTGGATATGAGTGAGGGAGGGTCATGCAGTCACCAACCTCACTTTCTCCTCTAGAGTTATCTGGATCCAGTGGCCAGATATAGATCAGGACAACTGGAGATGTCCCAGGATGCAGTGGGAGACCGCGGTCTTTTTTAAGCTAAAGCCTTTCTGAGTTCCCATTTTGCCGGAGGCAATGCCCATCCAGTAATCAGACCTATTTAAGAAGTGAATCAAGGTATGGCCTCTTTAATAAAAAAAAATACAAATACACATACATACATACATACATATATATGTATGTATGTGTATAAACACACACACATATAAAACTAGGAGGGGAAGACCCTCAGGGCTGTTTCTGGCCAAAAGAAAAGTCATCATTATTTGCTTTCACTCAGAGCCATCTTGGTGGAAAAAAATAACCATGAAGTGGCGCTTGGGCAGGGACCTATTGTTGGCCAATCCATGAGAGACAGAGCAAACTGAGATTCAGAGAGTTTATGTGATTGACCAATGGTCACACAGTTTGTGATTTTAAATCTAGGGCTCTTTCCACTATACTAGGTAATAATCACAAAGAAAATAAAGGCCACCTTTATTACTGAATGACTATAGAGTACATGTTTCACATTGGTTTTTCCTTTTTTATTTTTATTAAATTTTATTTTTTTTCCAATTATCTCAAAGTCTCTGTAGCTCTGGTCTTTTGATTAGGAATGTTTGGAAGTCCTCTATTTCAATAAAGGTTTATTTTTTTTTTTTACCTCTACAGGATTCTATTCAGTTTTGCTAGTTAAGTTATTCTGTATTGTAAGCTTATATCTTTTCCCCTCTTGTATATTTGTATTCCAAGCTCTCTGATTCTTTGTAGTGGTGGCTGCTAAATTGTGTGTAAACCTGACTGTGGTTCCTTAGTACTTGAATTCTTTCTTTCTGGCTTTTTGCAGCTTTTTTCTTTGATCTGGAAGTTCTGGATTTGGGCTATAATGTTGCTGGGAATATTCATTTTGATATTTCTTTCTGGAGTTAGGTGATGGGTTTTTTCTATTTGTCCTCCAGTTTAAGAGGTTTGGGCAATTTTCTTTTGTTATTTCTTGAAATATGATGTCAAGGCTATTTTAGATATCACATAAGTTATAGCTCAGGTACTCTGATGATTATTAAATTACCTCTCCTTGGTCTGTTTTCCAAGTTAATTGTTTTTCCTATGAAATAATTTATATCTTCTATTTTTCAGTCTTTTGACCTTATTTTAATATTTCTTAGTATCTCATGGAATAATTATCTTCTATTTGGCCCACTTTCATTTTAAGGGAGTTCAGTGTTTGGCCAATATTTTGAACTTCTTGTTCTAAGTGGTTAATTCCCTTTTCAATTCTTTCTTCTATAGCTCTAAATTTTTCCCTTTAGTACTCTCATTTCATTTATTAAATAATTTTATACTTTTAAAAACTCTTGGGGTGGCTAGGTGGCACAGTGATTAGAGCACCAGCCCTGGAATCAGGAGGACCTGAGTTCAAATGTGACCTCAGACACTTAACACACACACACACACACACACACACACACACACACACAACTAGCTGTGTCACTTAACCCCAATTTCCCTAGAAAAGGCAAAAAAACAAAACAAAACAACAACAACAAAAAACTCTTGCTTTATCTCTTCCAGGAATTTGAGTTGAATTTGTGTCCAAGGTGTTTTTCTTTAAGACTTTGCTTATAGATGCTTTGCAATCTCTTTTTCTGGGTTTGTGTCTTCAATGTCTCTGCCACCAAGATACTTTTTTATGGTGGGTTTTTTTTTGTTTGTTTGCTCCTTCTTCCACTTCTTCATTTCAGAGTTTAAGTTAGGGCTAGGTTCGACACACTTCTAGAGGGAATGTCTGAGCTGAGCTTGTATTCTCTAGGGTCCTGCTTTTACTTTCTTGAGGTATTGATGTTGTGTTATTCAAGGATCTCAGAGATAGCTCAGGTTGGGGACCTGCAAGCTTTCAGCACTCCCAAAGTGATCTGATCCAAAGCAAAATCTTTTCTTCTGCAGGCTACTGACTTGTGTCTGGGTCTACATAGCATTCCTGTTGGCTTGCTCCTGGTTGGAATTCCAATAGACTGCTGCTAGACTAAACCACTATCAGACAGCTAGAAAGTTTGGCTGTTTCAGAGTTGTAGAACTGCAGGTTCCTCTTTGGTCTGGGATTCCTGCCTTAATATTCCAGTGCAAGTTTCATAGTAGGCTAGTGGATGGAACTAAAACCTCGCTATGCTCTTGGGATCAGAGACACACAGCTGCTACTTGTGCATGAACTTGATCCTTGCTTAGTGCACTGCTTAGAGCCCATGACCAGTCAACCTGGAACTCCTCCATTAGGTCTCCTCCTCAGTCAGCTCTGGTTCTGTGCCTGGGGCAATGAACAACAGAGCTGCCAGTTGGCAGTTATTCCTGAGTCCTGCCCCTAGGTGAGGCCTTCTGTGTTGGCTTCTTCTTGCTCTGGCACACATCCTTTCCCTGTGATAAAATCCTCTGTAGCAGCTCTTCCTAGGTAGGCCCCTTCCCCAGTATCTGCAGTCCTCTCTTCCTGTCCTTTGCCTATCTGGGCAAGAAAAATGATTCACTGGGATTTTTTTTCTTCTTCTTGGATTTCCTGATCAAGGTTTAGTTTGATTTGTTTTTTAGATCTGTGTGGAGTAGCTGTGGGGCAGAGTTCATCTATATTGCTTCCTGCTTGCTACCAGATTGGGTCTTCAACATCAGTGATGAGTCTACCAATCTCTCTATAGTGGTTAGGCCTTGTGTCATGTTCACACAACAGCTACCTAGAACCAGTATGCCATCTGTGGTCACGGAAAGGAAGGAAACTGGTCGTCAACAACACTCTAATCATTCAAGCTTAAAAAAAGTCTTTGGCAGTAACCAGGTATCCTGCAACAGGGAATATTTTTTTCTGTATCAAACCACAATACCTACTACTCTCAGAAATCAATTCTTTCCCACCCAGGGACAAAATGCTATCAAAATAAAAGATAAAGAAAAAAATAACTTATTTAAGGACAATTATAATTTAGACTTGCTAATTTGTTTTCTTGCTTCTATTCTATCCCCATTCCAACTTGTCTTTCATTTGGTTGGCAAAATGATCTTCCTAAGATCCCTGTCTGACCCTTGCTCAAAAACCTTATGTGACTCCCTATTAACTTAGGCAGCTAGGTAGTGCAGTGGATAGACTGCTGGGCTTGGAACGAGTTAATACTCATCTTCCTGAGTTCAAATCCTGCCTCAGACACTTACTAGTTATGTGACCCTGGGCAAGTCACTTAACCCTGTTTGCCTTGGTTTTCTCACCTGTAAAATGAGTTGGAGAAGGAAATGACAAACCACTCCAGTATCTCTGCCAAGAAAACCCCACGTCGGGTCACCGTGAGTAGGACATGACTAACCAACAATGACAACATTGACTTAAGGATAAAATACAAGGTTGGGTATTTTAAGATTCTCTACAACAAAGCTCTAGACTTCTTTCCCAGGCTTTCTGTACATTACTTTCCTTTGTGTACTCTGTATTTCAACCAGACTCTATTTCTTGTTTCAGTGCATTTGCATGAACTCTGCCCCTCAAAACTGTAGGCAAATTTTTTCCTCTTGATTCTGTTTTTCCAAATCAATATCCTATTACCATGTTCAGTCATGTGGTGTTTCATCTGTGAAACCTTCCCAAGTACTCCCAGTGCCCAGTACACTTTCTCTCTCTAATGATCTTGTATTTATTTATTTGAATACCTATGTGCTTTACACCAAGTAGAATTTAATCTCTTTGAGGGTTTCATTTTTGTCTCTGTATTTAGCTTTTGGTGCCTAGCACAGAGTAGGGGACTTAGGGTTTGTTGAAGTGAATTGAATTCTCTCTACCTTTCCTCAACATGAAATGTCAACATTTCATTTATTCTGTCAAATTCAGTTGTTTACACCTCTAGATTTTTGTTTGTTTATTTGTTTTAAATTCCAAGCTATTACTATATACAAAGCACTATGGAAGACACATCAATTAAATATTTTTTTTTTAAAAGAGAATGTCCTTCTTTGATCCCACTAACATGCTGTTCTTTTCATTTCTGTTTTTGTGAACTTTTAAAAAATCAACAAATGAACTCTCACCCACCCCTTGTACCCCCCATGTCGGGGAGAATGGTCAGACACTTCAGCTTCAGAGCTGTGATTCACTTTAGTACCTGGGGAGGGTACACTGGGGGCAGGAGAGGTGGGGAAAGAACAATATTCTTGTCCCCCCAACTTACCTCCAGGCTCCAACAACTGTCTGCCTCCCCCTCTCCCAAATGATACTTGAGATTATCCTGGAGGTGGTTGTAAGGGCCTTCTCTACAGCTAATTCCCTCCTTTTTTTCAAAACCTCTGGGTAATTTATTTTGAAAGAGTTAAGCTGCCCCTGGGAGGAGGGACAGACCTAGGAAGGGGAGTCCTATGGACAGGGGTAGGCTAACTGTCTAATATTCCCCCCAGAGATGGGGTCTAATGTATTATATTTATCTGGGGCAAACAGAGCACCAAAAAAGTATCGGAAAAGTTTTTTTAAAATCAACAAATGCAAACATCTAATATACAAAGGACAAAAAAAAAGACTTCTATATGAAACTGTGAACATTCATTACATACAATTTGTTTTTTCAAAGTACATATTAAATTTATGAAGGAAGAAACAAAACTGCCCAGCTTGTATCCCCTTCCATATTTCTTGCTTCTGTGTAATTTTTTAAAAATCTACTGATACCTTTTCTTCACCCTAAACTTTATTTGCCTCACTGACAATATACCTTAAGCCCTTTCCTTTTCATATCTCAAAACCAGTTCCTTGATGACTTGAGGCTCAGCCCTCTATCCACTGACACACTGCCTCTGTTCAGTAGTAATTGGATTAAACCAAGCATGCAAGAAATTTGCATAATGACTTCACAGAGAAGGCTTTAGTGACAGCTAAACCAGACATTATATTGGCGTAATAGAAAGAACATAGGGCTGAGAATTGGAAGACCTAGGTATTATTATTAAATCTGCAAGTAACTTACTGTGTGATTTAGGACAAATATATCACTTCTCTAGGCCTCAGATGCCCATATGCAAAGGTAGGATTTGGACTAGACCAGTTGTATCAAAATCAATTAGAAATCAGGGGCTGTTAAGCCCTGCATGAGGGTCCCTACAGACTCATATTGACTGAGAAAATCACATGTCAACATTATCTATGTACTATAGTATTAAGGAGGAGCCAAGATGGCAGAGTAAAAGCAGGGACGTGCCTGAGCTCTCCCCCAAACCCTTTCAAATATCTGTAAAAAATGACTCTAAACAAATTCTGGAGCAGCAGAAGCCACAAAATGACAGAGTACTATAGTATTTTTATTTATTTTGTTAAATATCTCCCAACTGTCTGTGTCTTCTTTCACAACATGACTAATATGGTCATATGTTTTGCATGATTGAATGTGTATAACCTATATCAAATTGCTTACTGTCTCAGGAGATGGGGAGGCAAGGAAAGGAGAGAGAAAATTTGGAACTCAATTTTTCTTTTTTTTTTTTTGCTTTTTGGAGGGCAAGTGGGGTTAAGTGACTTGCCCAAGGTCACACGGCTAGTGAGTGTTAAGTGTCTGAGGCTGGATTTGAGCTCAGATCCTCCTGACTCCAGGGCCAGTGCTCTATTCACTGTACCACCTAGCCGCCCCCAGAAATCAATTTTTTTTTCTAAGCAATTGGGGTTAAGTAACTTCCTCAAGGTTACACAGCCAGTTATTTCTGGGTGTGGTACTAAGTATCAGAGCCCGGATTCGATCCCAGGTCATCCTGACTCTGGGGCCGGTGCTCTTACTCACTGTGCCACCTGGCCACCCCTTCAAAATTTTTTTAAAAAATGAATGTTAAAAACTGTCTTTATGTGTAATTGGGAAAAAATAAAATATTCTTAAAAATAATTTTTTTGAAATATCTCCCAATTACATTTTCATCTGGTTCCCTTATGCTCCTCTGAAATAGAAGACACACAGAGGTTCCTTCCATCTCAGACATTTTACAGTTTTACAATATTCCCTTGAGTACCTGGAGTTATACCATTTTTTTTCAATCATTATGATTTTCCAGAGGAGTAATTTAATAGGTCAGCTACCGAAATTTACTATTGCTTAGCTTCCCTCTGACTCTTTTATCACTTTTCTGACGAAGAACATAAAGTTTATTGATGAAGAGCGAATGTAATCAAATGCATTTCTGAGGCCAGTACATCAGGACAGTCAATTCCCAGCCTGACTCGATAGACTAATAAAGCCAATAGCTCTTGTCTGCACAGTGCTGTGAGCTGCCTGTTATGTCACGCACTATATATTCAAGTTTCCTGGTCAAAAACAAGTTTTCTCCTTAGTCTCTGCACTAGCCTAAAAAATTCTTATTCTTGAGGTTCATACCTTGCTTTCTCATGTCCTAACTCTGACTTTCTTCAAGCTACTTTCCCATTCAAAACATAGGGTTTGCTATCTCTAAAATGGATAGGATAAATGGAGTCAACGTTGGGGGAGAGATGAAAGAAATAGGCTAATACAGTTTTGGGGTATTTATTTGAATTTTTGGTCTTGGGATTTCCCCTGTGAGGGGAAATCCTGTTGAGGAAATTTCCTCCTCTGTTGTAGATGGACAATTCATTATAACTTGTAATTTTAAGAGTTGTCTAAGGTACTAAGAAGGTTAAGTGTCATTGTCACCTGACTAATATGTCAGAGGCAAGACTTAATATCAAGTCTTGCTGACTCCAAGGCTGGTCTTTTCTCTATTATGCTACATTGCTTTTCCACAGGTACCATACTGGTCCAAATATAGGCCATACCCTTAAAATGAGATTTATTTGAAAGGAAAACTACATATGAACACTTAAAAATAATTTGCACTCAAAAATATATTTTATATGATTTGGGTACATTTTTAGGTCTTTTATTTCAAATAAAGATTTTAAAATTTATTTTTGTCATCAGTGTTCTCTATCACTTCAAATGTCCTCTCTCCAAGTCCACAATTATAGGCTATGCTTGGGTTTATGCAAGTCAGCTTTTGGGAAAACATCCAGCAAATATCTTGACCAAATTTAATGTATGCAAAATGCCTTCAGGCCCCTGGGAAAGATAACATAAGTATTTGAGATGCTTGTTTCTTAGACTAGAAAGAAGGAAAGGAAGCAGCTTTTAAACTCATACACTCATCCATGATCCTTCCTACCACTGATGTTTACTACCTGTGCAACCTTCAGTGACCCTGGGTCTCCCATTTCTTCATCTGAAAAAGGAAGGGACCAGACTAAACAGTCTCTGAGATGCCTTCCAGATGGTTTCACAACGTGTATGGATTCTGGATAGCCAAGGATGCCCAACTTACCCGGTTGAACCACTGAGAAAGGCTGTCCAGTCACCCTCCACTCCCCACTTCCATTCCCATCCTTAACCCCCCTTACTTGATGTACTTGAAGTACTTTCTGTCTTCCAATCACCTCGCCGTAATGTATTTTTTGGTGGCAAGATGCTTTTTCTGGGGCCACTTTCATAGATTCCGTACTCTACTTTTCCAGAGAGTTGCTGAGAATGTCTAATAGGAACTGTGATCTCTAAGTCTGGAATCAAAAAGGAAAAGCAAGGATTAAGCAAAATATCTATCTCCAACAGTAAGCATTTATTAGGTATGTTCCAGGCACTGGGGATATAAAAACAAAAAGGAAACATGCCCTACCCTCAAGTAACTTATATTCCAGAAGGGAGCTTGCATTCTATTCTATGCTCACAACAGTCATTAAAAGGGAAAGGAAATAAGCATTTATTAAATGCCTGCTATGTGCCAGCCACTATCTCATTTGATCCTCAAAACAACCCTGCGAGGTAGGTGCTATTATTATCCCCATTTTATAGTGAGAAAGTTAAGTGACTTGTCCAGGGTCATGAAGCTAGTCAGAGTCTGAGGCATAATTTGAACTCAGGTCTTCCTGAGTCCAGGCTCAGAGCCCTATCTATTATGCCACCTAACTTCCTCTCTGCACCAAAAAAACCCCCAAAAAACCCCAAGCCCCACATGCCTCCCCCCTCCCCCAAACTCCAAACTCTTGGCTTCCTAGAGACTACCTTTCTCATTCGGTCCTAAAAAATGAAAAGGGAAGGGTACAAGAGATGACTTTGGGAAGAGAACAAGTATTTCAGCTATAAATAGAGGACTCTTCTAACACGATGTGGTCTTCCTTCATTATCCTAACTCAGAAGGGGCTGTAGCACCATGAAGCAGGACTTCTTAACTTGGAGTCTGCAAGCTTAATTTCCAAAATATTTTGATAACTGTATTTTGTTGTAATTTGACATAATTTTTCTTGCTTTAGTTTTTCAGTGCATGTCCTTCAGAAATTAGTGAGTTCAAGTAATCTTGTGTATTTTATTTTATGCATTTAAAAATGTTATTCTCAGATGGGATCCTTAGGATTCACCAAGTTGTCAGAGTGATTTATAACACAAAATAGTAAGTTAAGAGGGGCGGCTAGGTGGCACAGTCAATAGAGCACCAACCCTGTAGTCAGGAGTTCAAATCTGACCTCAGACATCACAAAAACTAGCCATGTGACCTTGGGCAAGTCCAACCTCAGACACTTACCACAAAAACTAGCCATGTGACCTTGGGCAAGTCACTTAACCCCAATTGCCCTCCAAAAAAAAAAGTAAGTTAAGAATCTCTGCCTTAAAGAGAAGTCCCACAGGTGCACAGACTTTCAAGAATAAGCTGCAGTATGGATTGGTTCCCATTAGGTAGAGTTCCCTTATTTAACAAAGGGTTAAACATGTACTAAGTTACCATTATGGCTCTCCACTGGCCTCCATTCAATCCAACAAACATTTACTAACCATATGCAACTCACATCTTTCCCTCTCTCTCTCTCTTTCTGCCTCCCCTTCTTCAGATTTCTACCCAGAATCAGGTTGGAACTTTGCCTGACCCTTCAGGGAAAATGACCACTTCTCCTGGCAGAGGAAAAATGTCTCTGAGATCATTAATTCCTGTAGAAAGCACGCTGAGAAACCAAAGCAAGAGGTCAAATCCACTACTGCCAATTTCCAGAGCTTCAGAATTACCATCAAGCCTTCCCAAAGCACCTGGGTGGGTCCTGTTTGCAAGTGTATGATTTCTTGTGTGCATTTGGCTAAATAGACTTTTACAATCCAGGAAGTTCCGGCTGGCTGCACAGCCTCTCCCTCCCCAGGCCTTGGTTGTGGCTGAAAGTGCTCTTTCAAAACAGAAGGGGGACCAGCTACTGGGATTCTGGGCAGTTTGACCAAGTCTGGAGCTTGCTAAGAGGTATGTTATCTGGTGCATGAGATTAGCAATACAATAAACCCAAAGACCAAAGCTTTAAAGGTTTTCCCTAGAGGGAATTAAAAGCATGGTTGTATTCAGAGGAGTCCCATTGCCTTGTGCATTGTTCTTTCCAGAAACAAAGTCTGGCCCACACTTTAAGTACAAGATTATGTTAAAATGAACGTTTCTAGGGGTGGCCAGGTAGCACAGCGAGTGATAGCACCAGCTCCAGTGTCAGGATGACCTGGGGATCGAATCTGGGCTCAGACACTTAGCACCCACCCAGAAACACCTGGCCGTGTAACCTTGAGCAAGTTACTTAACCCCAATTGCTTTTAAAAAATAAATGTTTCTAGACTTAGAGTTTTATTTTTAAACAAATTTTGACTTTGCTCTCTTTTTCCAGAGTGAACTAGAACCACATTGAAACCCAAACTGTTTCCATTTTAAGGAAATGTATACTATATTGGCTTGGGGTGAGGGGAGGGGAGAGATGGGGAGAAAATCTGGAACTTAAAATCTTATGGAAGTGAATGCTAAAAACTAAAAATAAATTAAAAAAAATTTTTTAAAAAGAAGGGAATGATAGAATAGCAAATATTCCTGTTAAAACAGGAAAGACCTGGTGTTTGTGCATATCAAGTGAGTGGCAAAGTCTTTCTCCCCAGATTCATTCATTTTCATTTCTACCTTTTGAATGGGAATCTTCTGGCTCTCTGATTGGCTACCAGTGGGCTGGGCTCACCTGTTTGGCATTTAAACGCTCCTCTTCTGTTGGACATTTAAAACCTTTTGCCACCTGTCTCCAACCCATTTTTCCAGTTCCTTACATTATTCTGTTTTACACACTCTTTACAATTTTTTTTCCGGTTGTGCCCAACTCTTCATGACTCCATTAGGGTTTTTGTTTGTTTGTTTTGTTTTTGCAAAGACACTGGCAAAGGACATTTCATTCTCCAGCTCATTTTACAGATGAGGAAACTGAGGCAGACAGCTATTCAGAGACTTGTCACACAGGGTCACACAGCTAACATCTGAGGCCAGATTTGAACTTGGGGAGATGAGTCTTCCTGACCCCAGACCCTGCACTCTATCCACCGCATTACCTAGCTGCCCCTTTACAAATGCTGCTATCCTTACCAACTGACCTTTTTGCCATTGCTCACACACAACATTGCAGTTCCTGTCTTTGGGCTTTTCACTTGCTGTCTCTCCACTTCCTCAGCCTCTTAAAAACCCTCAGAACTCCTCTACATGGAGCCTTTCCTGCCTCTCCCTCCTGCCCCACCAGTGCTTCCCACAACATTGTTATCTCCCTAGCTCCTTGAGGACAGCAACTGTCTTCAGGGCCAAGCACAGTTCTTGGCACAGAGTCGACATTTAATAAATGCTTGTTGATTAGTTAGGCCTCCACCTTTCTCAGCTCCAACAGAGACAAAAGAAAGCCAGGGTTTTGTAAAAGTCAAGAGACACCGGCTAAATGTTGATTGTACCTTAGGATTCTTAAAAGCAAGGTTAACGACACTTATAATGAAACCAAAGAATAATGGGACATTCTAATAAAGGTCATGGAATTTTGAAGGGTTCCTTTGGGTAAGACCTTGACAAGCATCTTTGAAGAGTTTCAGGGCCTCTTGTTGACTTTTCTAGAAAATGACCCATGGACATCTGTCTTGTTGCCCCTTTTTAAAAAATTTCTAATCAATTCAGATTTTCCTGTAGGGAAGCACAGACATTAGAGATAAAGTTGTTGGCTGTCCGGTGCTTGAAAGAGAAAACAGACTGCTGTCTCATCAATACTAACAATTCTACTAGCACCCTGATGTTATGAAAGCCATACTTGCTTTTAAAATTTATCAATCAACCGTCATTCGCATTAAACATTTATCCCATGCTTCTCCGTCACCTGCTGCTTCATGGTAGAGGGAGCTTCAATGTTTTGACTTGAACCATGACTAATTCCAAAGGCTCATAACCATGGAATATGATCCCACATTTACATACTACATTAATTTTTTTTAAAGTTTTCTTCTCTAACCAGAGATCTAAACATTGTCCCAAATAAAAAGCAATACCTGATTGTTTCCCAAATTTTTGCTTCTCTTGTTGTCTTCGAGTTATGCTGTCTCGTAACCGTTTAAGATTTTCCTAGAAGATTGAAAACAAATTTATTTAATATATGCTCTGACATTATCCTTGTGGCACCAAGGCTATATATAGGAGACTTAATTTTTAAAAAAATAAAGTATGTCCCTGGAAATAATATTTACAGGTTCAATACATGTGGCTTTCAACCAACCATCAGAAAAAAAGGAAAAACTTTTAGATTTTTATTCTTTTTATGTCTCAAAGTAAGATCCTTTCAGGCAGCTAGGTGGCACAGTGGATAGAATGCTGGGCCTGGAGTCAGGAAGACTTGAGTTCAAATTCTGCCTCAAATACTTATCAGCTTTGTGACCCTAGAGAAGGCACTTAACCCTGTTTGCTTCAAGGTCCTCATCTGTCAAATGATCTGGAAAAGGAAATGGCAAAGCACTTCAGTATCTTTGCCAAGAAAACCCCAAACTGGGGTCATGAAAAGTCACCACAATTCAGAACAGCTAAGCAAGATGCCTTCCCTGAAATAAAGTCAAAAGTCATTAACCCATCATTTAAGCCTCTTTGAATTACACCCTTCCCTCTGTCTTCAACCTTATCTCCAGATACTCTTCTACACAAGTTTTTTTTACTCTGGCTAGAATAATTTTCTCTTGGTTCCCAAATGGACTCTTTACATTCCTGTCTCTGACCCCTTATTCCCATCTTTCCCCCTGCCTGGAACATCTTGCTTCCTCATCATCACTTACATAAGCCCTGATTTTGGGGGTGGGGAGGAAGCAATTAGGGTTAAGTGACTTGCCCAGGGTCACACAACTAATAAGCATCTGAGCTAGATTTGAACTCAGGTCTTCCTGCTCTATCCACTGTACCTCAATGACAACGACAACTCACACGTCTATGCAGCTTTAAAGGCATTTTCCTCATAACAAACTTGTGACATAGGCAGGACAAGTAGTAACATGCCCACTTTACAGATAAGAAAATTAAGGTTCATGGAGGCTGAATGACTTGCCCAGGGTCAAGTGGCTAATAAACAGGTGAGCCTTGAAACCATGTCTCAGGAATGCCTGTTTAATGCCCTTGCCATTGCACCACACTGCCTCCCAACACAAGGCAGTTGAGGATAAGCACCCAACATGCTCTACAGGGACCACAGGAATTCAGAGTAGCACTGAGATTCTGATTCCACTTATCTCTTTATGTGCATGTCTCATCACTCCACACTAGGGCTCTTAACCTTTTTGTGGCATGAACCCCTTTAGCAGGCAGGTAAAGCCTGTGAACCCCTCCTCTGAATAGTGTTTTAAAATGCATAAAATAAACTACGTAGGATGACAATGGAAACCTAAAGGTTAGGGAAAATAAAGATATCATTTCCCCCCATGTTCATGCTCACCCCCTGAACTCCAGTGATGTTAAGAAACTGCCTCAGAGAGACTGAAAACTCTTCTTAGAGTTTTACAGCCGTGTCTTACAACCTCTTTTCATCCTGGGTGCCTCATACATATAAGGAGTCTCTCAGTTTTCCTCTCTAGGCCTCAGTTTCCTCATTGGGTAAATCGGGTTATATGGCCTCTAAGGTGCTTTCCAGGAGCTATGATCCTGATACGTAGCTGGTGCTTAATAAATGCTTGTTAGGATCCTATTTGTAGATAGCTCCAGTGACATAGTGGCTCTTCTACCACAAGGTAGGGACAAGTCAGGGGTCAACAGCAAGCCACTGAAGAGATGGGAATGGGCTGGCAGACCCAGAGACTCCAGAACCCAGTGCAGTGAAAAGACAGACGTTTTAGAGGGGAGCATCCTGCCAGGGAGAGAGAAGGAATGCTGTAAACCTCTGTGTCAGAAGTGCTTAAAACTGGTCCTAACTGTGTAATGTGGGCTCAGAAGAAGGGCTGAGACAACATGAAGACCTGGGGACTGAAGATTCCAAAAGGGGTGGTTTAGGGGCAAGGACCTAGGACGATCCCCACTAGGCAAGTTTGCCACACTTCAGTACGTGATTGGGCAGAGCTTTTGTTTTCCCCTTTAAACATCACACTCTTGGGGCGTTGTCCTTGCTTCCTGCCTGCTCCCTAAAGGGAGTCACCCGTATCCAGTTAGGACTGAAGAACCATTGACAATTTAATCAGTAAATATTGATTAAGTGACTGGACAAAGGTGTAGAAGGAAAAAAGAAAGCAGGGGAGGACATGGAAGGCTCAGAGAGAGCCAAGTCTGGCAGGAATGGAGGGGTATTGTTGGAGATATAGCTGGAAATAATCAGGAAAGGGAGGATGGGATAAGATTGAGGAAGCTTTAGTGACCAGGTTAAGGAATTCAGACTTTATCCTGTAAACTCTTGAGACATACTGGAGGCTTTTGTGCCCAAGATGGACATGGTCAAAGCACTGTTTTAGGATGCTTGGTACACCGAGATGATTTTTTTTTTCAGCTCCAGAAATTGTGAATGCCATGGAGAGGGTTTGGAAGGGTTGTGATCAGCATTGGTGGAAGGCCTGCCCACACCAAAAAGTTTATGTATTAGCTTTTTTTGGCAGTCATATAAGAGTCTGACTCATACGGAGCTTGTAATTAATTAACACTTCTAAAGTTGTTTTTTTCCACATGAACTGCTGTTAAGTCACATTTCCCTCATTTTGTTCTTTAGCTCCTTATAACCTGAATGAAGGACTTTAAATTTATTCTTCTTAAATTCTGTCTTATTAGATTTAGCCCAGAGTTTCAGCCTTTTAAAGTATTTTTGAATCTTGATGCTAGCATTGAATGCATTAACTTTCCTTAGCTACACATTTGATTATATGATATCTAAGTTATTATCAAATGCTGCACATGAATGGACCAAGAGAGAGCTCCAGAGTTTGCCAACAGAGAAATACTTGCATGTTGACATTATATAATTTTTGTTATTCGGTTGTTTTTCAGGTGTGTTTGGTTCTGTGACCCTTTTGGGGGTTTTTTTGGCAAAGATACTGGAGTAGTCTGCCATTTTCCTCTCCAGCTCATTTTACAGAAACTGAGGCAAACAGGATTAAATGACTTGCCCAGGATCACACAGCTAGTGTCTGAGACCAGAATTTAACTTAGATCTTCCTGACTCTAGACCCTGCACTGTATCCACTGCACCAGCTAGCTGCCCAGACAAGTTGCAATTAGCAAGACTTTAATTTTGTATTCCAAAGCCTTTCAAGTTTTGAAAACTTTAAAAGCTTCTAAGGTTATATTTTCTGACTACAAGTCCAAGTGCTTTCTAGGGTTCCTCATGAACTAATTTAACATTTTTTTTTTTTGCTTTTGGGAGGACAATTGAGGTTAAATGACTTGCCCAAGGTCTAGTAAGCCCATGGCTAGTAAGTGTTAAGTGTCATTATCGTAATAGTAATAATACCTAGCATTCATGGAATGCCTACTATGTTCCAGACACCGTAGTAAGAGATTTACAATTACTCTCTCATTTGATTCTCACAACAACTCTGGGAAGTAGGTGCTATTATTATCCCCATTTTACAGTTGAGAAAACCGAGGCAGACAGTTACTAAAGTGACTTGCCCAGGGTCACACAGCTAGTAAGCATATAAGGCTGCATTTGAACTCAGGTCTTCTTGACTTCAGGTCCAGTGCTCTGTGCACTATGGCGCCCCCTAGCTCCCCAATCATAAAGTAATTCAGTATTACTAGTATTAAGTACAAGTGATAAGAGTTTAATTTTGCATTCAAAAGTCTTGCAAATTATAAAAACTATAAAAGCTGTAAATTGGGGTTGGGAGGCAGGAAAAATACTAAAATAAGACAGTCTCTTCCCTCAAGGAGTTTACATTATAATGGGGGAGATAATACCAGGGAGTGGTACTGTAAAACTAAGTTCTATTTTGCTTTTGTTGACTCAATCAGAGATGAAAATTTAAAGGGCAGAATTTAAATTTAAAGCATAACTAAGAGGGAATTTAAGCTCAAGACTGGTGAGGATATAGTAAGAAAAAATGTTCTGGGGTGGCTAGGTGGTGCAATGAACAGAGCACCGGCCCTAGAGTCAGGAGGACCTGAGTTCAAATGCAGCCTTACATGCTTACTAGCTGTGTGACCCTGGGTGAGTCACTTTATAGCTGTCTGCCTCAGTTTCCTCAACTATAAAATTGGGATAATAATAGCACCTACCTCCCAGAGTTGTTGTGAGCATCAAATGAGAGAGTAATTGTAAATCTCTTAGTACGGTGTCTGGAACATAGTAGGTATTCCATGAATGCTAGGTATTATTACTATTATGATAATGATAATTGTCTTCTTCCATATTATACCATCTCCTTAGCAGAGCACTTAGCCGATAGTATTTATATTTTTTCATTCACTTATTAGCTGGTTTTATCAGTGTCAGCTAAAGTTAATTAGCTAGTTAGGTTGGCTTTTCCTACTGTGTTAACAGTAAATCTCAGATGCCTGCTCTGGGTTTATATTCTAAGAGTCATAAAGCCACAGTCCAATGACTGCATGTCAGTTTTCTAACCTGAGTCACAGAGAGCAAGTTCAGATCTAGGAAGCAGTGGACTTTCTCCTTCACTTACTCCTCATTTCTGCTAAAGTTGTCCTTGATGGGAGACCACAGAGGTGGAGAGGCTTTTGTACAGGTAGCACCTCTTGTTCCGGATATCTCGGCAACAAGGAAGGCTACTGGACCGGCCACTGGCTGGTAGCATCTCCCATTCTGGGTGCTCTAGCTCTAATCATGGCAAGCAGAAATTACCTGCTGAAAGCGAAAGGACTCTGATCTCTTCTTCTGATTCAGCTGCCACTCCTTGAAATGGAGAACAGCCTCATCCACATTAACAATGCCCAGCTTTACTTGTTCCTGTAAGGTGATGAGCTGTCTCTGGCCAGGAGTTTTCATGCCAGCAAATGGATCATAGATGCTTGACTGGGGTCTGTCCCTCCACGGCCTGACCAATGACTCTGAGAAAAGACAACTTTAGGTTAAGGTCTCACACACACATGAATCCAACAGGGAAAAGCAGACAATGGGGTAGCATAAGAACAATCAAACAATAAACATTTATTAAGCACCTACTGTTTGCCAGGCACTGTGTTAAATACTGAGGATACAAAAAAAAGGCAAATGATAGTCCCTGCCCTCAAGGAGCTTACAAAAGAATGATTCTGAAAATAGACTGGAAAAGAACAAAATGTTGCCTCGTGGACCTTAGGTGGAACAAATCAAACCACCAAGAGATGGCATTGTAGAGTGTGCAAAATGGGCTGGATTTGGAGGGCAGTATGTGTGATGGGTTCAAATCCAAGTTCTGCCTCTTATTGACATGGGTGAGTTTGGGCAAATCACTCAGTTTTCTGGGCTTCCTGTTCTTCCACTAGAAAAAAAGTGGATTGGATTAGATGCACTCTAAGGTCGCTTTCAATTCTCAATCTGAGATCCTATGAATTTATGCAAAAAATAGGGGCAAGGAAGGAGGAAAAAGGCAACTTTGGCAGCCTAGGGACAATGAGACAATGAAACAAAATCACTGTAAGATGATGAGTTAGGAGCCATGTCTTAGCTATTTTCACATCTTCCTTCAATTCCTTTCACAGAGCACTGTACATAATAAGTGCCTAAATCTAGAACCATGCCCTAAAGTCACTAAATCATGTACTCCCTTGGAAGTCCAGCAATATTATGATTAGGCCTCTACCCCAGAGAGTACTTATATGTACAGAAATGTCTATAGCAGTTCTTCAAATTATAGAAAAGAAGTGAAAGCTAATAAGGTGTCCATCAATTAGGGAACAAGTGAACAAATTATGGCATATGAATGCCATGGAGTATTATCATGCCCTAAGAAAAGGTAAAAAGGATGCATTTGAGAGAAAACTGGGAAGATTTATATGAACTGATGTATAGTAAAGTGAGTAGAACCAAGAGAACAATCTATACAATGTAAAAAAATTATAAAAGCAAACATCTTTGAAAGACTTAAGAATTCTGATCAATGCAATGGCTAATGTGCCTCCAGAGAACCAATGAGTAAAAAGCAGATTACTTATCTCTGATAGAGAGGTGATAGACTCAAGTTGAAGACTAAGACATACATCGCTGGGCACAGCTAATGTGGGAATTTGTTTTTCTTGATTATGCATATTTGTTACAAAGATTTGTTTGTCTTTTTTCTGAATTTGGGAGGAGTGGAGTTGGAAGAGAGAGAGAAGCTAGGAATAGTGTTGCCAAAAAGAAGGAAAAGTAAAAGAGAAACATTAAAACATGTTTCTGAAATACAGAGGAGAGAATAGAAGAAATCACAGACAAGCAGGGCAGCTTTCAAAGTTACATGCTAAATTTATTATAGATTTGAAAACCAATGATCGAGATTCATAACTTTATGTACGATCTTCTCTATTCCTCAGTGTGTATAGAATGGTTCGTTTTAATTGATATTTATGAAATTTAAAATTTTTTAAATGGAAAAAAATCCATAATGAGTCTTTAATGTTTGCTGAATAGAAAAGAAATCATGAAAGAGTATGGCTTGTGATGAGGTTGGAAAGTCTAATGGATCTTTTAGGGAGTTATGAAACCTTCAAAATGAGGGCTATAGGTGGAAGGATCCAAGTAGTCAACAGACCCCTTCAAACCTTAATCTCCTAGAAAGTCATGGATTGGAACCTAGTCTAAAAAAATAATAAGTGGTAGAGGACACCCTACTCAGTCAAGGATAATTCTTCAAAGTGATTGTTATACTATCCTGCCCTGTCTTCCCAACCTATGCCCTGTTCTGTTGAATTTTGAGAATGATGTCAATCCACCTGCAAAGAAGTTTGTGACTGTGATGTGGTTTCCATGTTCTGACTGTCCCTAATTCTCAACAATATTCATCTCATCACTTCACTCACCACTGAAGGATGCTAAGTGTCTTCTGTGGGGTTAAGTGAGACACAATAGAAAACAGGCTAAATTTACATCTGGAAATAAATTTTAAAACAACAACAAATACTCCTCCCATCTCCACCTTGCAAAAATAAAGTAATAGACACAATACCAATCAAGGAAAGATTCCTGTCTTACCTTTTCTCATGAGCTCAGAAGAAATATACAAATTTCCAGGTCGCTCCTGACTTTTATCTGCAAATACTAAAGAATAAATGACACATATAAAAGTCAATATAAACTTCTATAGAATCCTCTTCCTGAAATGACTAAAAAGTATGATAAATTGGGTGCACATGGGATAAAATGCTGTCCTGAGCTAAGGAGAAAAAAAACATACCCTAAAAAAAAATCCACAGTAAGGAAATGGCAGACCACTCCAGTATCTTTGCCAAGAAAATTCCAAATGGGGTCTAAAGAGTCAGAAATGACTGAAACGACTGAACAACAGCAAAAGAATGTAAAATGTCACTTATAAAATAACGGGACTCAGTATCCCAAGAGGCGATGAGGGCTCCTGACAGGACATAGTGGAGAGTTTTGTTAATAGATGATCCACTGGAGAAGGAAATGACAAAGCACTCCAATATCTTTGCCAAAGAAACCCCATAGACAGTATTAAAATGCTAAAAGACATGACATTGGAAAATGAACCCAAGTCAGAAGATGTCCAAGTGGAGGACTAAAAGCCCTGGCATGCCAGGGTCCCGGGGTCATAAAGAATTAGATGTGAACAAACAAACGAACAACAACATGCCAGAGAAATTATAGATTTGGCTCGAAAATCCAAATTAAAAAAAATTCGAAGTTCATATATTACCCCAGAAGTAATAGGAAGCCACCAGGGTTTATTGAATAGGTATTGTGATCACACCTATTCTTAAAGAAATTCACTTTGTCATCTGTATGGAGGATGGATTGGAGTGGGGCAGAGAGACTAATTAAGAGGCCATTGCAATATAGTGCAGGCAAGAGGTGATAAGGGCCAGAACTAAGGTGGGAGCTGTGTGCATAGTCAGTCAATAAACATTTATTAAGGTCTTACTGTTGAGCCGTTTTTCAGTGGTATCAAACCCTTCATGACCCCATTTGGGTTTTTTTTGGCAAAGAGTGGTTTGCCATTTCCTTCTCCAGCTAATTTTACAAATGAGGGAACTGAGGCAGACCGGGTTAAGGGACTTGCCCAGGGTCACACAGCTAGGAAGTATCTGAGGCTGAATTTGAACTCAGGAAGATGAGTCTTCCTGACTTCAGATCTGACATTCTACCCACTATGCCACCTAGCTGCCCTTATTAAGGCCTACTATGTGCATAAATGCAAAGAAGTACAATAAAATGAAACTGAACAGTATATAATTATAATATCCGAGCTTGACTCCAGAGAAACTCTGAGAAAATGAACCTTGCTCCCTTATTTTCAGAAGTAGAGGAATATTAATGTGGAATATTGCATATATTGTCAAATACAATTGATATATTGTTTGGTTTTGCCAAACAGCTCTTTTTTCAAATTCTTTTAAAATAATCTTTGTTACAAGAGATGCTTTGCTGGTTGGGAATGTAGGGGAGGGCTATATTCAGAATACAGACATAACAGAAAGCATCAATAACTTTTTTTTAATTAAAAAATGCTTCTTCAATTGGAACATCAGCGATAAGTATCTGTTTCACTAAAATAGGGCAAACATAGCTACGTAAGTCATTTTGACTTAGGCAATATCGCAAGAACATAAGTTCCTGGACCAGATCTGGTCATTTTCCCTGATTCTAACTCTTAAACCTAACTAGAATTAAATGTGGTTGTCCTGGAGGTGGTTGGGGAACCATTTGGAAAGGCTATATTCCCCTAACAGCTCATAGTCTTAGCTGAGATTTATAATCATAGAACAGTAGGTAAATATTCTTGTGGGATTAAAGAACTTTTCAATTCCTGAAATGAATTTTACAAGATGAATGCATCCCCTAGGCATATTACATGCCACCACGCTTACCTTTAGAAATATATGGCTCACTTTGGGACATCTGGTAACTGGCATGGGGACTGGTCTCTGGTCTGGGCACAGGCACTGGGGGTCTGCTGGCTAGATCCATAGAAAATGCACTGTCATCTTCTACTATATGGTAAACGTCTTCATCCGTACCGGTTGGGCAAGAGTCTCTCTTCAAATGGGTCACTTCTACACTGTTGCCTAGGAAATAGGAGAGAAGCAAGTAACCCCATAAACTTGGCAGAATGTTGTCATTTCTGGAAAATGTTTAAAACCAGCTCTTGAACCAAATATGGACACATAAAGAAAACACTTAAAAATTTTTCCTGTTTTCCTCTTCCCTTGCCCCCAGTGCCCGTTTATACCTATTTGGGGATCATTTTAGAAAAAGGATTATTTATTTGTGTTGCCTCATTTTATAGTTATCATCCTATAAGAACTCAAGAAACAGATGATGATGCTATTTAGAGGCCGTAAGAAAAAGAGGAACCATTCCCTAGATGCTAGAATGGAATTATGAGGGGATATCTCTGGGCCCACACCAAGCTTAGGGCTCCAGTGTCCTATTACTTGCTTCCCATTCTACAAAGTGAAGAAGAGATTAAGGGAACCTACAGGAAGAATCTATCTTTTCTCCCTTATCAGTTGGTACCCTACCCATTTTATCATTACCTGTTCCCTGGGCGGTGGATCTCTGTGGCCACTCTAAGAAGCTAATCCACTTCCAAATGCTAGTGGGTGACAAAAGGCTAGGGGTTAACCCTCTCATTTAATACATCTGCTTTAATGGGGGCCTTCTGAAGATAATGCCTTACTTCAATAGACTAATTAATGGTGAGCAGGCTGGAGAAGTTTATTTGCTTATTTTTGTTTTGGTTTGTTTTTTTGCAAGTGGCCCTTTCTGTACTCCTAAAAACATATCACATATGCCACTGCTTACAGGTAAGGCCAGCTTTCTCCTAGACCCACACAAAGTCTTGAATTGCAATTTCTCCAGTCTTTCCTCTACCCTGTCTACAACCCAGCTTTTACCTTCCAAAAATTTGCGAATGATGGAGTCTTTGGTGGCCACAGGAAAAGAGTCTGTGGATTTCATGTTAGATGCACTGGATTGAAGCATCTCTACATCTGGAAAGAGAATTTAGGATTTAGTCAGTGAGCAAGCATTTATCAAGCATTGATTTATTATGTGCCGAGCATACAAAGACTAGCAGAAACATGGCTCTGCCTCAAGGAGCTCACATTCTAGTGGGGGAAACAACATGGAAATAACTATACAAGAAAGATACAATGTAAATTCAAGGTAATCTCAGGAAGGGCATGAGGAAGGGACCAAGAAAATAGGTTTTGAACTGAGTCCTGAAGACTAGAGAAGCCTAGAGTCAGAGGTGAGGAGAGAGTGTAATTATCCCTTCCACTTCACAAGGGTTAGGGGCCAGGGGTCTCCTCGATCTGGAAAATTTGCATGAAAATTTTTGGCCCTCCCTTTGTATCAGAGAAGAAGTCTGAATTTTTTCTCTTCTTTTATGGGGTATTTACAATGCTACCCACATATTTTGTGGATTTCTGAGTTTCTAAGTCTGCTGGAAAAGGCTTTGCCTGTTACCTGTAGCTCCCACAAAACTCCCCCCAAATTCTTATTTATTTTTTCATGCCAGCCAGCGAAATATGGCTATGGGGAGAGCTGCGATGTGGAAGACATGACCAACTATTCCAGGAAAGAGGGATAGTCAGTGAAAAGGGATGGAGCTGTACGTACTTCAGGAACAACAATGAGGCCAGTGTCACTGGATTGTGGAGCAGACTAAAGTGGAAGGAGACTGGGAAGTCAGGAAGAGGTTAGGTTGTAAAAGGCTTTAAAAGCCAGAGGATTTTATGTTTGATCTTATAGGCATTATTCTTAAAAAAGGCTTTCCTTCCCAAACAACCTGCAGGCTGGGCATGAAGGCTGAGGGTTCCGATTTTGCAGATGGGTAAACTCAAGTAAAGTGGTTTCACTGAGAGGCTCAGAGAGGAGGGTGCAGTAAGTAGCTTAGAGGAAAATGACATTTAAGAGTCTTATCTTTCATTTCCTGACCCTGGACCACATTTACCTAAGAGAAGAAATCTAAGAGTCTGAACTTAACTCAACAGGCTAAACTGTACCTCAAAAATTCATATTTTAAAATGGACTGATGGAAACACTAGGCAAATGGGATGTTCTGATTATAATTCCTCAATAACTATGGGTTAAAGAGAATGAATAGTCCCTACCCCCTCCCCATTTTGGTTGAAAATCTTCCTAAAATATATCAGTCTACTTTACTGCCTTACAAAATACAGTGAACTGAATGTGATTTAATCTTTTATAATAGCTTCAGATTTTTAATGTGTCAGAAGCATCATTCCACATCTCTAGATTTGAGAGGGAGTTTAGAGATGATCCAGGACAAATCCTTCAGTTATACACAGAAGGAAACTAAGGCCACAGGGCTTGTAACTTGCCCCAAGTTCCATCATTACTTCTAACCTGAGATTTCTACAGTTACAGAAGGTAGAAGACCTTCAGATGATGCTATACTAGCCCTCGAGGAAGTGGGGTCTTTTTAACCAATGTCTAATCTAGGCAGATTTCTTGCCTGCTGCCTTTCTTTCTTTCTTTCTTAAAATTAAAAAATATATATATATTTAACTTATGGAATAAAACAAGCATTTCTATAATGTAGTATGATAAAAAGATGATTGTACGCGAAACTGCAAATCTACTATGCACAACTTGCCATCCCATTTAAATATAAAACAAAATTATCACATAAATTTCTTTTTTTCTTCCCCCCCAAGATGGCTACCATTAGACACAAATAAGTACACACACACACACACACACATACACACACAAACCTGTAAAAATATTATATACATAACTTTTATTTATCTGTTCTTTCTCTGGATGTAGATGTGTCTTTCTTCATATATCCTCTATAGTTAATTTGGGTATTTATAATAGTCAAAATAACTTATTTGGTCAAAGTCATTTTTGTTTTTTTAACATTTTTATTTAAAGTTTTGAGTTCCAAACTCTATCCCTCCTTTCCCCCCTCCCTGAGACAGTAAGTAGATATAGATTATACATGTGCAATTATGCAAAACCTTTCCATATTAGTCATTTTGTATAAGAAGACTTGAATTTAAAAAATAAAAGAAAGTAAAAAAATAAAATGCTTCTTTCTGTATTCAGTGAGTATCAGTTCTTTCTCTGGAAGCTAATAGTATGCTTCATCAATAGTTCTTTGGGATTGTCTTGAATCATTATATTGCTGAGAATAGCTGAGTCATTCAAAGTTCTTCATCAAACAATATTGCTGTTACTGTGTACGATGTTCTCCCAGTTTTGTTCACTTCACTATGCACCAGCTCATGTAAGTCTTTCCAGGTGTTTCTGAAATTTCTTATACCACAATAATATTTCATTACAATCATAGACCACATTTTGTTTAGCCATTCTTCAACTGATGGGCAGTCTTTTGATTTCCAATTCTTAGCCACCACAAAAAGAACTACTATGAATATTTTTGTTCAAATAGGTCTTTTTCCCTTTTTTTGGATATCTTTGGGATATAGACCTAGCAGTTGTATTGCTGGATCAAAGGGTGTGAACAGCTGTATAGCCCCTTAAACATAGTTTCAAATTGCTCTCGAGAATGCTTGGATCAGTTTACAACTCTACCAATAGTGAATTAGTGTCCCAGTTTTCCCATATCCCCTACAACATCTAACATTTTCCCTTTTTGTCATATTAGCTACTCTGATAGGTATGAGGTGGTACCTCAGAGTTGTTCTAATTTACATGTCTCTGATCAATAGTGATTCAGAGCATTTTTTCATATGACCAAAGCTTTGATTTCTTTGTCTGAAAACTGCCTATTCATATCCTTTGACCATTTATCAATTAGGGAATGATTTACAATTTTATAAATTTGACTCAGTTCTCTATTTATTTGAGAAATGAGGGCTTTATCAGAGGTATTTGCTGCAATTTTTTTTTGTAGTTTTCTGCTTCCCTTATAATTTTGGTTGCGTTGGCTTTGTTTGTGCAAAAAAATTTTAATTTTATATAATCAAAATGATCTGTTTTAGATGTTGCAATGCTCTCTATATCTTCTTTAGTCCTAAATTCTTCCCTTATCCATAAATCTGACAAATAAACTATTCCATGCTCTCTTAATCTGCTTATGGTATCACCTTTTATGTGTAAATCATGTACCTGTTTTGATCTAATCTTGGTATACAATGTGAGATGTTAGTCTATATCTAATTTCTGCCATACTGTTTTCCAATGTTCCCAGGAGCTTTTGTCAAATAATGAGTTTTTGTTCCAAAAGTTTGGATCTTTGGGTTTATAATATACTAGATCACTATAGTAATTTTCTATAATGTAATTTGTACCTAATCTACGCCACTGATCCCACCACTCTATTTCTTTTTTTTTTGCTTTTTGGAAGGCAATTGGGGTTAAGTGACTTGCCCAAAGTCACACGGCTAGTTTTTGTGTTAAGTGTCGGAGGCCAGATTTGAACTCAGGACCTCCTGACTCCAGGGCCAGTGCTCTATGCCACCTAGCTGCCCCCCACCACTCTATTTCTTAACCAGTACAAAATTGTTTTGATAATTACCACTTTATAAAATAATTAGAGATCTGGTATGGCTAGACTGCCTTCTTTTGTAATTTTTTTTTCATTGATTCCCTTGACATCCTTGAACTTTTGTTCTTCCAGATCAATTTTGTTATTATTTTTTCTAGTTCTATAAAATAATTTTTGATAGTTGGTATAGCACTAAATAAATAGACTTATAGGGGCGGCCAGGTAGCACAGCGAGTAAGAGCACCAGCCCCAGTGTCGGGATAATCTGGGATTGAATCCAGGCTCAGACACTCAGCACCCACCCAGAAACACCAGACCTTGTAACCTTGAGCAAGTTACTTAACCCCAATTGCTTAGGGGCGGCCAGGTGGCGCAGTAAGATCACTGGCCCCAGAGTCAGGATGACCTGGGATCGAATCCGGGCTTAGATACTTAGCACCACACCCAGAAATAACTGGCTGTGTAACCTTGAGCAAGTTACTTAAACCCAATTGCTTTAAAAAATAAATAAATAGATTTATATAGGTAGAATTGTCTTTTTATTATATTGGCTTGGGCTACCCTTGAGCAATTATTTCTTGAATTGTTTAGATCTGACTTTATTTGTGTGAAAAGTGTTTTATAGTCATTTTCATATAGTTCCTGGGTTTGTCTTGGCAGGTGGACTCCCACGAATTTTATATTGTCTACAGTTATTTTAAATAGAATTTCTCTTTCTCTTAAAGAGTATAGAATGACAGTTTCTTTTGAAAGTTCAAGTGATTTCAGTTCCGGTAAATTAGGGTTTTTCCTCTCTGTTCTTCCCATGGAGGTCAGGAACTAAAAAGGGAGAAGCATTGTGTTGGGAACAAGAGTTTACCTCTGCCTGTTCAAATTCTATCCACTTATCGTAGTAATCTGTGATCTGTGAGCCTTTATATTTATTCATATTTGTTCAGTTGTTTCAGTCATGTCTGACTCTTTGTGACCCCACTTGAGGTTTTCCTGGCAAAGATTCATAGATTCAATGAGAAAGATCCCTAAGATTTTTTCCATGCATTTTTCTCCTTGCTACATGAGTCAGAAGAGCATGTTGATATACACCTAACCCCATCTGAGCTGTTTCACATACATGCAATGGCAGCAAAATCAACATAACCAAAGACAATTCCTTCTACATTCAATGAAACGTTTCTCTGTATGTTTATCTGTTGCTTATAGTGGGTTTCCATTACATTAGAAACACTTTGTATTATATTATAATTAGCCTAGACTGGAGAGTCTCCCAAATGCCTTCTTACTTCTAATTCTAATTCTGCATCTTATGTGACTGTCATTTAACAAGGACTTTGGCACAGAATCCAGGGCACTGGATATTTAGTAAGCATCCTGTGACTTCGCTAACCGAATCAGTCAATAGTCAGACTTCATTTATTAAGTACCTACTGTGGGTCAGGCACTGTGCTAAGCACTGGAGACACAAAAAAGAGTAAAATCAGTCCAGGTCCTTCCAGGAGCTCATATGCTAATTCTGTACACAGTTCTGTGGATTGAGAGAGCCCAAATGCAAGGCATTCTCTAAGGGCGGAAAAGGCTAAATGACTTCAATTATTTAATTTGGTCAGGATGTATAATTTAGTTTTAACCTTCATCATTAAGCCATAACTATGCTGGGGGTAGATATAGTTGAGTGGCAGCAAATGAAAAGCAGAAAGAATGGAAACTGTTGGAGATAAAGTGTTCCCACAGGTGAAGTGAACCCCCTTGGGGCAAAGGCCCATTTACCATGCTAATTATGGGACTGACCTTAGATCAGTTAAAGATAAACTGAAAACTAGTAAAACTAGCTGGTCTAACAAACACAAGAAGCATTTATTAGGCCTCTACAATGAGAAGGAGCTTAGTGTAAAGACTGGTGACCTGGCCTTAGAACCGGGAAAACCTCAAGTCAAGTCTTGCCTGAGACACATATTGGCTGGGTGACCCAGTGCAAGGCCTTTCACGGCTCAGTACTCTAAATGAACCCTCTAAGACTGAATTACAGAGAACGTGCTGACCTGCCTTGGTGGAGGAAATTCCCTCATTAATCTTTCAGGGCACTAACTTTGATGATTGGGGGAAATACGAAATTTAAATTTGAAAAACCCCTATGTTCTTACTCAAAATCTAGCACTCTGTCAACCATGCCACCTAGCTTTGAAGAATCCCATTCAGACATTCTTGTGAAGGAATGAGCCAAGAGTGACACTGAATTCTAAAGAAAAGCAACTGCGTGATACACCTCATAGGGCATGAATCTATAATACTTAGGCATGTGGAAGCTTTACTCCATTTGGGGTAGCCTTAAAATAAGAACCTGTCAGTACACAGAGTACAATAAAAACTCTGTTATCTCCAGAACGGCTCTAACCAAAGACCATCTCTTTTTGCTCATAGAAAGAACCTTAGACCAGTTGTACAATGACTGAACACCTGAAGAATATAATATAACAGGGTTGATGTATTGGCTTGTTTCACTGACCAGAAGAAGCTGGGCACAGCTACTGGTTGTGTCAAAAAAATGCCAGTCTTTTGACACGAGAGTCACAAGAAGTAACAGGAAATGAGAGAAAAAAGAAAGAAGGAAAGCTGAGAAGAAAAAGAAAGAGAATAGTGGAAGATGGTGGAAGCCCCAGCAGCAGAGGCGATGCCCATCAGAACAGTGAGGAGGGTGGGGAGCAGAAGACACTGACAGGAGGAGCCAGAATGGAAGGGGAAGACAGAAGAAGGCACAGTCCTGTAGTCTGGGGATCTGAGCCACAAGCAAAGAGGCAGAAGTTAGATACTGGGTAGAAGCATGGATAGCACTAGGCTTGGGAGTCAGGAAGACCTGAGTTTGAATCCTACCCCTGATACTTACTAGTTGTGTGACCCCTAAGCAAGTCACTTAAACTCTCCTGACCTCTGTCCCCTCATATGCAAAATGGGAACAATACCAATACCTATCTCAAAGGGTTATTGTCAGGTTCAAATCTAGGGAGATAATATTAAGTACAGTGTTTTGCAAAGCTAAAAGCTCTATATAAATTCTAGCAATTGTTATTCTTACTATTATTAAAATTAAAACAAAATGTTGTCTAATATAAAAGCATTGTGCCCTCAGTGCTGTAGTCTGTGTTGAGCATAAGGAATTTTTACTGTGTTTGTGAGCCGTGTGTGTGTAAGAGAGAGAGAGAGACAGACAGACAGACAGACAGAGACACAGACAGACAGAGACGCAGAGACAGAGAGAGAAGCCAGAAAGAGACACAGAGAGATAGAGTCAGAAATTGACAGAGACAGAGACATAGAGAGAGACAGAGAAAACAGAGAGATCAAGACACCTGCACCCCAACAGGCCCTTAGGGTATCAGTGTGCAAAGATGAAGGCTTACCACCAGCCAGTATTTCAACTTGTACAGTGGAACAGCCGGTAAATTAGGACCCACACCACCTTGATTTGTTGCTACAATCACATCTGTAGCTCACTGCCATAGCTGGTATTCATGAGAATGACCTTGAGTAACTCAGGCAAAGTTAACATATGTTTAATATACTCCAGCCAAGAAGAAATGTAGAAGCATACAATATATCCTGGGAATATTTTCAGCAGAGCAGCATGAGCGGAAGAAAGGGCATTGGATGTGGCGTCAGAGGACCTGGGCTTAAGTCCCAGCTCTGCCACCCACTACCCATGATTTTTAAATATATTCTTCCAAAAGGCAGTGCATTTCCTATCAATAGAAGCAGAGTCTGGAAATACATGAAATTATATGGAAGGTCTCCTAGTATAGTTAGTGGGAAGAACACTGATCAAAATACCTCAGTTTATCATCAAGATACTTGGGTTTAAGTCTTGGATCTGCTATTTACTAACTGTATGACCTTAGGTAAGTCACTTCAATTCTCTCTTGGCTTCCCCATCTGTAAAATGGGTAACTGATATCCATCCCTTTCAAATCTGGAATAACACATTACTTAGATTCAGTGCAAGGTATTCTAGAAAACAAGTGTACTACAAGTAGCTCAAGTCCACACTCTAGAACAGAGTGAGAGCCTCTAATGTTAAGCTCAAATCTAAATATCCAATGGCTGCTTTGCTAGCAGTAGAGAAGACCCATAAATCAAATGGTAAAGTATTTAATATGGACAGAATTGCGAAGTGAGTAATAGGATGAAAAATAAGCAATAAATGCATCCTCAGCTCCTATCAAAAAAGGGTAACAGTTTCCTCTGAGATTTAAGTTTTGGTTGGGGGTGGAAGGGATGACATGAGGCTAGACCTCCTGGTCTAGCCTAGGGTAAAGGGAAAATCTTCAGTTGCATAGCTTTTGAATCTCTGAGTGCAGCATGTGCCCCTCCCCACCATCTCAGTCACAACAAATCTCTCTTAATCGGCAGCCCCCAGCTTGTTCTTGACAGCCAGCAGGTAAGCTATGTGGCTGCTATCCGCCTTGTTCTAGATACCACCATACTTGCTTCATCCATGTGGCTCTCTTTTTCCTCTAGCTCTGAAGTGTCCATAGCTACGGAGTCAATCAATTTGCCTGAACTGTGTGCCAGCTTCACTTTATAATGTAATTACCCAATGCTATGGGTACAGTGTCCCATGGGAATATAGTCCTTCCAATGAGTGAGCACTCTCTGTCTTAGGGATCACAGCGAAATGTGGTGAGATGGGATATACAGTCAACTACTGATGGGGATGGGATCTGAACCCATTAAAGGAAAAGACCATGTCTTTGGGATCTAGACCCCAAAAAAGGAAAATCCCTGGACTTGCCCATGTGACCCAGGGCCCTGGCATTCTCCTGGGACACCTGGACCTTCTAGGTCCTTCTCTGTTACTTCCCAGTCACCCCAGACTACTTGTTCATTCCCATTCAGATCTTCCCACTCCTTGACCACTGTATATAAGATCCATCTTGCCTCCATTAAAGTGCTCAGATTCAATTTGGTCAGCTTGTAGATATAAGCATCACAAATGCTCAAATTCCTTGAGTCTAGCCAATGGCTTAGATTCCTTAAGAGTCTAGGCAATATGGCAGATTTTTTGAATCATGCCCACCCTGACCCATGTTCTGATAAACCTTGTCTTTGGCTGAAAGAAGGCTTGGGTCGAATTAATTTGAGGCAGGACCCATGTGTTGCTATTTTGGGGTTCCAGCACCCCTAAACCTCAACATATAGTTCCCTGAGAACAGGAAACTACCTAACGGGGTTCCAGCATCCCTAAACATCAACACTTACCTCTAGTAAATACTTGTAATTATCTAATTCAAAGCCTTGTTATGAAGCAATCACTTAACAAACTTAAGTGTTATATAAATATGAGCTACTATGATCACCATGATTACTGCATATAAAACTAAAGAATCCAGAAAGTACTCTGGCCACTACATATAATACCCAGACTTTGCAATCCTCATCCAAATCCATGCTGTCGAATTACCAGGTGTCTAAAGAACACACCAAATCTGGGAAAAGTCAAAAGAATGTGAAGACCCTCCTTTACGCCCCAGACAGCGCGAGAAGTCTCTGAAGATAATCTCCCTGCTCTAGATTTCTACATGTTATATTTTTCCCAGTAGAATGTAAACTTCTTGAGGGCAGGCACTTTCTCTTCTCGAACTGAATTATATATTAGGGACTGCACCCTCAAGAAGCTAAACACACAGGGACGTGGCTTTCACATCATACATATATGGCTGCAACAAATATGACAAGAAAAGCATCATAATTCTCTATAAAATTTCATTTACCATAACAAAAGCCTTATTACCCTCATCCCTGTGGTGATGTTCACAACTAAGCCACTTCAAGTGACAACAATAATAGCAAGCATTTTGTTTCAAGGTTTGCAAAACATATCACATGGTTTATCTCATTTCATCCTCACAAGAACCCTGAGAAGAGGTAGGAACTGTTATTATCCCCATTTTACAGATGAACAAACTGCATACGATTTGCCCAGGGTTACACAACTACTTAGCAACTGGAACAGGATTTGAATTCGGGTCTTCCCAAATCCAGGTCTAGTATTCAATCCACTGAGCTTCCCCCTCAAGTTTCCAGAAGGAGGAAGATTCTTCCTCATCTGGTATTTTAGTTTATGAGGATCTGGATTTAATAATAACTAAGCAAACAGTTTTGTGGGTCCCCTCCCACATACGCATTGTTGAGACTACATCTTACACTTATTTTGATACCTTCTCAAGCATAGCCCACCTTTGTCTGAAAACTATTGTTTGTTATTAGAACCCTAGACGGTAGACGATTCACATAACCAGCATTCATGTGGAAGACAGAACCTGCTCCTAGTTCCAGTTTTTCTGGTCAGTTCATTCCTATTCTACAACAGGTATTCCCCCCCTAGGCTTATCAAAGTAAGCAGTATTCAAAGGTCAGTTTAATCAGACTGCTGTAATACAAAGGCCTCTCTGTTCAACTTTCAATTCATCTCAAGGTTTCCAACTGTGGCTATTTCTGGCCATTTTACACTTCCCCTTAATCTACCTGGGGAAGAAACAAAAAGCCTGTAGTTTGGAATATTTATGGTAAGAAAAGTCAGCTCCCAGAGTAGCCATTAAATAAAAGTAGACTCCTTGCTCCAGGGACGGGAGATGCCTGGGAACAGAAGGAAAGAAAAGGCAGAGGACCTGCCTAAAAAGAGGCTGGAGTGGGCAAAGGAAATGTTTTTCAGATTTTCTGTACTTACTAATACCCTAAGACAGGGGATTTTAATTTGGGTCCAAGGAAACCCAAAGGGTCTATGGATAAATTTTAGGTGATGTATGAATTTGGATGAGAAAATAAACAAACAAATAAATAAATGGGTGGACGAATGAATAAATAAATAAAAATCGCATATATATCGTATCTATACATTATCTATCTATATGCTTGATTTAATACAACTGGTTTCCTTTGTAATTCTGTATTTTTTACTTAATTTACTAAAAATTACATTTTACTTAATTTAATACATTTAAAAACATGATTCTGAGAGGGGTCCCTAGGCTTCTACAGACTGCCAAACATATCCATGCCACCCCAAAAGATTAGGAGCCCCTGCCCTAGGAGAAAAAGTACATTGTTTTCTTTAAAGCACTCTCTTCTATTATTGCCACGTTTGTGGCTTTCTCTAACACTGTAATTCTGTAATACTGTGCTTAACTCAACACACACTTTATTAAGAGCAGGCTGCACTGGGTGTTTGGGGAGAAATAAAAGGACACAAGAAAAATAGGTTTTGGATTCCTGCCCAAGTCTGGATGTCTTGTGGGAAGGAAGAGAGGAAAGTACCAATAGAGTCCAAAGTGAAGGAGCCAGGGGCTGGTGAACTTGTACTCAGGTAGGGTGGGATCCAGGCCCTGGGGTTTCAGCTGCAAGAATCCAATTCTGCCCAGATATATGGCTCCCCACTCTCAGAATTCTTTGGAACAGGAGCCAAAGCTGAGCTAGTTCCCAGGGAGTCGGGCAAAGGAAGTAGGGGAAGGGCCTTGTGACAGGATGTTCTCTCTTCGAACTACCTTCCTTCCCCATAGATATACCAGAATATGAAGTTGAAACCAGTTTCCACTCAGGGCCATTGATAAGGAGCAGGAATAGTATGGTTCCAGAGATAATAGGGCTTTCTAATTTCACAGTATCTTCCTACCTGTCTTGGTTCCTTTTGCTTCACATTTAGAAAGAGGGCTTAAAAGGAAAAATATTCCTGTAAGCAATAACACCTAAATGGAAACTCACTCATACTAAAGTATAAATGACAGACTCAAAAGCTTTTCCAGTTTTAATAGGAAAAGGGGGTTAAATAAAGAACAATGGGTTCCTAAAATAACAGAAGGAGGTGCCAGTGATGGCAGGGAAGTGTCTAGAGAGGGGAGTCTGGGAATGCCGAAACCACGTCCTTAGCTTCCCAACTTTGGCTGACCTCACCAACCCTCTGCTATGCTTGGGCAAAGAGAAGTTGCTCTCGGTATTTTATGTCCCTGGGAGTCACACATGCCAGCAGCTCCATGGGAACATTGATCTGCAAAACAGATGAGAACAAACTGTGACTGGATATAGGGAAGCCACGTAACGAAGCAATCTTGGCTTTTCTGTTCAGCATGCTCTGTGATGGGGGATGGGGTCACTTGAAACTTGGTATCTTGGGCAGAAGAATCCTACTCAACATCCCAATGCCTGCTGTGACACCTAGTCCTGCCACTAGCCACCTATGTGACTTTAGCCGGATTACTCACCTCACGGGCCTCAGTTTCCTCACGTGTAAAATCTCACTGGATGAGATTCTCTCTAAAGTACCTTTCAAATATCACATCCTACTTCATTGTGACCCTATGAATTTTTCTGAGATGATTTATAAGAAGCAGAGGAATTACAGAGTTAAATACAAGGATGTGCTGGAACCGGCTTTTGTTGTTATCATTCTTCCTTCCTTCTCAAAGAAGTCCAGTGACATCGAGGAGTGATGTGTTGACTTGCCTGTGAATTGGATTTAAGTGAGGCAGAACTGTGCAAAGTCTTCAGTCTTACTCAAGATTGTTAAATATTCAGTGTGAGCATTTGTGCCTCAGGAACCATCAAGTGCTACCAATTAGGGCTTGATTTATTGTTTGGTTAACTTAAGAAAATGATGAAGGAAACATTAATAAAGCAAATTAAACTTAAAAGCGTGTCATATATGCACATATGTGTTTGTATGTATACACACATACACATGCATGTGTGTGTGTATTTCCCCCCTACCCCAAAGAGTCTGTTTTACCAGCACACCCCTGGCTGGAAGGGACATTTATCAAATCTTTAGTCCAACTTCCTCATTTTATAGACGGGGAAAATGAGACCCAGAGAAGAGAAAGCAATTTGAACTCTGATCCTCTGACTCAAAAGCCAACTCCTTCCACTATGTAACTAGTCAGTTGTTTAGAGAAACTGGTTAGCCAGTTTTTTGTTGTTACTCAGCTGCCCAGCTAACCACCTAAACATGGCTAAATTTGGGGGAAAGTACCCTGAATTCAAATGGCAGACCTTTCACTCAGAACTGTCTGACTTTGAGTAAGAAGATCGACATCTCTGGGCTTCTGTTTCATCCTCTGTAAAATGAAGAGGTTTAACTCAATGGTCTTGAAAGTACCTGGGCTCTCCATCTAGGTCCTAGGATCCTAAATGAATTTCAACATTATAAGCAAATTTAAGTAAAATGATTAGGAAGCTGGTAAGATAGGAAAGGTCTGGAGCAGACTGTTCATTTTGCTTTTTAATTTAAACACAAGGGTCTAGTAAGGGATTGGGTTGGGAGAGACGACCCCTGGGATCAATAACAACCAGTCACAATTCTACTGAGTTTTACAGTTTATCAAACACTTCCCTCCCAATAACCCTGTAAAGCTAGGATTGCAAGCATCTTTACCTCCATTTTGCAGAGGGGCATAATGAAGCTCTGGAAGATTAAACAACTTGTCCCAAGTCACTCAAATAGCCAGTGATAGAAGCAGGACTAGAACCCAGGTCTCCTGCTCATCAGTCCAGTGTTCTTTAAACTTATCAAAAATGAGTGCTCTCCCCTTTCCAGTCATTATGTGGGAGGCTGTACAATTATCCCCTTTTTTATATGTCCCCTTCATAGGGACTGCGCTCCCAGGGAAGAGACACCCAATGTGCTTCTTCTCCTTCTTGTTCCTTGTAGAAGAAGGAAAGATAGATCTATTTAATTGGCATTAAGGCACAGGGGAAAGTACCTTGGAAGCAGGCCCTGAAGAAGGACATCTCTGAAACATCATTTACTTTCATAAGTGTTTTTCAAGCTCTTGCTCTTGTGAAACAAAGCACCATGTCGGGCCCTGGGATCAGAGAGACAGAGGCCACACCATCCTTGCCTTCAAGGAATTACAATCAAAAAAGGGGGGGAAAGAAGGAATGTGTACACAGACAACCATGAAAGGAGAGAGAGCCATGATGAAAAGAAGATACTCTGAGCAAAATACAAGAAGAGATTTTATGAGGAAGAAATTGCTTTCAGCTGGTTGGTTGGCAGGGAGGGAGAACCAGGGAGGGTTTCATAGAGGAAAAAAACCTAGAAGCAAATGATGTCAACAGAGACTGAATGGAGGGGAGAGAGGAGGAAAGTATGAATAACCAAGTGGAGATAAGACCGGGCAGATAAGAAAGAGACATGAAGATTGTTCTACTTTGACTGAGGTATTGTAGGGAGTTTATATGAGATGAAGGGAACACTCGGAGAGAAGGATGTAGGGGCCTATGTATATCTGGCCTTCTGGCTTCACATAGGGTTGGTGTCCTTTGCCAAGTGGGAATGGACTATTTCGATTGCCTATAGTTGGTACTGACAGAGGCATACCCCAGAGTCAGGTCACTTTGCCCACTGTGACAATGATGGCTTTAATATAACCATTCAGGCAATGGCTATTTAGAATACCATCACAATAAAACTAAACACATTTCCTCCTCTTTTCCCTTCCCCCAAGAGCAGTTTCACCGAACAGCATGTTTTCTCAGGACCAGTTAATGATGTTAGGTGATGAATGACTGCAAATATTTGCTTGATGAATGAATGCCTCACTTCCCTATCCAGCAGAGAGCTTCATGTCCTAATGACTTTCAGGTTCTAGGAGTCTTTCCATTAGCATGGTGTGACTATTAACTAATGTGACTAGGTTTTTAAGGCAAACCCCAGAACTTATCAAAATGAATGTTCTCACCTTCAAAGTAGTTTTACCATGGAGGGGCGGCTAGGTGGTGAGGTGAATAGAGCTCCAGTCCTGGAGTCAGGAGGACCTGAACTCAAATCCAGCCTCAGACACTTAGCACAAAACTAGTTGTGTGACCTTGGGCAAGTCACTTAACCCCAATTGCCCTACCTTCTCCTCTCCAAAAAAAAAGTAGTTACCATGGGAGGTTATACAATTATTCTAGCAATAATGCTCTTCCTTAAAACATTTTTGGAACTCCCCTTTGGCAATTTTTCCTCCTATTTTCCCTGTTTCTGTCAAAGGCACTGGCACAATCCAGTCACCCATGTTTGTGTCTGTGGACTGGTCCTTAACTTCTCACATTTCCTTCATCCCACATGTGCCCATAAGTAGCCAAACCTTGTTGATTCTACCTCACCAACATCTCTCATTTGAGTCCCCTTCAGTAATACTCTTAAGGCCCTCATGTAGGCCCTGCCTCCAATCTCTCCTCTCACTGATCTCCCCTCCACACAGCTGCCATGTTGACATTCCCAATGGTTTATAAGAACTTCACCATCTGGTTCTAGTCTAGGCTCAAACCTTTCCAGGTTTGCTTGCACATTATTCCATTTCCTACATTGATCTTCCAGCCAAATTGGCTTACCTGCTATACCCATACAAGACATTCCATCTCGAGGCCTTTGCACAAAGTTTCTGACACACCTATAACCTTTCTCGCCTCTGCCTCAGAGAATCCTATGTTTCTTTTAGTCTCTGGCCTTGTCTTTAAAGAAATTTCTCTTTGTTTAAGGCCAGAAATAGAGCATTCAAAAGACAACACAGTGACGATTTGTAATAGTATAATTTGTGGTAAATGTTTGCTTTAGAAAGCATATGTTTTGGTGCTTTTTTTTAGAACAGTATAAGTATGCAGTTTTAATGGAGATATATTTTAAAATCTAAATAATGGTATAGAAATTAGTGGTTATGAATATGGACGTTGGGACAGGCATGCCACCGCCACCTGGTGGAGGCACATTTAAATGTCAACTGCTTTTTGTTTTGTTTGTTTTTTTCCTGTTTGGGGTTTTTCTTTTTTTCAGAGAGAAGTGAATAAATCCGTTTGGAAGCTGGATTTCCAGAATTAATTAAAGTCAGAATTATAAACTCTCCTAAAGTCCATAAGACTCTGATAGCTGAACTCAGAGACCATCTAGTTAAATTCCCCATTTGACAGAGGAAAACTTAGGATCCAGAGGTCAGGCACTTACTAGCCAAAGTTCCCGTGGCTGCCCAGAGCCAGGACCTAGAAGTGACAGCTTCATCCCCGGGGATGATGGGATAAGGAGAGCTGGTGGTAGTTTCCTATCGATAATTAATGCTTAAGGCTGGGTTATAAAGAAGCTTGCTTGTTCAGGAGCCAGTTGTTAAATTTCCCATGTGAGCATTTACAGCTCAGAAATCAGCACATGCTACAAATCAGGGCTCAACTTATCATTTGGTTGATTATCTGGACTTAAGAAAGTGGGAGCAAAAATGTTTTTTGTTGTTTGTTCAGTCATGCCTGACCCTTTGTGAACCCATTTGGGGTTTTCTTGTCAAAGATACTAAAGTGACTTGCCGTTTCCTTGTCCAGCTCATTTAACAGATAAAGAAACTGAGGCAAACAGGGTTAAGTGACTTGCCCAGGGTCACACAGTTAATAAGTGTCTGAGGTTGGATTTGAACTTGGGCCTTCCTGATTCCAGGCTGAGCACTGTATTCACTGCACCATCCAGTTGCCCTGAAAATGTTTATAATGCAGATTAAATTTAAAAGTGTATCATGAGTATATTTTTTCCCCAGAGAGCTAGTTGCTAAACATTTATCAGCATGCCCCTGGTTATAAACCCTAAGTTACAAACAATAATGATTTACACATAAGTTTTCAAAATGTTTTGCAGATGCTATTGGGTCAGACAATGGCATACCTATTTTGTCCAGGGAACTGTGTAGCTAAATCTTCAATTCTTGGGAGACTAGTGCCTGGGAGGAAGGGATATTTAGTCATGAGGGATCTGATGAAAATACTAAGATAACCTTTTTTGCATCATGGCCCTCTTTGGCTGTCTGATGTAGCCTAGGACCCCTTCTCTGTCCAAAGGACTGCATATGTAAAACAATGTCCAGTAAATCTGTTAAGAAGGCACTGGGTAAGGCAATCCTAACTTCCAGTCCCCTGCTGTCCACACAAATTGTGGCTAACAACCCAGAGGAAGTCAAGAGAAGAAATCTGCTCATCATAGCACATTCTTTACTTACTCAGCTCTTATGACTATAGAGCTTTATGTCAAACAGGATCTGGGCTTCTGTGGGGTGAGTAGCAGGGTTCTGCCCATCTCAAACACAGAGGAAATCCTCTTTCCAACAGAAAAACAGAAGTGGGATGGCCATCTCATTCTGCTACTTACAAAGATCCTCCGTGGATGCTGGGGAGAGAGCAGCCATGGACTCATACAGTTCCTCATCGCAGCCAGGATTGAGGGAGCATTTCATTAGCAAGTCTGTGGAAAGGTGGGCCATTGATTCATACACGGAATCATCTTCCTCCCCCTGCATTAACTCTTCCTTAATGTGACTCTTCAGCATGTCCACAGTTTCCTGAAAGAGACAATATCCATACTTAAGATGGAATGGTGCTCTGGGTAGGGCTGTGTGATGGTGGTCATGACTACTGGCTCTGTACAAAATGGGAAAGAAGTTATAAAATGGAAGAAATGTGATAGAACAAGGCGCTTAGAGATCCATCAGCCAACACTCAATAGGTAATACAGAGATGGGTTCAATTGTTCTCCAGGCTTTGGCTTTAATTCAACAATTCAATTCAATTCCATGGACATTTATTAATTGCCAACTGTACCATATTATGTGTTGTTATTATTGTTCATTTGTTTCAGTCGTATCTGACTATCCCTGACCCTATTTGGGGTTTCTTGGCAAAGATACTGGGGTGACGTGGCATTTTCATCTCCAGCTCATTCTACAAATGAGGAAACTGAGACAAACAGGGTTAAGGTATTTGCCCAGGGTCACACAACTATTAAGTGTCTGAGGCTGGATTTGAACTCAGGAAGATGAGTTTTTCTGACTCCAAGCCAAGCACTCTATTCACTAGGTCACCTAGCTGCTGGACCTGGAACATAGTAAACCCTTAATAAATGTTTATTGCTTGACCGACACGTATAAAAAGAATGTGTGTTCATATATGTGTAAAAATAAATGTTATATATGGAGGGAGAAGGATGGAATAGAGAAGGATTATTGAAAGGAGGAGCAGGAGAGAAAGAAACCCTCTAGGTTGTACCATCAAAGCCATTTGCTGCTTTATTACATGACAGAGAATCATCATGTCTAGGAGTAGGAAGGGATCTCCAGTCTAATCCATATACCAGTAATCCCCAACAAGGGGTCATCCATCCTCTGCTTGAAGAGCTCCAAGAGGGAGGAGGGACTCACTTCCTTTCTAGGTGGTCCATTGCCCTTTGGACAGAGCTAACTGCCTACTATATGATCTCATGGAGGTTTCTAATTGTTTTAGAGGTGCAGCATAGTATACTGGTTAGAGCACTGAACTTAAAGCCAGAAAGGTCTGGGTTCAGATCCTTCCTCAGAAACTTACATATACAACCCTGGGCAAGTCACTTAACCTCTATCAGTCTCAATTTCCTCATCTGTAAAATGGGACTATCAATGGCACCTATTTCTAAGAGTTGTTGTATAGATCAAATGAGATAATCATGGAATTATCAATCTTGAACTGGAAGGGAATTTTATATATTTTATATATGAGGAAACTGAGGTTAAGTGACTTGCCCAACGTCACATAGGTAGGAAGTATCAGAGGCAGGATTTGTACTCTATTCCTCTAATTCTAGAGTCACTGTTGCCTCCTTAGATAACACAGATAAAACTCTCTGCAAACTATAGTTTCATATAGATGTGAGTTATTATTACTTTAGTAATACTAGTAATTGGAGGAGTAGTAATCATAGTAGTGGTGGTAGTAATAGTAGTCACAGTAGTAACAATAGTATTGCTAATCATAGTAGTAGTAGTAGTTATAGTAGCAGTAATAGTAGTAGTAGTCATAGTTGTTGTTGTCATTGTCCTGTTGGTCAGTTTCATTTCCCTAACTGGATTAAGCTACTAGAGAGCTTAAACTTTTTTTTTTTTATTCCCCATAACACTTAACAATACTAGGAAAAAAGAAGGCACCCAATAAATACTTGGTGAATGCCTCATGCCTTCATGCCTCTTGGGAATTTACACCTTTAAAGCTCTGCACAGCTCCCCTTTGTAATCAGGTTTTGTAATTCATCATCTCATTTCAACATAAGCCTGCTAAAATTCCCACTTTCTTCAATAAGGATACTGAAAATGACTTACATTTATGGAGAACTTTAGAGAGGACCATGCACAATAAGCCCATAAGTAGGGCTAGTGTTATCCCCATTTTGCAGATGAAGAAACTGAGACTCAGGAAGGTTCAGTGACTTGCATGGGAACAACCAGTTGGCACATATCTGAACCAGGACTCAAACCCATTATTTTTAGCCAGAAAAACTGATGCTTTCCCACTATTGCACAGTGGCTAATTTGGGAATGACACTGACCCTGTTTGCAAGTATTTGGAGATGTGTAGTCAAACATTTGAAGTCAATGCACAGAATTTGGATTTGATATATTAGGAGACAAAGGACCCTTGCAAAATACCTAGGAAGGTAGAGGCAGAATATAGGCAAGGTGGTTTTTAAAGGCAGCCTTTAAGTTGTATTGGATGGAAGAGTCATTGGTCAGAAGAGAGGCTTCAGAGAGGGGACTGCAGCCATCCCAGAAAAATGACAAAAGACTAAGCCAAGGCTTTGACTGAGTTGAAGGAATTAAAGGGTCGAATTTAGATCCATTGTAAATTCAAACGACATCTTTAAAATTCATGCTTATGCAGAAATAAATGAAAGAAATGCATCTTACTAAAGAAACAGATTTGCGTATTTTTATGCTCATATATAAATTAGTGGAAGGCACCCAGGCAGCATATGTCTTCTCAGCCCTAGACTCATGATTTTATATATGTCAACATTCACAAAGACACACACACACACACACACGGAATCAGTTATCAGTGAGTTGGTCAATCAAACACCACCTATGTGCCCAGGCTCCGTCCTAAGCACTGGGGAGAAGGTAAATAAGGATGCCTGGCTAAGGAGAGGACTATCTGTGGGGGAGGGTAAGGGAACAGAAAGGCTTTGGGTACGTTGGTTCATGGTCTTGAAAGCACAGACCTTCTCTTCAGCTCGTCTCAAAAAGGTGCCCATCAGCGCCACACTTAGTGGTACATATTAGGGTATACAAAAGAAACCCGTAGGTGATGATGGTACTCAGAATAACGAGAGAGTTTTATACAGTGCTTTAAAGTTTGCAAGACTCTTTAAGTTCATTGTTTTACTTGGGTCTCCCAACAACTCAGAGAGAGCTGCTCTAATAGGAGACTAGGTGACCTCATGGACAGGGACCTGGACTTGAAGTCAGGAAGATTTGAGTTCAAATCCAGCCTCAGATATCTGCTGGCTGGTAACCCTGGGAAAGTCACCTGACCTCTCTGAATCTCAATTTCCTCATCTGCAAAATGGGTGATAATGGCAACATTTACCTCATAGGGCTGTTGTGAGAACCAAATGAGACAACATATGTGAAGCGGGTTGTAAACTTTGTTCAATAGTTTTTCAGTAATATCTGACTCTTCCTGACCCCTTTTGGGATTTTCTTGGCAAAGATACTGGAATGGTTTTGCCATTTCCTTCTCCAGCTCATTTTACAGATGAGGAAACTGAGGCAAACAGGGTTAAGTGACTCACCCAGGGTCACACAACTATGAAGTGTCTGAGACTGGATTTTAATTCAGGTCTTCCTGACTCTAGGTCTGATGCTCTATTCACTGCACCACCTAACTGCCTTTGCAAACCTTACAGCGACATATAAATACTAGCTGGTATTAAGTGAGGTAACAGCTCTGTATAAGTGCTTTTATTATTATCCCCATTTTATAGATTATCATTTGTAGTTCATTATTAATAGTTGTTTATTATCTCCATTTTATAGATGAAGAAACTGAGGCTCAGAGAAGATACCTTCTTGTTAAGTGACTTGCCCAGGGTCACACAGGAAGGCAGCATCAGAAACATATTTGGAACCTTGGTCTTTCTGATTCCTGTACCACTGCACTACCTACTATACCACACTGCTTTCCCACAGTTGTAAGGGAGCAAGCTTAGGAGCAAACTCTTTCCTTGGTACTTCTAAATCCCAAGCCCATGCCCTGCCCCAGCCTTACCACATATTCGTCAATGAACTGCCGCAGGTCTCTGTAGCCATGCTTTTCAGCAATGGTGTTGGGGTAGTGACCGTATTTGTTGGCCACACTATAGGCTTGCAGAGCTCCAGGGCAGGTCAGCAGCAGGGCCGTGAGGTTCTTCAATCCATACTTTGCAGCAAAATGAAGCAAGGTGGGCAGCTCCTCATCCCGCTGAGCTGAAGAAACATTGAAGAAAATAGCCTAAGAGATGATAAGAATGGTGCTGGACCCTCCTGTTAAATGTTGGAGGTGAGAGGCTGTTACCAACAGAGGAACACGGGAGGGATGCCCTTGATACTTGCTCATACTGTGGGGTCAGAGATGGCTCTTTGCAGTGAAGGCAGGGTCACTGCCCAGGAACTAATGTCTTTGGCTGGCAGGGGGGATAATGTTAACCTAAAAGGGACTGGCGTTCTAAAGAGATCTCGGGGCAGGGGTCTTGATCTGCAAGGGACCTTAGAGGTCATTCAGTCCAACCCCCTCACTTTGCAGAGGAGGAACGAAGATTTGAACTGAGATCTTATGATTCTGAGTTCAGCAATCTTTCCATAATACTATACTGTCTCCTAGAAATAATACAGTTATAGAGATCATTAGGAATAATATATTGTGTTATGAGCTGGAGATTTCAGAGTACTTCAGAACCATGATGTGTAGAGTGGTTAGATACCAGAAGTCACTCTCCCACTTTTTCTACCCTGTTGTATATTGTACATACAGTGTGATGCTGGGTATTTCATTTAAACTCCTAAAGCCCTAATTCCCTCATACTAAAACACAGGGATATCCTTCTCCCCAAAGGAACACCATTGGATTAAAAAGTCAATGTCCAGGGTGGCTAGGTGGTGCAGTGAATAGAGCACCGGCCCTGGAGTCAGGAGTATCTGAGTTCAAATCTAGCCTCAGACACTTAACACAAAAACTTGCCGTGTGACCTTGGGCAAGTCACATACCCCCAATTGCCCTCCAAAAAGCAAAAAAAAAAAAAAAAGTCAATGTCCATTAAGATATAGACCATATGGGGTAGTGGGGAAAGTCCTAGATTTAGAGGCATTGGAACTGACTTTGAATCCTGGATCTATCACTTGCCACACATGTAAGTCTAGGGTAAATAAAGCATGCCACCTCGCTGGCCCTCAGTTTCTTCACCTGCACAACGAGGGGCATGGACTATCAATTTAAGGTTCTACCAGCTCTGACTCCTATGACTGCTTGTATTTTCCTTATGGAAAGGACTTTACACTATTTAGCTTCTGAAAGTTAGTTTCCCCCAGTGGATCATAGCTTTAACCAAGTTGTACAAACCAAGTTGAACCTGGACTTTGGTGAAGAAATGGGAGTGAAGCTTGAAGACCAGTAGAGGCGAGAGGTAGGGAATGGATTAATTTGCCAACAAAAACAGATAATATATACGCAATGATTTCTGACTATGATTCCCTGAAAAGGGCCATATCTGGGATTCACAGTATAGATTATGACCATCATGGGTGAAGTTCCTGAAAACACCCCACATATTGCACACGATTATAACATGAACCCAGGGGTGTGTTGGAACCATCTCATACTGGATCATGAGAGCTGGTTGTTAAATTTTCAGAGTGAACATTTACACTTTGGAAATTAGCAAATGCTACACCTTGGGGCTTGATTTACTGTTTTGTTGAGTGTCTGGATTTGTGAATATGATGGGGAAAAATGCTGCTTAGGCAGATTAAACTCAAAAGTGTGCCCTGCATACATTTCTCCCCCAGGAAGCCAGTTGTTAAATGGTTACCAAGCACACCATTGTATGACCTCTATTAAGGAAAGAACACTGAACTAGCAATCAGGAGACTTGAACTCTAAGCTCATCTTCTTCATTACCCAGTTCTAGACCTCAGTTTTATCAACCGTAAAATAAGATAGTTGGATTAGATCTATAAGGAATGTTCTATATATTTTATGAGTTTACAAGATTTTATAGTAAAGGACAGGGACTAGATATGTGATTTCTTTTTTGTTTGTTTTTGAGGGGGGAAGGCAGGGCAATTAGGGTTAAGTGACTTGCCCAAGGTCACACAGCTAGTTAAGTGTCAAGTGTTTGAGGCTGAGATTTGAATTCAGGTCCTCCTGATTTCAGGGCCGGTGCTCTATTCACTGCACCACCTACATGCCCCTAGATATTGATTTCAATGGTATAGGGGACTCTTAATTGAAGAAATTCCTTCTACCAATGCAGGTTGAAACCTTTCCATTTTAGGGTCTTCAGGAGTTGCCTAGAGCATTAAAATTTCAGTCAGTGGCCTTGAGGCCACATGTAGCCACAAGCCTCAGGTTCCTTACTCCTGGGTTAAGTGCTTGCCTAGGGTTACATGGTTAAATATGAGTCAGAGATAGAATTTGAGATTTCGAGACCAGCTTTCTGTCCACTTATGCCACATTTTGTTTCATGAATCCATGATTCTAAGTTAAAAGACTAAGATGATAATAACAGGTAAAAATAATGATAAATAATATGTATATAGTGCTTACTACGTGCTAGGCAATGGGCTAAGCCATTGCAATTATCATCTCATTTGACCCTCACAACATCTCTGCTGTGGTTAACCCCATTCTACAGATGAGCACACTGATTCAGGATGGCCAATTCTAATCAGCAAGCCAGAGTCTGCATGGCCCTGGCTCCCTGGGGCTCATCTGTGTACTCACTGGTCATCATATCCTCTTCTTCCAACTGGTTGACCCCAAACAGATGCAGCCCGCTTGCAGGAATATTCTTCTTCAGAGACTCAGTTAGAAGCTTATCAAGGGTCTCGATGTTGTAGGGCACAATTTTAAACGCCTGAACACAAAAGTGAAGACAATAAGTCTGGAGGTCCCACTGACTTACCAAACAGGGAGCATGCTATTTACCCCTTAATCAGCTCCTCTACCCCTGAAAGCTTGACTTTCTCTAAGTAACATACCTGGCACATGAATTCCACGGGATTGGCTGCATTGGCCAGCAAGGTTCCAATTTCCTCCATGTCAGTATAATAGTGGACAGTGGCTTCACATACCATGAGGTCACCTGAATAGACCTTCAGAGAAACATCTCCTGAAGATAAGTCTGAGCAAAAAAGAAAGACACCAACAAAATGGGAATGATCTAAGTCAGAGCTAGCAGTTGGAATTCATGAGTTCAGAGGTCCACGTAAGCTTACTGTTGGGGTTTTAGAAATGAACTTGTGGAGGCAGCTAGGTGGTTCAGTGAATAGAGCACCAGCCCTGGAGTCAGGAGGACATAAGTTCAAATCCAACCTCAGACACTTACCACTTACTAGCTGTGTGAACTTGGGCAAGTCACTTAACCCCTATTGCCCTGCCTTCCCCCCTCCAAAAAGACAAAAAAATAAGGGGCAGCCAGTTGGCTCAGCAAGTAAGAGCACCAGCCCCAGTGTCGGGATGACCTGGGGATCGAATCCAGGCTCAGATACTTAGTACCCACCCAGAAACACCTGGCCGTGTAACCTTGAGCAAGTTACTTAACCCCAATTGATTAAAAAAAAGAAAATTATTTTGGGGCGGCTATGTGGTACAGTGAATAGAGGACTGGCCCTGGAGTCACGAGGACCTGAGTTCAAATCCGGCCTCAGACACTTAACACAAAAACTAGCTGTGTGACCCTGGGCAAGTCACTTAACCCCAATTGCCCTCAAAAAAAAAAAAAAGAAAAGAAATGAACTTGTGGCTGGAAGGGAGAATTTGGGAGATGAGGGGAGTAGAGATAGGGAGAAGCTTTGCTCACATATTGGATAGTTCCTTGCTAGCTTTATTCTTGGGCTTGAAGACTCAGGAACTCACTGAGACTCAGATCTAAGTTACTAGTTAAAGATCATTAGGAATGAAAGTTAGGTTGCTAGGTTGCTGGATAGAAAAAGAAAAAAAAATCCCTAGATAATGAAGTTTTATCAGTGTGAATACTACCTCTTCTAACAGACCACAGCCCCTCCCTGCCTTAATAATATAATATCTGACATTCCTATTGCATGATAAGGTTGGAACCAAAGAAGGAAATAAGCATTTATTAAGCGCCTATTATGTACCAGGCACTACGCTAAGTACCTTCTAAATATCATCTCATATGGTCCTCATAACAACTCTGGGAAGTGGGTGATATTATTATCCCCATTTTACAGATAAGGAAACTGAGGCACTAGTTAAGTGACTTGCCATATAGATAGTATCTGAGGCTAGATTTGAACTCAGGTCTACCTGACTCCAGGACACTGGGCCTCCTAGGTGCATTTCATAAAGTGCTTTACATAACACTCTTTTCTGATCCTTTTAGCCACTATTAGGTAGTTATTTTATTATTATTATTCAAGTTTTACAGATGAGGAAGCTAAGGCCCAGAGAAGTGACATGACTTGCCCATGGTCCCATTGCTGGTGTCAGAGGCAGGTTTCGCATTCAGGTATTTCCTGACTCCAAGCCCAACAGGATAGCGCACCACTCCTCATGGCGTTCTTCCTAAATGGGTCTGTATGGGATGTGCCGATTCACTCTCCTTGCTGTTATCACCAATACCACGTGGGCTAATCCAAAGGATGGGACCAGCAATGTGCTAGAGCCATCTCACACCAGTTCGAGAGAGCTGACTGTTGACTAGACTTATGAAAGTGATAGCGAAAATGTGAATAATACAGGTTAAACTTAGAACTGCGTCATGTGCACCTCTCTCCCTGGAGAGCTGGTTGTTAAACATTTATCAGCACCCCACTAGATGGGATTCTAACACTACAAGCTGAGGTAACAGAGGGATTTTTAAAACCTATGAAGCTTTTCCTTCCCCCAACAGAGACAAGGTCATTTCTAAAGCTATTTCTTTAGGGACCTGAACTTCCTTTTCCTTTAACATACCAAGGTGCAGTAGAAGAAACCCAGGACTCGGAGTCTTATCGGGTACCTACTCCTTCTTTTCGGTCACTCTCTAAACCAGATCATTTAACCTTGTTAAGCCTCAGTTTCCTCCCATGCAAAATGGGGATAACAATGCCTGCCCTGAGAAGAAACAGAAAAAGTACTGGTCCTGGCATCAGGAAAACCCAGGTTTAAATTCCAGCTGATGCTTACCTGCAATATTTCTATGGACAAGTCATGTAAATTCACTGGACTTAGATTTACTCATTTATAAGGATGATACTATGGGTTTCCTTATAGGATTGTATATAAACCCTAAAGGGATCTAGAAACATGGCATCATGATTATTACCTCATTGGGTTGTTGTGAGGCTTAATCAGCTCTTTGGTTCATTTATTCATTTGTTTCCTGGTTTATTCATTAATGCAATAATTATTTATAAAATACATCCTCCATATTAAGAACTGTGCAGAGTGCCAGGGATACAACAATAAAAACAAAACAGTTCCTGCCCTCAAGGAGATTACCTTCTACTGGGGGAAGAGGGGAGGACTAATGTACACACACAATGTCCCAATGGTCTTAGTGCAACCGCACTTGGGGCCAAAGTGATATTCCTTAAAAAAAAAAAAAGAGCCCCCTCCCCCAAAATAAACAAAAAACATCTCTGGATATTCTCCTACTCCAGAAGGTCCCAGGATTCTCTATTTCCTCTAAAATAAAATACAAACTCATCTGTTCGGCATTTAAAACTCTTCACTGTCTCATCTGCACTTAGCACAGTCACACTAAGCTTTTTGGGATACTCTATATAAAATAGATTCTAAATAGATGCAAAATAAATACAGAGTAATAGAAAGAAGGGGTCTGGTCATGTGAGAAGTCCCAGAAAAGACCTTGTATAGGAGCTGATCCTTGAGCTGAGCTTGGGTGAACACCAGCAATTCTAAGAGGCAGAGGCAAAGAGGGAATGAGTGCATTCCAGACATGAGGGACAGCCTGTATAAAGGCAAAGACTGGAGATGGATTGTCTTGAATTGCAAACTGCTAAACAATGTTTACAGTGTGTCTAGCTCTTACTATCAATAACAATACTCAACCATCTAAAACATGAGCTGCTGAATTAAGGAAGGAGAAGAAAGTGAGGGGAATCCTGCTTCCTGAACATGAAAGTTGGCAGCATTAAAGAAGATCCACTTACCAGGGGCCTTTATAGAAACTGTGTATTCATTCTCTAGCTTGGCAACCACGCGTACTGAAGGGCAGTTATCAGGAGAGAATTCAGCTTCTGTCTTCACTTGGCTATCCAGCTTGCATTTCACAATAACATAAACTGTTGTGTGCACCTAAGGAGAAGACAAGTGAAAGTATTGTGTTTCCTTACCCATTTTGCAATTAGGAAGCTGTTCAGGGGATGCTTGGAAACTCAGTGCTGGTATTTCCACCTGGAGTTAGCCCCACGTCAAGCAACTCTCCTAGATTCTAGTCCTGATCACTGTTATTCACTGTGGGGAATCTGATTCTCACTTGGGAATTCATTTTCCTCTTCTATAATACCAGAAGACAATGATATCTCCTACAATATCCATACCCTAAGAGTGCTTAGGGGAGAACACCTTGCTTTCTGGGTCTTTCCATTTAAAATACCAAAATCTCACTGACTTCTTATTGCTAGGTAAGCAGCCCTGTTAGACTGTTAACATCTCACTGCCCAAATAAGGCAAGCTTTACAGATCTAGTCACAATTACTGCTTAACTTATTGTATATCTTTTCCCACAAAGTTCTCCCTTTGTCCCAGGGCCATGAGGAGGGTATGGCAAGCACAGATTTATACTGCTGGTAATGTGTCCTGTTCCTGATAAAAGTGGCTTCTAGATGGGTATCAGGACTGCAACCTTGCCCCTGGCATAGTCATATGTTATCTAATCAATAACAATCATCTAGTACACATTGTACACTAGGCACTAGGAACGTAATAAAGACAGACGAAAACATGGTCCCTGCCCCCAAGGAACTTACATGCTAATGGTGGAAACAACATACAAACAACTATGTACATTCTATCTATCCATCCATCTGTCCATCCATCCATCCATCTGTCTGTCTGTCTGTCTGTCTATCTATCTATCTACAGAGTAGAGATAACATAATCTCAGAAGAAAGGCTCTAACAGTGGAGGAGGCAGAAGGGAGGGAAAGAAATACCTCTGGCAGAAAGTAGGATTTGAGTTGGGTCTCAAAGGAAGTAAGGAGGTAGAAAAGAGAGGAAAGAGCATTCTGCTACCACCTTTCTCAAAGTCACATGGAATGAAGACTCTAGGAAGGGTTAGCTAAGGAGGAAAATGTGATTTCCTGAGACTCTTTCATCAGAGTGTAATAAGGCACCTACCCCACAACGAATTCGATCTGGCTGCACCACCATCAGGTTCCCCGGTGTGGTCTCCAGGGGCCAGTTCTTCTGAGTAGAGGAAATCTGCCTGGAGTAGAGAAGGGTCTTCTCGTCTTCGGCCTCAGTGTCTGTGATGGAGTCACAGCCAGAATCTGTGGGCAAAAGGAGAGTGGCTCATGAGAGGAGTAAGAGGAAGGAGAAACATAGCACTCATGTTCCCATTTGGTCGTTTCCCCACCCCACCCCTTTCTTCCCCATGAAAGTCCCAACATACTACCAAATGGGAAACCACTCA
>NW_027187330.1:1419642-1470868 GCF_028583685.1 Petaurus breviceps papuanus
ACAGACTGAGCCTACCAAGGGTCCACCAACATGCTTCTTAATTGCCTCCTCTCTACCCTTTCGCTAAGAGCTGACTCCTATACTGATCAAGCAAGCGATCGACAAGCATTTATTCAGCACCTGCTGTGTGTGAATCATTATGCTAGGTACAAGAGAAGGAAGGAAAAGTGCATTTATTAAGTGTCTAATATATGGCAGGCACTGGGCTAAGCACTTTTACAAACATTATGTCATTTGATCATCACAACAACCCTATGATCTTTCAATTGAGGAAACCAAAGGTTAAGTTACTTGCCCTAGGTCACACTGCTAGTAAACATCTGAGATCAGATTTGAACTCGGGTCATCCTGACTCTAGCACTCTCTCTACTTGTACAGCCTAGGTGCCTTGGCTGAAGAGTCAAAGACAATCAATGAATCAATTCTCACTTTCAAGGAGCGTATAGGAATCACACCAGAAAACAAAGAATTTTACAAGGATGTATGCTGGGGAGATGCTTCAGTCAGAGAAATAAATAACATGGTGCTAACTGTTTTCTGAAGTCACCCACTTGGGAGAGGCGAACAATGTTTGCTAAAGCTGGAACCATAAAGGGTCTCAGGGTCGGTCCTGGTTTCCTGGCTCCTAATGGTAGCCACGATTCTCTTCATCTTGTTCCATTCCTTCAGCTCCCATGTTTCTCTTGGCTGCTATTGGCCTGGGTGCTTCAATATACCACTCTGCCCTTGCAGCTCCTGCAGACAGATCTCCCAGTGACTGTGGAGACTTTCGGCATCCAGACTTGTTCTCTCTTCTGGGACTTACATCCTCTTTCTCTTTACCTTGCTCCCATTCCTTCATCCCCTGGGCCTCTCTTAGTTGCTATTTGTCTAACTATAGGTCACGCATACCACTCTGCCCTTGCATCCCCTACAGATCTCCAAGTGGCTATTTATGGGGGCACTGGTTCTCTGGACCTGTTCTGGCTTCTGATGCTCACTCATTTTTTCCCCTTTTGCTTTCCTGACTTCTGACTACATTGTAGTCCTTGTGCCCTGTGTTCCATAGATACTTACATCTGGTCCCCTGATTGCCTGCTGTTCCTATATAATTTTATGCGTATATACATACACACGTGTATGTATATATAATCCTATGTGTGTGTATGTATGCTATGTAATTAAGTGCCAGCTTGTCTAACATAGTTTGAAAATGTTGGAGGATACAGATGGGGTCACTGTGTATGACCCCAAATGAGATGGGATAGATAATAGGTCTGATATATAGGAGACTGTTGATCTGACATACAACAGTATGAGGTAAAGCTAGATAGGAAAGGATGGATTGTGGATATGACAGGATTTAACTCAAAAGTTAAAAAGTATTGAGTTGCCCCACGCCTTAAAGAAGGTGTAGAGACATGGTGTGGCAAGTTAACAAGTCAACAAACACCCACTCTTTGTTAGGCACTATGCCAAGTACCCAGGGACACAAAGAAAGGCAAAAACAAAGAAACAGTCCCTGCCCTCAAGGGGCTCACAGTCTAATGAGGGAGGCAATATGTAACACACACATAGCATATGTGGAGTATATTCACATATGCCATACATGTAACATATATAATATAGATATAATATATACATATATAGACAAGTTATATACAGGATACGTTGGATCCAACTTTAGAAGGAAGGCATTTACGTAGGAGTTAGAACCTGGAGCATTGATGCAGTTGTTCCAGAAAAATACTGTCCTTGCTCCATAATAAAGTGGGGTGGGGAAGTGGTATAGTTCAGTTCACCTATGAAAGCACGTGACCCACCCCTTCTCCTACACCCACCAGCTAGGTGTGCTGCTAATCCTGATCCCTCTCCTGGGACCCACCAGAAGCCCAGCCCCATGGAGAAAACAGAGGATGGCAAGGCCCAGGCCCAGAGGGCTCCAGACCACACCATGTCTCTATAGGTACCTGAAGCAGTGGGGAATATAGGCACCCCACCCTAGTTATGGCTCTGTGCACTCCCTAAGGTCACTCTGTATTATACAAAGATTGACTTCCTGTACAGGTACAGGTTGGACCAGCTGTCATACAAGATCTTTTCTAATTCTGAGATTCTCCGAAGATAAATAAAGGCAGAGAGGGAAGAGAAAATGGCAAGTGTGTTTAGTGGATAGTGGGAAGACTGGCTTGACTAGAATAGAGGGTGTGTGTTAGCAAGAGGAAGGAACTAAGATTGAAAAAGAAAGATGAGAGCCAAGGGGTGATGCAACACAGTAGAGGGCTCTTATAGAGTCTTCTAGGGACGTGACATGAAAGCAATGGTTTAGAAAGATGAATCTGCTAGCAGTGTGCAGGATGAATGAGGATGGGAGAAGTGAGAGGCATTGGGACTTCCACCTAGAGAACAACTGCTTGCTAATTGGAAGTAAACTCTAACACATGCTTTTTGGTCAATATCAAAAAATTCAAATTGACAAAACATTAAATAGCAGTGGAGTCGGATAGGCAGTATGTTTACAGACTTAGATCAGGGCATGGTATTGTATGTGACTTGGCACAGCAGGATATCGAGTTCAGTACATCCAAAATATACTATGTTGTTATGATTCTTTAGTCATGTGTGACTCTTTGTGACCCCATTTGGGGTTTTCTTGGCAGAGATACTGGAGTGGCTTGCCATTTCCTTCTCTAGCTCATTTTACAGATGAGGAAACTGAGGTAGACAGGATTAAGTGACTTTCCCAGGGTCATACAGCTAGTAAATGTCTAAAGCCCGATTTAAACTCAGGTCTTTGGGACTCCAGGCCCACGCTGGCCCTCAAATATACTACATGAGGCGGGTCTTTTTCTCCTGGGGTCTATGAGCTTGTTCTTTGAAAACTATTTTGATAACTATATTTCAATGCCTGATTCTTCATGGTTTCCTTTGTAATCCTATGCATCTCATTTTATTTCAAACATTATTCTGAGAAGCAATGTACAAGCTTCCAAGAGGTCCATGGCATCAAAAGGTTAAGAACTCTTGATGGAGGGTGGGTGTAGGTAAGTACTAGGAGACGGTGGGGGAGGAGTCTGGACCTATGATTTCATCAGCATGGGGAACTTCCAGAGTGGTAACATCCTCTGTTGATACAGATAAGCCACTCCTAACCTATGGTCTTAGAGAGTTGTTGGTGCCACTTAGGGGTGGGGGCTTTAAACAGTGTCAAATAATACATAGGAGATATTCTTCCAGAGGGGTACTGAACGATAAATCAGAGAGAGAAAATCCATGGGCCAGGGTATGAGCTTTGGTTGTTTTGTTTTCATTTTTTTGTTGTTGTTTTAAGTACTTTAATAAATTCTTTGCAATTGGAGAAGTAAATTGCTTCCAAAAAAAATCTAAGGTATATGAAGGCAATCTTATAATTAGTTACTTTGTGAGTGCTGGAATCTAGGGTGGTAATGGGGTGGGGCAGGTACAGACGCTGAGACTGGAAGTTGGGTTAGGCCAACTGGGGATGTCTGATGGTCAGTACAGAAATGGAGTCATGACTGGAAGGACCCAGCAGAGTCCAGAGTCCAAGGTTCCATGGAAGCAGGAGGAAGTAAACAGTTGAAGTGAGTAGACCAAAGAAACCCACTTTTAGTCTTAGGAAGAATAGAGGCAGGTAATAGATTCTAGACGGTAAGGCCAAAGACAGTATCTCAGGGTCCAGTCCAGACAAAGCTGAACCTCTGACTTGTCTGGATTAGACCAGCAATCTGATGGCATTGTTTTCCTTGCCATTCTTTGAAGACAACACTCTATCCCCAGGCTTAGTGAATTTTCACTGGCCACCACCCATGACTGGAATTCTCTTCTTCCCCTCCATCTCTTGGCTTCCCTGATTTCCTTTAGATCAGCTGAAATCCCACCTTCTGTAAGAAGCTTTGCTGATCTCCTTTAATGCTGGTGCTTTCCCTCTAAAATTATTTCCAATTAGTTTTCTATATGTATATGTGTGAATATATATGAATATATACAGACACATACACATATCTATATCTATCTATTTTTCCACTTGTCTTTCTGTCAATCTATCACATACATACATAGGCAGCTAGTTGGTACAGTAGGTAGAGCACTGGGCCTGAGGTCAGGAAAATCATAAGTAAAGATCTGGCCTTGGACACTTACTATCTGTGTGACCCTGGACAAGTCATTTAATATATATCTGTCTTGGTTTCCTCAACTATAGAAAGAGGACAATCATAGCATCTAACCTCCATGCTTATTTGAGGATCAGAATGAAATATCTTTAAAGCCCTTGGTGCAGTGCTTGGCACATAGTAGACACTCTCTAAGTGCTTATTCTCTTCCCCTTCCCTTGTTTATATATAGTTGTGCGCAGGTCGTATCCTCCATTAGATTGTGACGTCCTTGAGAGCAGGAGTTGGTTTTGCCTTCTCTCTATCTCCAGAACAGAGCACAATGGCTGGCACATAGTAGGTACTTAAATGCTTGTTAACTTGACTCATCCAGAAACAGAAGTCAAATTTTCTTCTAATTCAACAGACATGCACTGATCACTTCTTACGTACAGAGCACAGGAGCAGCTGCTGAAGGAGATAGACAGATAAACAATACTCAGTCACTGTCCCTCAGAGTCTCCAGTGAATGAAAGGAATAGATGCATACAGAAGTAACATTAAAAGAAATCAGAAAAAGTTGAATCTATGAGAGACAGACAGCTCTAGGTGTGCTCTGAGGAAGGAAAGATCATTTTTTGCAAGGTTTTGAGCCCTGTGAAGTTGTTGACTGTGGCAGAGAGACTTGGCTCACTTACATATTTACCTATTCAATTTGGGTGAAAGATGAGCTATGGTTATGAATTCCACTCGTTTTGCCGATTTCCAATGAAGACAGCAGCCTAGCAGAAAAAACTCAGCGGTCTACTCAATTTCAGGACTGTTTGGACCAGATTCAAAATTGGCTCTAACTCGTGGAGGTGGCCCTATTCATTTAACCCATTTAATGGGTCCAGGGATGTCTCGATTTTCCAAATAAAAAGTTCCCTAAGGCAATCCAGAGCACAGGGCTTTTCTGAACGCTTTCCTAAATAAGCACTGCCTTTCTGGGATTTAGATACTTAAAAGCCACAGGCTGGAGTTGAGATGGATGGTTTTTTAAACGAAATAAGATGAAGGTCAGTGCATTCAAACAGCGGTAAACCATAATTGCTACCGAGCCCCTTAAAAGCTCGCTGTAAAAGCTCCAAAGTGGCTAAACGTAATCCACCTCACAAGGAGGTCAAGCAATCTTGAGGTCGTGAATGCTTCAATTTTGCACATTAGTGCCCTGGCTCTTCCCCTTCCTTGATAAAGTTCCATCGGTGAGGAAAAGCAGTTGAGCATGGGTGGGGTTGGGATCATGGGGGCCAACTATTAAATAGCAAAACAGCCTCTGCACCATTTGGAAAAAGAGTATGTATTAGAGGATGTGATGTAGCTAGTGGGGAAACTGGCATTACAGTATTAACTATGGAGTTAAGGAAAATACCTCAAGGACGGCAAGAAACAGATATACTGACCCCAGCATGAAGGACAAAACTGTTTCCAGGATATTGACGATCATAGGATCTCAGCATTAAGAGGGACCTTAGGGAAGGTCCTGTCCTCCCTCATACCCAATAAAGATATCCCTTCTATACCACCCTAGATCCATGTCATTCAGCTTCTCCAAAGATCAAAGTTACCTACCTATGAAGTCAGTTCATGCCTTTGTTGGTTCTAATTGTTGTTATAGGAATCAACCAATCCACAAATATATTAAGCAATTACTATGTGCAAGGTGCTCTGCTGGGATACTGGAGATACAAGTAAAGGATAAAACCACCCCAAGCTTATTTTCGAACAGGACATATAAAATACATGTAGCATAAATATAAAATTAATAAATATATACAAAGTAGCTATAGTACAAAATAGAAGATATGAGATACGAAGAAACATAAGGCAAACTCCTTGAAAACAGGGACTGTATCTGTCATCAAGGTTCTCTATTCTATATTATATTTTTCCAGGCTTCCCTGCCAAGAGAGGTAGAGTAGCATAACAGAGAGAGGTGCTTAGCATTTGAAAGACCTGGGTTTACTTGAGACTATTAGCTATGCGTCTGTGGACAATTTATTTAACCTCTCAGGACCACAAGCAACCTTCTAAGTGAGGGTGAGCTGATAAACATTTAACAACTGGCTCTCTGGGAAAAGTTTAATTTGCATTATTAGCATTCCATCACTTTCTTTGAGTCATGACACTCAACAAAAAAAGCAAACAAGCCCTGATTTGTGTCATTTGCCAATTCCTAATGTATGAATGCTTATAGTGAAAATTTAACAGGGGTGGCTAGGTGGCGCAGTGAGTAAAGCGCTGGCCCTGGAGTGAGGAGGACCCAAGTTTGGTTCCGGCCTCAGACACTTAACACTCACACAAAAAAACTAGCTGTGTAACCTTGGGCAAGTTACTTAACCCCAATTGCCCTCTAAAAGGCAAAAAAAAAAAAATTAACAACCAGCTCTCTGGGAAAAGCTTAATCTCCATTACTAACATTCTCTCCATCACTTTTAAAAGTCTAGACAATCAACAAAATAATAAATCTAGCCCTGTTGATTTCCAAGATGTACCTGCTCACAGTGAAAATTTAACAATTAGCTCTGGTAGGAGGAGCAGGCTCCAATATATCCCTGCCTTCATGACTCTAAGTTATACACAAATGGGTGATCTACACCAGCAAAGGGAGAGTGTTTACATACCAGGAGTTTCACAAGCCAATGAAGGGAGAGGTGTGTGTGAAGAGGGCCAAGGCTGATGGAACCACAGATACAGAGAGAGAAGGTGTAAGGTTAAAGTCTCCCAGATGACAGGTTAGAGTAACTCAGAAGCAGCTCTTGGGTTTCTCAGAAACTGCTAAAACTGACAAAGAAGAACTCAGATCAGGGGATGTGAAAGCCACCAAGTCATGGCAGCTCCAAGAGAGCCCCTGGAAAAATGTCCCCTCCTGTAGCTCCAGGTGGAATGACAATTTACCCAAAGGAGGAAAAGATTTGATGTTTTAAAACAGCTTCAGGTGAAATGTGCTCACAAGAAGGCTAAATTCTATGAAGAAGTTCATGATTTGCATGGTAATAAATATGCAGCACTTTCCCAACCTCTCTTTGATGAGAAGAGACTTTATCACCAGTGATGCTTCTCCAGGAATCTCCATTTTAAGGAAAGGCCCAGGCCAACTGTGTTCACTCCTTTAGTCCACTCTGGCCTCTGTTCTTCGCTCAACTGACTTCTTTCTCCATCAAGTTTGTCTCCCTGGAAGATCACATCCCCTTAAATTCCCCCTCCTCTTGTTGTTTGGCTCTCACCAGAAATTTCATTTTAAGGACAGGCCCAGACCAGTTGTGTTCAGGTATGAATGGACTCTATGGACTGACTCTATGGACCATACCCACTTGAGTACCTTCTTATCTTTACCCCTTCCCACCCCTTTACATTTTCTTTTAGTATATTATCTTCCTCTTCTATTGCAAGCTCCTTCAGGACAGGCACTGTGCTCCTTTTTGTTTCTGTTTATATTCCCAGCACTTGGCAAAGAACTTAATATGTCATCTCCATTTTGTTCAGTCATTTCAGTTGCGTCTGACTCTTCATGACCCCATTGGGGTTTTCTTGGCAAAGATACTGGAAAGATTAGCCATTTCCTTCTCCAGCTCATTTTACAGATGAGGAAACTGAGGCAAACAGGGTTAAATGACTTGCTCAGGGTCACACAGCTAGTAAGTGTCTGAGGCCAAATTTGAACTCAGGTTCATTCTGACTCCACAGTGGGAACTCTATCCATGGTGCCACCTAGCTTCTCTTCTTATCTCCCCTACTTGATTGTAGAGTCTTTTTGGGCAAAGATTACTGTTCCAGCCTCTTAAATGGCTTCTCTACCTTGATTAGGACTGCCAGATTAACATTCCAAAAACATGGCTTTCACTGCTACATCTTCTTTCAAAAACCAATTATAACTCCCAGTTGTCTACATATAAAATCCAAACTACTTGGGATGTCAGTAAAAATCCTCAATATCTGATCCTTTCCAGTCTCATCTCTTACTGTTCACCCAATATGAACCCTCCAATCCAGGCAATGAGGCTTCTGCCGGTCCTTTTACTTGGTCTCTTCTTACTTCCCTTTTCACCCAAGTATGAGGCATTCAATCTGCCCTCACCCTAAGAGCTCAGGATTGCCCAAGAACATACATACATACATAGGCACACATGCAATATGTATGCATTTGTATGCATATGTATGCATTTGCATAATGTAAATGTGTGTGTTTATTGATTGTGCACTCAATGTAGCCTCTGAGGCTGAGATGCAACAAAGTATAGATCAATTCTCTGCTGCTTGTGCTAATTTTGGCCCAATATAACACAGGTTCTGCACCAGCCAGCACTACACTATCCATATGTGAAACCATTGGTTACAGCTAATGGAAATGCTATGGATAAGTCCACTTGCCTTGGCAGTATAGTTTCCAGGGACATACACATGGATGAGGAGGTTGGCAAACACATATTGCCAGAGCTAGCTTAGTGTTTGGGAGATTCTGAAGGCAAGTGTGAGGGAGAAGAGGTATCGATTAGGTTGCCAACCAAATTGAAGGTCTGCAGAGTCATTGTGCTGACCTCATTGCTATATGCCTGTGAAACCTGGACAGTCTACCAGCGCCATGCCAGAAAACTGAATCACTTCCATTTGGATTGTCTTAGGAAGATTCTGAAGCTCACTTGGCAGGATAAGGTACCAGACACTCAAGCTGAACTTCCAAAGCATTCAAACTCTACTGCAGGGAGCACAGCTCCAATGATTGGCCATGTTGTTCAAATGCCAAATGCATATTTGCCTAAAAGATCATTTTAAAGAGAACTCACACAAAGCAAGTGCTCACATGGTGATCAGAAGTGATCCAAGGACACTCTCAAGGTCTCTCTGAAGAATTTTAGAATTGATTACGTGACATGGGAGACACTGGCACAGTACCACCCAGCATGGCGTGCTCTCATCAGAGAAGGTGCTGTGCTCTCGGAGCAAGGCAGAATTGAAGTGACTTAAAAGAAACTTGAGATGCCCAAATTTAAAGAATCTACCCCAAATTTGCATGTGGACTATTTGTGCCCAACCTGTGGTAGAGTGTTCTGAGCTCATATTGGTCTGATCAGCTACAATTGGACACACTGTACCTTTACTCTGACGTAGTGATACCATATTAGTCCTCTTCGAGTACAAAGGACAACAACCAACCACAGGTGTATAGATGTATAAATATATTTAAATATATATTTAAATCTGACCATGTCAGGCCCTCAGTTCAGGGTCAAATTTACCTTTCAGGACACTAATTTGCTGGTACTTTACATTGACTCTCCTTTATGTTGCTTTCCTGACTTAACTATACCTGTCATGATCTCTACCTGTGTGCATGCCCCTCAATTCCACTTGCCCCTCATCTCCATGTGCCTAAATGGACCCTTCACTTGATGCCTGTGATAACCTCTGGTAGCCATGTTCTCTTTAACCCAACTCTGAAAATCTCAGATCTTAATTTACTATGAGCTCTAACTACTGGTGGCTGCATTCACCATATGCGGCATTGTTAATGTAGACACCCACCTTGTAATCTCTACTTTGTTGTGGCCAGTAGTCCTTATAGTACATAATCAATTAGCCTCGGTTCCCAAAATATGCTTTGCATATTCTCAGCTTTACATTACCTGGGTGCCCTTGGGCATTCAAGGATTAAGCAGGAGTGGGAAACCAGTGGTTTTCTAGGTCCTTGGGTACTATAGCCTTTTGACTGAGTCCAAATCCTTTTATTTATTTTTTATTTATTTACTTATAGATAATTTTATTTATAGATTTATATATATATATATATTTATTTATAGATTTATATATATATAAATTTATTTATAAATAAATCCTATTTATTTATAGAACAAATCCTTTTATTAAGGGATTTGTTCTGTGAAGTTTGGATTCAAAGGGCTGCATTTGAGGACCTAGAGGGTCACATGTGACCTGGAGGCCACAGGTTCCCCACTCCTGGATTAAACCCTACTATGTTCCAGGTGCTATGGGAGATGCTGGGATATAAGGACAAAAAAAAGAAACCACACTACCCTCAAGGAGATTATTTTCTCTATCAGCACATCATTTTCTATCATTCATTCATTCTTTTCAATATATCACATTGTCTCAAAAGGTTTTCAAATAAAGGGCCTGAAGGACAACTTGTTAGGGAAGGTCCACAAAGACAGAGCACTTTAAGTTTTACAAGGTGCTTTGCTCATATAACCATCCGTAAGGTATGTAGTGCAAAAATCATTAACTCCATTTTATTGACATGGAAACTGAGGCTATAAGAAGTTAAATGACTCGCCACATAGTAGATGTCATTAATCAGGTAGGAATCATCTTCCAGTTCTAAGATTCTAAGGTGTTTTTATATGATACTTTTCTTTCAGGGGAAGAAAAGAAAAGGAGAAGGACTGCTTTCAGATAAGACAGTCTCTAGCATAAGCTAAGAGCTTTCCTTCTCCCCTTGCTGTTTGGAATTTCTTTCTCTTCTGTAAATTTAGTCTGTAGTCACTTACTTCTCATTTGCTACATCTCTCCCTCACCCTACCATCACCCATCTCTCCTTCCTTCTGTATGTGGTCTTAGGAACAATGCATAGGAACCTTAAGGATCACCTATTTCAACCCTTTTCACAGATTAAGAAACTGAGGCCCAGAGAGGGGAAGTGACTAGTGCTCAAGGTAATTATTATAGGTAGCAAGTAGCAAAGGAGGACAGCAAGGCAGAAATCTGTTTTTGATCAATCATAATAAAGAGAAGGCAGGGGCGGCCAGGTAACACAGCGAGTAAGAGCACCAAGTAAAAGCACCGTCCCCAGAGTCGGGATGACCTGGGATCGAATCCCAGCTCTGATACTTAGCACCACACCCAGAAATAACTGGCCGTGTAATCTTGAGCAAGCTACTTAACCCCAATTGCTTAATAAACAAACAAACAAATAAATAAATAAATAAAGAGAAGACAAATGAAAAGGTTCTGTGTCTGGGGGAAGGGGGAGAGTGGATTGTTGTCCCAAGTTCTCTCTCCTCCCCCAGATTATTCTCTAATTTAGTCATTTCCTCCTCCTCTGAATAGGCCAAACACTTAATATAGTCTGCCTTATATTACATAGTTTTACTAGGGCCACAGGGATGAGCTTACCTTGGTAGCATTAACATCAGAGGAAAAAGGATTTGAAGGAAGAGGAAGTAGGGAAAGAGGTGGAGGAGGAAGAAGAAAAAGAAGAAACTAGAAAGACAGGAAAGGAAGGAAGGGAAGAAGGGAGAGAGGAAAGAAGGGAAGAAAAAAGAAGGGAAGAAAAAGAAAGAAAGGTTCTTAGTGTACTTGAGAAAACAAACAGTAATAACAAAAGTTCTTAACATAAATTCATCGTTTACAAATGCTAACACTAATAATGACATATCTATGGCACTTTGAGTATTGGAAAGCATTTTGCAAACATTACTTCATTTGGGCGTCAAGACGCTCTGGTGAGGCAGGTGCTATTATTATTCCCATTTTTCAGATAAGGAAACTAAGGCTGAGAGACGCTAAGTACTTTGCCCAGGGTCCAAAATGTCAGAGATTGGATTTGAACCCATATCCTCCTTTCCATTCCACCATTGCTGTTTTTTCAATATGCTGATGATAATAGATCACAGTCATAGTGTCCAACTTATAGAGCCCAATTTTATGAGTATTTATTGTAGATACAAATGTCTGGGGTATAGGATGGCACAATTCAGTTTCAATAACTCTTTGGCTTCTGGACATATATCCTGCCCATGTCTAATTTCAGTAATCACCCACAAATCTTCCTTCCCTACACTCTCTCTTACCTAACCTAGTTAAGAAGAATTTTTCAGTCCATAAGATTTCCCTTCAATCCATTCCCTTCTTTCCCAGCAAACACAGTGTAGGAAAGGCAACATTGCCCATGACAGCTGCCACTCCTCATGCGGAAATGCCCAATCATCTTTTTGATGGAAAAAAAAGTACAGTGACAGCTCAGGAAATCCTAAATGCCAGATATTTACTGGCATTGGAGTCAGAAGGGAGAGGATAATATCGCCATTTCATGGTGCCAACATGACCACTATACTGGAGAAGAGCCCACAGACAAGACCAAAAGAGGGAATTAAAAATCATAACTGGAACTGAAGTTTCCCTACGTTTTCCCACAGGTCAACTACCCTGAACATCTGGTTTCTCTGTCACTCAGACCCCAGATGTGCCCCCAAAGACAACCCATTGTAGTCCTTCAGATAAACAGACCTCATGAACCTCCTTTCCTTGGCCCCCACTCACCTTTCAGATTCCAGTCTGTACCAGGCAATTTCTTCCGGTAGCGTGTGAAGCTGTACCGTCATGTTCCCACTCATCAGTTTATCCTTCAACTCTTGGGTCACCAAACTAATGCTCTCCCAGGACCACATAAGGAAGAACTTTCCTTTCCTGCCACCTGAAGCCACAAAGACCGGAAGAGGAGCGTGGTCCAGGATGAAAAGAAGGGGTAGGGGATAACTGCCACAAAGGTTTAGAGAGATCTCCAAGATCTGAGCTAGTCGTTTCACTTGGTGGAAGTGAAGTCAAGTTCTAAAGGAACTTCACAAGTATTTTAAAGTAAAATTAGAAACAGGAGGTGACACCTTGGGGTTTCTTTTTTTTTACTCTGCTATCTGCCTCACCTACTTTGCAGAGACAACAGAAATAGAATCCCCTCCCCCAGAAATTCTGTCCAGACTTCGGAAAGAAGGAATATCTCTCCTCCTCTGCCCCACCTTCCATTCATTCACAGGTTAAGCCAAGGTTGGGGGAGGGGGCTCCTGACCTCTCCTAGCCAAGAGACAAAGGCCTTCTTTCAGAGGCTGTACTTTGGCAGCTTCCCTGCACTGTAGACCATCTCTGTTCATTCTTCATCATGGTATGAACTTGAGACCCTTTCAAATCCTTTCGGTTATGCAGGTTCGGAATATTCCAGTGTCATCCTTGGCTTTTCATTTTCCTTTTAATACCCCCATCCAATTATTTTCCAAGTTCTATTGATTCTGCCACCCTGGCATCTCTCCCATTCCTGCCCTTCTCTCCACTCACACAGCTACCACCTCTCTTCAAGCTTTCATCACCTCTCGCCTGGACTATTGCTATAATCTCCTAATCGGTCTCCATCTCCAATCCTTTTCCTTTCTTACCCATCCTCTAAATAGATGTCAAATTCAAATTCCTAAAGTATAGAACTGACTATATTACTTTCCTGCTCAATAAATTCCAGTGGCTTCCTATTCTTTTCTAGGATCAGATTTTCTGTCACGTGACTCCAATGTGCCTTTATAGGCTGATTTTACATTACTCTCCCCCTCCCCCTCCCACACACTAAATGTCTCAGAAAAACTAGCTGATTGCATGGTTCCTGTTGATGGCACGAACACCTAGGCTGGCTGCGCACACAGGCTGCCCTACATGTTCGGAATGATTTTTTTCCTCACTTTACTTCTCTAACAGAACAACTTCAGCTCCAGAATTTCTGGGCTAATAACTGACCAACACGTGTTCATTGGCCCTGGCCACCAGCTTCATTTTATTGACCTAACTTTCCCCACCTATACAATGTAGGGCCTGGACTAGATGAATCCTAAGGTCTTCTCTAGCTCTAAATCTATGGGCCTTTTCTTTCCTTTTAGCATCTTTCCTCCTTTCTCCCTGGGGAAATAGGAAAGGTAAGCCAATCTGTAATTAGCTTCCTCCCAGACTCAACATAGGTACTATGTCCTACAGGAACCTTTTTCTGATACTCCTGATTGTTAGTGTTTTCTTGCTCCTCATATTATATGGTATTTACATATCTGTGTACATACTATATCCCTCCAGTAGAACGGGAGCTCCTTGAGAGCAGGGTCTGTTTCATTTTTGTCTTTATATTTCAGTACATAGTATAGAGCCTAGCACATAAGACATTTAATAAATGCTTGTTGAATTGAACTTAATTGGACCGAGTTGTACTCTCTCTGCTAGGACCCATGCCCTTTAATCAGCACTCATAGATACTAAAACCAGTTCTTACAAGTCATGGAAAACAAGTTTCAGAGCAGCGTTCTGGGGGGAAGGGGGCCCAGTAGACCCCTGTTTCATCTTTCAGGAAACCCCAGTGTTGCTAGCCAAGCAGGAGATACCACAACTCCTATAAACAGCTTCCTCTTTCTTCATCTCTTTCCGACACTTATAAATGTGTTTCCTCTTTTTATGTAAATAGGGTACAAATAGCAAAATGCAGCCACCTAACTGGCAATTCATAACAGGTCTCTTAAAATGGGAGTTTCTGGATTTCCGGTGGACGGGATGCATCCAAATCTACAAGATGACCAATGTATCAATGTACTTGTTTGAGAAGAAGCAGGAATTGTTTTGGGTTAGTAAAGTAAGTATTTTTTGACCAGACATCTTAAAAGAGAATTGTGGAAATAAAACCAAACCCATCATGTCAAAAGCTTCCTTTTGTTTCCACCTATCAATTATATAACTCATGGAATTGTTTGAATTGTTACATTTTCCTCACTTAGGCCAATTGGTTCATTTCTGCATTTGGGCACATTTATGATGTGAAGTTAGCTTCACTTTCTATTTCCAGAAAGGTTGTACTTTGCCATTCTCACTCATTTGTGAGAAACTAGCAGATGGGGTTTCACAATATGTCCAGAAGGGTATTTCCTGCAGGCTGCCTGGCAAAGAGAAGACTGAGGCAGAGCTTGATATGTTGGTAAAATAGCTCCAAGCCTAACTTGGAACTTCTATATACAGGAAGAAGGCAGGATAGATGTCCTTCACCTGGGAATTTACTGTAGGAGTAGACGTTGGGCTCAGTGATTGTCTGAAACCACTTGGAATTAAAGAATTTCCTGAAGCTCTGTTGAACCTGATGGAAAAGCTTAGAAAGTGGAAAGAAAGTGGTGTATATAAAGTCAGAGGATCAGAATTCAAATCCTACTTCTGCTACTTACTACCTACAGTATGTGGCTTTAGGCCAATCACTTAGCTTTTCTTTTGGAGCTTGGTTTCCTTGTATGTAAACTGAAGGGCTTGGACTAGATAACCCCTGAAGTCCCTTCCAGTTCCTATCCTATGATCTAGATTACCAAATTTTAGGTCTAAAAGAGACCCCAGGGATTACCTCGCCTAACATCCTCATTTTACAAATTAGGAAACAGAACCTAAGTGACTTGCCTATGACAGAGTACAATATTTCTCATCTCCCCACCAGGAAATAGCAATTACAGGAACAAGTGACCACAGAAATGCATCTCTGATTCTGGCAGTCTGAAGCTCAAAGTATAGTTACTAATAATGACCTAATAAATAAATGTGGACTCTGACAGGTGAAGTCCCTTTCCCCTACAGAAGTGGTTTAATAGTGTGATTTTCCCAGATTCAAAAATTGCTATGACTATATGGTTGTTCAGGGACATAGGAACTCATATTGTACCATGATAAATGCAATGATTAATTTTTTAAAAAAAGAATGGAGGATGTTCCATAGAAATTTATCATTTGGAACTATGTCCAAGGCAAAAAGTTTTGTAAGCTTGAATCCTTCCTTAAAAAATTATTTAGTATTTTATTTTTCCATACATTTATGGAATGTTATGTTATATGTAAAAACAATTTTTAACATTTTTTGGAGGGGAGAAGGCAAAGTAATTGGGGTTAAGTGACTTGCCCAAGGTCATACAACTAGTTAAGTGCCCAAGATCACACAGCTAGTTAAGTGTCAAGTGTCTGAGACTGGATTTGAACTCAGGTCCTCCTGACTTCAGGGTCAGTGTACCACCTAGCTTCCCCTTAACATTTGTTTTTAAAACTTTGAGTTCCAAATTCTCTCCCTTCCTCCCTCCCCACCTCCTACCTCCATTGAGAAGACAAATATAGGTTATACATGTGTAGTCATGTAAAACACATTCATAATAGTAATGTTGTGAAAAAAAATAGACCAAAAAATCCTAAGGAAAAATAAAGTAAAAAAAAAAAAAAAGGATGCTTCAATCTAGATACAAACACCATCAGTTCTTTCTCTGGGGATGGATAGCATTTTTCATCGTAAGTCCTTCAGAAGTTGTCTTGGATCGTTACACTGCTGAGAATAGCTAAGTCATTCACAGCTGATCATCTTACAATATTGTTGTTACCTTGTACACAGTACATTTCACTTTTCATCAGCCCATGCAAGTCTTTTCAGGCTTTTCTGAGAGCATCCTGCTCATCATTTCTTATAGTACAATAGTATCTATCATAATTACATAGCATAACTTGTTCAGTCATCCCAAATTGATGGGTATCCCCTCAATTTCTAATTCTTTACATCCAGAATGAGCTGCTATAAATATTTTTTTTACATATAGATACTTTTCCTTTTAGTTTTTTTGTCTCTTTTCAGATATAGATCTAGGAGTGGTATTGCTAGGTCAAAGGGTATGACAGTTTTATAGCCCTTTGGGCATAGTTCCAAATTGCTCTACAGAATGGTTGCATCAGTTCACAACTCCAGCAACAGTGCATTAAAGTCTCATTTTTCCCACATCCCCTTCAACACTTGTCATTTATCTTTTCTGTCCTATTAGACAATCTAACAGGTAGAAGGCAGTACCTCAGAACTCTTTTCATTTGCATTTATTCAATCAATAGTGAGTTAGAATATTTTTTCATATGGCTATAGACAGCTTTGATTACTTCATCTGAAAACTGATTATATATTTTGATCATTATCGATTGAGAAAAGGCTCTTATTTTTATAAATTTGACTCAGTTCTCTATATTTTTGAGAAATGAGGCCTTTATCAGAAAAATCTGCTACAAAATTTTCTTCACAGTTACCACTAACTATATTTCCCTCCATCCTATTTCCCCCCATTTATTCTATTCTCCCTTTCCTTTCATCTTTTCCCTCCTCAAAAGTGTTTTTCTTCTGACTACCCCCTCCCCCAATCTGTCCTCCCTTCGGTCACCCTTCCCCTTCTCTTATTCTTTTCCCCTCCTACTTTCCTGTGGGGTAAGATAGATTTCAATACCCAATTGTGTGTGTGCATGTATGTGTGTGTGTGTTATTCCCTCTCTGAGCCAATTCAGCTTGAATCAATTCAAAATGTACAATTGCCATAGAATCAAAGTTGATTGTGGTTTGTTTGTTTTTTAAATCTTAAGGGACTTTAGAAATAATAGAATCATAGAATAAAAACTGGAAGGCACCTTAGAAGTCTTCTGACTCAATTCTTTCATTTTATAGATAAGGAAACAATTTTTTGCCCAATGTTACACAGATCATAAATAGCAGAACTGATATTTGAATCCAGGTCCTTTAATTCTAAGTCCATTTAACACATTCATTATTTAGAATGTTTAAAGACTTAAGTCTGTATCCTTTTGTTTATATTTCTTTACTGATTATTATTTTATTAAGCTCTATAAAGGATGTGTTTAAAATGTCTTTCCTTTTCAAGCCTCAGAATGCTATCAAAACCCAGTTTTTCAATATTCTGTTTTCTGTAATTTCCTTTATATTTCTGTTAGATTTGTCAAGATCCTAAAGAGGAACATTAAAGTCTTTATTATTAATGTCTTACAATCTATGTTTCATTGGTTAATTGTTGGATTTTGTTTTGTTTTTGGCTGTATGTGTGTGTACATGTATATACAATCATGCTTGTATACACACGTAGATATGCAATGTACATACTGTCTCATTATCTATGGCACCTTTAAACACAATGCAATTTCTCTATTTGTTTTTTCATATTATCTGTTTTGACTTCGGCATCATCTGAAATTAGAATTGCAACACCTATTTTTTTTTTTCAGATAAAGTAAGTTTTATTCTAGCCCTCCTGCATTTTAGGTGTATTTCTTTGTTGCCTGTGTTTTCTACTCCAATATACAACTTTCTGCCTTTTTATGGGTGAGTTTAATCCATTTATATTCAAGGTTATGATTGATAAGTTTTATTTTCCCTCCATTATTTTCCTAGTATATTACTTGGTTTTATCAGCACAAGGCATAATGCATCTTGATTTGCTTATGGTTCAGTCTTAGACTTTGTGTACACATGCTCTTCCATACCTAACATAGGTCATAGGTTCTACTTTTACTGATATAATCTTTTTAACACTGTTCACGTCATTCTAGATGGGGGTGACAATCAAGGATCATCCTTTCTCCCCTGACTGCATATTCCTTTGTTGTTGTTTTCACTTATAGTATCCAAATTCTAAGTCTGATCATTTTCTCTACTCTACACCCCAACCTCACCTTCACCTTTCCTTTTCAAGGTTATTGGAATCCAAATCCTTCATACTTTTGTTGACTTGTTGGATCATTAACTTCTGACTTCTTTCTGGTAATGGGCAACTGTAGAATCCCTGGTCTTTGGCTTCCCTTATTGGCTTCCTGCTACCCTTCAGCCTTGGTCTAGTTATCTGGCTTCCCCAACCCTGACTTGTTCTAGTCTTTAACATCTGTAAGCACCCAAACCTTCAGTGTGCATATCTTAAATCTCAACTACCTATAATTCCCAATTCTCACCTCTTCTTGAAAATCTTAGCCCTCCTATTGCCCATACTCTAGTATATCAATGGATGTCATATAGAAAGCATGCCATCAGACCTCATGTTATACTTCCACCTTACCTATTACATTCTCAAAAACTATTCTCTCTCACTCATCCTCCTAGCAGTTCAGAAAAGCCCACAAGAGTTGGGGAGCCAAAGGAATGACCTTGACTTGCCCCTGCTAAACAAGGCTAAAAATATTGATTTTGTTTAATCATTAACACCTTAATCAAACTGACAACTATAACTTCCTATTAAGTCTGTCAGAGGAATTTTTAGTTTCAGTTTTAAGGTAGTATAGTGTACCCTTTAATTTGCCTCTCTCAAGATCTAAGTTTCAGATGGGAGTGAGGGTATGAATCAGTCAGACAAGGCCATAGAAATTAAAATTATTTCCCTTGTCCCAAACATATCTATGTGTTCTAACTTGAAGTGGAAGAGTGGAAAGGAAGATGAGAAAAAGGGGATAAATCAAAGAACATTCAACACCTTCCTTTACCTCTTTTTGTCCCGACCCCTACTTCCCTTATACAGACTCCCCATTTGCTTCTCTAGACTCATTGTAATATTATTGCCCACTCAAACATGTAGTTTTGCAAGGTCTACACTCAAAAGGTCATTTATTTCCTCTTTATTCTGGGTTCATCAACCTTTCAGAATAGTGGTACCACGCCCTGTTCTTCTTTCTTCTATTTTCAAGTTAGGAACAGGGATGGGAAAGTTCTTCTTACTACAATTTGAAAATCAGCAATTAATTTGGGTAAACAAACTCCTCTTTTAAGTAAATGCACCCTGGGAAGGTAAAGTTTATCACTCACACCTTTATATAAATTACATATCTGAAGGGAATTTTAGAGGCCATCTAGCCTAATCATTTATCTAATATATGAATCCCTTCTCGAGTAGCCTTGAAAAATATCCATTCAGTCTCTGAATTTGTTCAGTGATGGAAAGTTCACTACTTCATGCAAAATACCTCATGAGTCAGTTATCATTGCAAGAAGGTTCTACATGTAAAAGAAAATTTTTATTTTTTATAATAAACTGAAATTTTACTCCATGAATCTTCTACCCATAGGTCCTAGCTCTGCTTTCTCCAGGTAAACACAATATGTCTAGTCCCTCTTACACAAAACATTCCTTTATTAATTGAAGATAGCAACCATGTTTACCCCCTGAATCTTTGATCTTCTCCAGGCAAAAACTCCTAGTTCTCTCCATTGTTTCACATATGATACGGTTTCCAGATTCATCAAATGAGGCCTCTTCCTCTGAATGCATTCTAATTTTTTTCCAGTATTCTACATACTCTATGATCTACTGACACTGGACTCCTTATTGTTTCTTGCACAAGACCTTTCATCTCTTGACTCCATGCAATTACACTGACTGTTGTTTCCCATGCCTGGAATGCTCTCCCTCCCCATTTCTTCCTTCTAATCTTCTCCAAGTTAAAATATCACCTCGTACCACTGCTGCTCTGTAGCTATAAAAGCTCCCATTTTCTCCTACCCTGTACTTCAGGGTAGTTATACCCCATGGCCCTAGTACCTAGAAACCAGCAGTTTCATGAGCAAAATTTATCCTTCTTCCAAAATACCCACACAACTTCATGGTTGTAGCTGGTGCTCCTCAGGGGATTCTGCACTTCTGGGAAGTGGCTGTTGAATAAAAGATCCATCTCATCCTTTTTTCTTTTTTTTTGGCAGGGGGAAGGCTGGGCAATTGGGGTTAAGTGACTTGTCCAAGGTCACATGGCTAGTTAAGTGTTAAGTATCCAAGGCCAGATTTGAACTCAGGTCCTCCTGACTCCAGGGCCGGTGCTCTATTCACTGCACCACCTAGCCACCCCACCCTTTTTTATTTTCTTTGGGACAAAGTGAATCTCCGAGGATGAAGAGGTAAGAATGCATTCTGATCCACATACTCAATGTTTACCCCAAAAGGTACCCTTCTTCTGTACTTCCCTACTGCTGTCCAAGGCACCATCATCCTTCTCTTCACACAGATTCACCACTTTGGTGTCCCTCCTAACTTTTCACTCTTCCTCACCCCACGTATCCAATTAGGTACCAATTATTTCCCTTTCTATCTCCGTAATGTTTCTCTGCACTTCTATAGCTGCCACCCTTGTTCATCATCTCTAACCAGGACTACAGTCATTGGCACTTAATTGATTGCCCCCAAATTATCTCTGCTTTCTCCAAACTAGCCTCCACACTGCCGCCAAATTGATGTTATTAACATACAGATCTGACCATATCAGTTCCCTATTCAATAAACTCCAATAGCTTCTCATTGACCCTAATTTCAAATATTACTTCATTTTTATTTCATCTTTCAGTTTCTATTTGTGCATGTTTTGTGATGAATTTATCAATCAGCAATAAACACTTAAAAGGACTTACTATGTATGTCAGGCACTGTGTTAAACTCTGGGGATATTAAAAAAAGGGGGGGAAATAGTACCTGCCTTCAAAGAGCTTTAATGGAGGAGATCATGCATATAGATATATGCATGACACATACATGGTAAATAAAAGCTAACTTAAGAGGGTAAGGCACTGGCATAGATAGATAGACAGACAGGCAGACAGCCTGGCATTTACATGAAAATGCTGCCCTAGAATCTACCAGGACTTATATGGAACTGTGGAATTGTGGGGCTATTTTGCATGAGAATTCTGGGAGAAAGACATTGCAAGGAGAGTGATTGTGTAGCATCCTCTATCTTGATACCACATGAGGAAGGGACGGGTGTTCCATTGTTTCCTCCAACCCCACCTCTTGCTTTCTAAGAAACTGGGACAAATTGCTCTATTGCTCTGGTTCAGACCAATCATAGTCTTTACTATGCTAATGTACCTACCTTCGATGCCTTTGAGTCAGGAAAAGATGCTACTGTGCTAATAGCCATTCCTCTGAGGTCTCTCTCTCCCTTTTTTTTTTTTTTTTAGTTAAGAATCTCCCTCTTTCTGATTAAGAGAAATTAATCTAAGCAGAAAAGTCATTTTCTGCTCCCGTCTTCAGAAGTACCTGGCCCTGAGTAATAATATATATCCATTGAACTGGGCTCTTCTGTCCTTTTTCCCTCCCCCCAGCTCCCACAGTTGTATTGTCTATCCCCCTTTCTATAAAAGAAATTAGTGGCCACTGACCCTTATTATGCAATCAACGCTAGAAACATGAATAGAAGTTGGGAAACTGGTCACTCTGGGAAAAGTAGAAGCATCCAGGCTCTAGTGGGGAATATATGGAGAGGTAGCAGAGTAATGATTTCTCCCTCAGGGGGTCACAAGCCTTTTTGGTCACTCTTGGATCACATTCTTTAACTGGCTCAAAGTTTATTTAAAAGTTCCAACTATGAGAAGTAAGTTAAAGAAGTCCCCTAAAACACGGGTGGGGAAACTGTGGCCTCAAGGCCATGTGTGGCCCTCTAGTTCCTCAAGTGCAGCCATTTGACTGAATCCAAACTTCACAGAATAAATCCCCTGAACAAAAGGATTTGTACTGTAAAACTTGGACTCAGTCAAAAGGCCACACTTGAGGACCTAGAGGGCCACACATAGCTTTGAGGTTGCAGGTTCCCCACCCCTACCCTAAAGCAAGTAGAAAATAAGTGATTAGGTAGGCACAACTTAACCCAGGACTGGGAATGGGAAGTGGAGTGCCTTTTATGGGCAATGCATTCATTGGTCTCTTTTGTAGGTCTTGCTGATGTTTACTTGGAATTTCCCCATTTCCTCTTCTAGTGACTTTCTGGAGGATGTGGATACTTACAGAAGAGGGACTCCCCTCAGCCACTTCTCTACCTATATTTACTCACCTGCGGAGGTTACTTCCCTGGAATTATTATTATTCTCACAAGTGAAAGATGTATATATAAAATCACATGCATACACTGGAGGTACATACATGTACTCAAACTGTTTTTACCGATAATGGGACATATTCAAATAAGTTTAAAGACTGCTATCCCACTCAATAAACTCCAGTGATTTCCTACTGGCTCCAAGATCAAATATAAATAGATACAGCTCCTCTGTTTAGCTTTTAAAACCCTTCATAACCTGTTGTCAACCTATCTTTCCAAACAGGATCTATTTATCATACTCCATCTTCCAGCTAAACTTGCTGGAACATTTCTTGCCATTACTCACACATGACACTACACACTACATCTTTCTTCTCTGCACCTTTGCACAGGCTGTCCCCCATGCCTAGAATGCACTCCCATCCCACTTTTGTCTTGTAGAATACCTTGTTCCCTTCAAAACTCTGCTCATATTCTAGGTGAAGCCTTTCCTGATCCCCCAACTTCTATTGCCCCAAATGTACTTTCTATTAATTTTATATGGGTTGTGTGTTTGTATATAGATATATGTGTGTTGTACATATGTATGACACACACATACATGGGTATGTAATACATGCATACACATTTGTAATGCAAACATGTATATAATATATACACCTGTGATATAGGTATATAAGCATGTGTATATACTCATACATATGTGTACACATGGTTGACATGTGTGTTTTTATGCTGTTTTATGTATATATGACAATATGCATAATACATATGTGTGTGGCATATACAAGGTAGATGCTCATATATTGGGGAATAGCGATAGTACCTGAATGATAGGAATATTATTGCACCATGAGAAATGCCAATATAAAGGATTCAGAGTGTAGTGAGTATGAATTGCTCTAGAGGGGCCATCTCAGGTAGCATGCACACAGGGCTCTTCTGAAAACGTCCAAGACTCCAAGGGCATGGCGACCCATAGACTTAGAGTTGGAAGGGACCCCAGAAGCCAACTAGATCCACACCCTCATTTTGCAGATAAGGAAACTGGAACTGCCCATGAAGGCTGTGTGATTCATCCAAGGTCACACAGGTAGGAGATGTCAGAGATGGGACTTGAACCCAGGGCCTCTGCCTCTGCCTCTTTCCACCATACCACACTGACTCAGCTATGGTAAAAAAAAAAAAAAAAAAGAATTGTCTAATTTCCCAAAGGCAATAATGTAATTTTAATTAATTCATTTAATTTAAAATTTTTATTAAATATAATTTAAATTTTAATTAATTAATTAATGCCTGCTTTTCAGGCATACACAGTGTATACAAAGGCAAGCATAAAACAATTCCGGTCCTGGAAGAACATGGAAAATGGAAGGAGGACCACAAGCCTGGTAAGGGAAGGAGCAGTATCAAAATTTTCAAAAAAGAGAACAGAATTCTATAAACTATAGATCAGTAAGCTTGCCTTCAATTCCTGGAGAATTATCAAGTGAATCATTAAAGAGAAGGCTGATGGATGTCTAGAAAAACAAACAGTGATCACAAAGAGCCAGCACGTCTTCATCAAGAACAGGCCATGCCAGACTAACCTTATTTCCTTTTTTGATGATCACTAAACTAGTAGGTAAAAGAAATGCAGCAGAGATTGTTTACATAGCTCTTAGGGAAAATATGACAAGTCATCTCAGGCTATTCTTATAGCTAGAACATGGATTGGGTCAGAGGATAATATAATGAGATGAATTCAGAATAAGCTAATCAGCCAAACTCAAAGAATAGTCCTTAATGGTTCAATCTCAGCTTGGCTGGAAGCCTCAAGGGCAAAGGCCCAGGGACATGTGCTAGGCCACATCCTCCCTTTATCAGTGATCTGGATAAAGGGATAGATGGCAGCACGCTCACCAAACGTGCAAAGGATACAAAGCTGGGAGGAATGACTAACACATCAAATGACTGAGCCCAGATCCAAAAAAACTTGACAAGCTACTGCATTGGGCTGGATTGAATATAATGAAATTCAAGGGGGATAACCATGAAGACTCACATACACACACACACACCCAACTCCACATCAACAAAATGGAAGAGATCTGGTTAGACAGGAGATTTTTTTGGGAAAGATCTGATGGTTTTAATGATCTATTAGCACAATATGAGTCAACATATGATATGGCAGCCAAAAAAGAAGCTGACGTGAAGTTGGTCTGTGCTAAAACGGGTAGGTACAGCTTCCAGGAATTAGGTGAATATCACTCAGCATGCTATGCTGAGCATACCTGGGGCAGTATGCTCAGTTGTTAGTACCACAGTTTAAAAGCATTACTCTGCTATTTTCATACCTTTGTATGGGTTATCTCCCCAGTCTATAATGGACTCCACCTTCAGAATCCCTATTTTTCTTCAACGTTCAGTCCAAGCACCACCTTCTATGCCAGAGTTTCCCAAATTCAGCACCTCCTGGAAATCTATTTTCTTTAACCCTTTAATATATATTTTTAATTTGCATCATTTAAAAACATTAATTTTTAAAAATGCTGCATCTTAAATTTAATAATTTATTGTAAATTTGTGGGGTTTTTCCCCACATTGAAATTTTGATCACACAATATTATGTCATGTAACTGTATAGTATCATATCATAAACAAGTTATTACATGCACATTTTCCTGCCAGTGCATGCTGGACTTCCCAACAATGTACAACACACTCACCTGCAACACTTGCCTGTTAAGACCTATTGGCAGACTTGACCAATGATTGCTTATAACTTGAATTTTGTATGGTTATTTGGAAAATAATGTAATTATTACAACTTTAACTCTATTGTACAACAGATTAAATATGTACAAAGATTTTTTCAAAATTTTCTTATCTTCTTTTCTTTCCTTATTCTTCCACTGCGCCCTTATTTTTATTCAATGCCCCCCACAAATTGCACCAGAAACTACTCCCACCCCCTTAGGTTGTTCCAGCACCCCCAGGGGGTGGTATCACCTACTTTGGGAACCTAATCTGCTCAGAGTCTTTTCTGATCCTCTCAGGTGCAAATGTATTTCTCCAAAAAATTACCTTGTATTTATTTTATGTATACTTGGCATATACATATACATACACATACATACATATATACACATGCATGTACATACACACATATATAATCATTGAGACACACACACATTGTCTCTCCAAATAGAATGCAAATTCCTTGAAGGAACAGAGTTTTATTTTTGTCTTTGAATTCCCATCACTGAGCACAGTGCCTGGTACACAGATGGCACTTAATAAGTGCTTGTTTATTGACTGATAAGCTGGAGAGACTTATCCAAAGGAAGACAGTCAGGATGATGAGGAGCATTAGTATATGTCTCATTAAGGTATGTTTGGAAAAACTGGGGGTGGTTGGCTTAGAGAAGACTTAGAGGAAATTTGATAACCGTCTGCAAGTATTTGAAGGTCTGTCACAGGCAAAGGGGAATAGACTTCCTGTGTCTGGCCCCAGAAGGCAGAACCAAGAGTAACTGGTGGATGTTACAAAGAGACAAACTCTAATTTGATGTCATGAACAATTTTCAAGTAATTAAGATTATGTAAAAATAGAATGGGCTTCCTCGGGGAGACAGCTTGTCCCAGCAGTGGTGAATACTTTGGGTGAGCACAGATCTCTGTGTTCTGTACCATGCCTAATAACAGAAAGTCATAAAATTATTTTTGAGGGTTATGTGTATGATTTTTACATTTGCATGGGAAAATATCTTTCTGTAGAAGAACTTTTAATTGTGCCATTTTTGCTCTACCCAATAAAATGCAAAAATAGATACCTGATTTGTTAACAATAATAACAACAGGGGTAGCTAGGTGGCACAGTGAATAGAGCCTGGAGTCAGGAGGACCTGAGTTCAAATCCAGCCTCAGACACTTAACACTTACTAGTAGTATGACCTTGGGCAAGTCACTTAGCCCCAATTGCCCTCCCTCCTCTTCTCAAAAAAAAAAACAATAATAACAACAGCTTGCATTTATAAAATATTTTAAAATTTGCAAATGCTTTATATACAGTATCTTATTTGATAATAATACCAAGGAGAGAAACACTATTGATAGAAAGTTGTATGCACAAGTTGTTCAAGGGTTGCTGCTGTTTCAGTAACTCCTTTTTTAAAACAATTCTTAATAGTATTTTATTTTTTCCAATTACATGTAAAGATAGTTTTCAACATTCACTTTTGTCAGATTTTGAGTTCCAGATTTTTTTCTCCCTCCCTCCCTCTTCTCTCCCCTCCCCAAGATGGCAATCTGATATAGGCTCTACATGTGCAATCACATTAAACACATTTCCACATTACCTATATTTCAGTAACTCCTAAGGAAAACTCAAACACAGGGTATGTTTCCTATAGTATCAATAATGTCCGACAAAGCCACTGCTCTTCTTCCTACCAGAACGGTAGGAAGATCACAATCTCCCAAAGAGCATCTTGGTAATGATACAGTCGCGTGGCTTTTGTGGTTGAGGTGAATAAAAAGCAGCACTCTTCAAGAGTATTTTAGCATGAGTTAGTCCTTGCCTCAAAAAATAATCTTCATAGCTCAGTTGGGGAGTTATTTTTAGCCTAGCTTTTCTCTGATTCTTAGAAGACCGTAGTTGAACCTAAAAATATCAAGGTGAGGTTTACTGGCAGTCATTCCAGGGGGTTACAGAGCTTAGTTGCTTGGTGATGGGGGGGGGGGGCAATGATACCAGAAGGGTAGCATCAAATGCCATAGTTTTGGCGTGGGATCCCATCACTTCATTTTCACATCCTATGCCTTCAGGAATAGTAGCAGCAACTGTTGGGGTGTGAGGAATGGATGCTAGGCTTCTTGCCATGGACACTCTCATCCCCTTGCAGAAAGTTGATGCCTCTTATATCAGTGAGAATAAGATCATGGTGCACAACTGCGGTCCTCACATCCTTCCCCCCACCTCTGCCCAAGAGGTAGCCATAATACTTCTGTCCTGATCACTCACAAAAAGAGCCCAATCAGCTGCCTGTGATTCGGGGACATAGAGCAGGGGGAGAAAGGAGACCGGAAGCCCTGCATCTCTGCTTTCTCACACTGAACATATGCTAGGAAAAGGAAAAAAAGTCCATAAAGAACATCATGAAATCCCTTCCTAGAGGCAGACAGGACTCAAGAAGCCATCTAGTCCAACCCACTTATTTTGCAGGTGGAGAAACTGAGGACCAGGGAGATTTGGTGACTTTGCCCAAGGTCACACGGGTAGGAAGCATCAAGAAGAAGGACAAGGCTCTATAGTCCAGAAGATGAAGATGAAAGAAGGCTCATACTGTCATAGTTCTAAGGCTAGAGGACACATCATACATAGGTCACCTGGTCCACCCTTTATTTTACAGAGGAGGAAACTGAGGATCTGAGAGATATTGTGATTTGCACAAGGTCACACAGTAAAGTGACAGAAAGAGGGCTTTGAATTCAGATCTTCTGACTCCAGAGTCAAAGGTTTGTACCAGGCTCCCTCTTCATGGGATATGATCAAATTCTATAACTTTATAAAAAAGGATGGATTGGGTGGATGAAGTTGTGCTCACCAAATATACCTAGAATGAGAGGCAAATTTCGTATGAATACATATATTATATAGTCATCTCTCTTAATTCAGATAGCTAAACCAGAAGATGTAAAGATACTTCTCGAGCCTGTCAATGTCAAGATGGAAAACAACAAAAACAAAACCATGCCCTTCTAAACACAGACTAGAAGAATGTGGGCAGAGCAATGGGTATGATCCTGGCAAGCAAACTCTTACTTCCATATTTGTATATCCCTCCCTGGCTATGGACCATAGGTAATCTTCACCACAGCTCCTTTTCCTGATATAATAGAGCAAAAGTAGGTGTGAAAGAAATGTTAATAATTCAAATGCCCAAGGAGTCACTCAACAAGAAATTTATTAAGAACTTACAACGTGCCAGGCACTGTGTTAAGTGCTGGGGATAAAAAGAAAGCCAAAAAATGTCCCTGCTCTCAAAGAGCTCACGTATGTGTATATACATATATGAACATACATGTACATGTACACACATATATTTACATGTACACTGTGTGCAATGTATATACATATATAGTGTATTTGTGTGTGTGATGTGTGTAAATGAAATGGAATGCAATTTCAGAGAGAAGGCAAAGAAGAAAGTCAAATTCATACATCATCAGCCAGTTGGACATATTGCTTCAATTCTAAATAGCTCCAAAGGCGAATAAAGCCTGTTGCTTACCAAGGACCAATCTTTTTGGTACTTGATTATAACTATAATGTTTATTGTTATGATTATAAGCTCTCAGAAGCTGCCACATGCCTTTCTCACCTCCCCCAACCCTGGGGTCCATTATCTTCCTGTAGAAATGAGGAAGATTCTGCGTCGCTCTTCTTTGCCATTGGAGCAGCGAGAGTGGGAGACTGAGCCTTGGGAGGGTCTAGGCTGTTTAGAGGTTGGGAAGATAGCTGATGCTTCTAGTTCCTCCTGTCTATTTTCAATATTGGTCTCAGTAAGAACTTCAGAGGTAGAATTCATCCCAAAAGAATATTCTCTCTCATGATGGAGAAGTCTCATCCTCACTTATAACTTCTATGCCTCTGTCTACAACATCTGTTATAGACAGATATAGTGACTCCTGGCCCTTGATCTGCCCTTTTCTGTCTCTGAAAGTAATATGTGTCATCCTTTATGCCTGTAACAGTCTACCAAAAAAGCTCCAAACCTGGTACTTTTCTTTCTTTAAACCCAAAACAGAATCATACCCTATTCATAAAGTCTTCCAAGACTGAGCAGAAATTGATCAGTCAAACCTTCCATTCTGAGCAGAAACTGATCAGTCAAACCTTCCGTTCACATGCACTGAGTACTGGCAATGTGCTCTTCCCTCTCCCATATTTAGTGACTGGGAGACTAACAGGGATTCAGGGTGGGGTGTGGAAGGACATTCATAGGATGAGAGAGATCATCACTGCAAGAATTCCACTTCTGGCTGGTGATCGCAGGGCTGCCAGGCAGCCAGAATGTGCCTGGCATTTTCACAGTCAGTCACAGCCTTCTAAGTGGACAGCCTGTCTGCAGCTGTCTAAGATCTAATACTGGGGAACTCCAAGTAGGGCTTTTATGACCATAAAAGTGCCTGTAAGAAAAACTGTAGGGTATAAGGAGGCTAGTTCACAGGATTAAACACTTAGAGCTTGGGCACTGAACCTGAGGTCCATGAACTTATTTTTAAAAAATATCTCGATAACTCTATTTCCATATAATTGGTTTCCTTTGTAATCTATGCATTTTAAGATGTTATTCTGAGAAGGAGCATATGGGCTTCACCAGGTCCATGCCATTCAAAAGGTTAAGAACCCCTGATTTCAAAAGTCATTATTTTGTTTCTATGCCAAGGCTCACATGGTGTAGCATGGTGTAGTGGATAGACAGTCTCCTCTGATAGAAAAAGTTTGACTGTGTGACCTTAGACAAATCATGTAATCTCTCAGTGCCTGAGGCATCTCTCTAAGCCTTGCAAAGGCAACACAGATCTGCTTTTGCAGAGTGAGATTCTTCACCAGGGAGCCTCCTACATTGAAATCACAGACTTAGATAACTGCACGCCCCCCCCCAAAATGCTTGCACGCAAGAAGTTGCCCACTTGTAAATATGTCCACATGTATGGTGAAAGACAGGTTGGATTGTATGCAAGAGAACAGGGCTAATGTCCTCTCCATATTCTATACAGACTGCTGTACCCAGGACACTCCCAAGTTCCAAGATCTGCATTCTTGTGTGTGTTGTTGGCAGTCCAAAAATATCTAACAGTGAGGGCAGCAAGACCTTCTTCTCCTCCTTTTCCTTTTTCTCCTCCCCCTCCTCCAAATATCATAGCTAGCATTTCATAGCACTTTAAAGTTTGCAGAGTACTTTGTATACATATATGTCATATATATGTGTGTGTGTATAAGAATCTTATTTTATAAAAGCAAAGTTGAAGCTATACTTGGATTCGATATTTAGATTATGAATGTTCTGAAATTTTTTTCTTCAACAATACAATTGTTGTTATTCTTCATTCGTTTTTTGAAGCAGACCAATGACATCACAGATGATGTCTTGACTTGCAGATGAATTGGATCTAAGTGAGTCAGAGTTGCCCCAAATCATCAGCCTATTAGTCACTTGATGAATGGTGAAGGTTTCCAAAACAGCCATTTAATCACTCACCCCTAGAACTGGCTTATTATCTCAGATAACCAATATATGTTTATTAAGTATTTTAAATATTTAAATATTTTTAAATAAATAATTTTAAATAAAACCTAGCTTTATGCTAGACATCATGGGTGGATATATAAGAGGCAAAAGGCATATTCCTGTCTTCAAGGAGATTGAATTCTAACAAGGGGACTAGAGAGACAGACAAAAAATTGACACACATGAAACAGCTAGAGAATAATTCAGTGTTAAACTGTATGATTCAGGAGTTTTTTTTTTTAAGCAATCGGTTTAAGTAACTTGCTCAAGGTTACACGGCCAGTTATTTCTGGGTGTGGTGCTGAGTATCTGAGCCTGGGATTCGATCTCCAGGTCATGCTGACACTAGAGCCGGTGCTCTTACTCACTGAGCCACCTGGCCACCCCTAAGCAATTGGGGTGAAGTAACTTGCTCAAGGTTACACGGCCAGGTGTTTCTGGGTGGGTGCTAAGTTTCTGAGCCCGGGATTCAATCTCCACGTCATCCCGACACTGGAGCCAGTGCTCTTACTCGCTGTGCTACCTGGCCGCCCGGATTCAGGAGTATTAATAGAAGTTCAGAGAAGAAATCAATGCAGGAAGATGAGACTTACTAAGTCTTGAAAGATGAAAGAAATTATTAAGTTGGCATCCTCTTCCCCTTCTTTAAATATATACATTTCTCCAAGGATCAGTACTCTGTCCTTTGCACTATTATATCTCTTAGCTAGATCTTAACTACTTATTGTCCAAGCTTCAACCATTATTGCTTATGCCTACTCTTCTAGGCTCATTTCCCAATACCTCTTATTTCTTTTGCTTTTTCTTTTTTTTCTTTTTTAGAGGGGGTAAGGTAGAGCAAATGGGGTTAAGTGACTTGCCCAAAGTCACATGGCTAGTAAGTGTTAAGTGTGTGAGGCTGGATTTGAATTCAGCTCTTCCTGATTCCAGGGCTGCTGCTCTATTCACTGCACCACCTAGCCACCCCAAATACCTCTTATTTCTTAAAGAAATTCATTTGTTAAGACAAACTCCATTGATTCAAGCAAACACCAAGTGAGCAATTACAATGCTTAAGTCACTGTGAAAAAAAATGTCACGGGAGATGCATTTGACACTCTGGAGGAGCTCACAGTCCAGCAGGCAAGTTAGGATATATGCACGTGTATCACCCCTATATGGGGTCATCTCATGGATAGTACTCAGAGGTGCCATTGCTGATTCTGGTCACTTGTGTGGAAGCTTTGGGGGTCTGCTTCCAGCCATGTGAGAATTAGGGCTGAGAGGTAGATGATGAAGAGTTGCATTACTGACTAAGGAGACAAAGCAGCTTGTGATTCAGTAGATTCAGATAGAGACTGCTTCCTCAGTCTGGCCCTTCCTTTCCAGCAGAGCCACTTCCCAAAGTGGGTGGGGAAAGCAGGGACTGGCCCTAACTCCCAGCACCACCTCCATGTGTCAGTGAGCACCTGGCTTCTAAAGAGTACCCAGCCCTGGCAAGCCTTAGCCTGGACTGGGTGGCCCCTTTCTGTTTAGCACTTTAATACTGCACATAGTAGATTCTTGTACTTTCTTGATCTTTGGCAAACAAATATCTATCCCAAGACAGATGTGACTAAGGTTGGGATTTGTACATTTGAGAGATCTGGAGGTCCTGGGTCCCATCAGGTCAGAACTGAATGGTGGCAGGTTAGGAGCCCCTAGCTGCTACTCAAGGGCTCTTGGAGAGGACACCAAGAAGAGACTTAGCCCAAGTCTGATCAGTTTATCAGCTGACGTCCACCAGGGGTTATTTGGACAGTTCAGAGCCATAGATGAAAGCAGAATGTCTAATGGGCAGTCTTACAAGCTGCTTTATGTTCTGATAAGGTTTAAGTATCAGCCCCATGACAGACTGTAATGTTATACTTATAATAATATGCTTCTATTATATATAGTTACAATATATTATTATATTATATGTAACATTATATTACATATAATATATATTTTATGTAACATATTACATATAATATATATTTTATAATATAATTACAAGTATATTGTTATAATAACATACTTATATTACTTATAATATATGAGTATGTAATAATATGCTTGTATAATATATAAGTATATAATAATATATTTATATATTATATTAATATACTTATAATAAGTTAAACTGTTATAAGTTGCTGAGTCCTGTAAATCATTCTATAAATGTCTGCTATAGGTCTTTATGTTTAGCATTTCTTTAATATGTAGGAATAAATTGCTTTGTCCTATACCTAACTCATATTGTATTGAGTACCTTTTGACTCCTTTCTTTTTTTTTTTTTTTGGCAAACCCTAGATATGAACCATAACCTATGTTATAAATAAAACCATCCTGAGACTCTGTGAATCCTAGAGCTCTCTCATTAGGAGCCAGGGTCTTCATTATTGAACCTAGTCCAAAACAAATACCAGGGTACATAAAAGACATTTGATAAATGTTTATTGGCTGATAGAGTAGTCAGCTGGGGCACTGTCTCAGTGTGGGCCCCTTCCAGATATGTTATCATTGGAGAAGGAGGATGAGCTGCTGAAGGCCTCTGGGTGAGGGGTGCATTTCTAGCCCTCTCTCTCCCAGTACTGGCATGAAGCCAAGACTGGATACCCATGCTATTGTTTCTGTCTTTTTTCATATTTGTTCTTCCTTGCTTCTAGGTGAAGGAGATGGGAGATGACTCTGACCTTGTGGGCACCAAAGGGTCAGGAAAGCAAGTCACCAGGCAGTCCAGAGGTGGAATCTATGTCAGTTTTTGCAGCCAACCTGCTAAACCAGCAATGAGATTTTGAGGTAAGACCTTCAGGACACAGCCGATAGATAACTGAGGCTGTATTTGGCAATCCATATACTGCATTGAACTTGAACTTGGTGGGGGAAAATGCTATGTCAAAACCACATTGTTTGAAGTGCTCTTTCCCTAGAAATATAAAATTGAGTGTACCTCCCTCTCCCAGGTGTCAGGGAGGGCAGGGGGTGTACTTTTGTTCTTGTTGTGTCATTGAAGTAAATAACTCCTTATTTACAAATCAATATGCTAATATTAATTAATAATAAGTTAACCAGTGTCAGTTTGTTAAATGGAACTTTGGAGTTAATGACCGGCAGTTAGCAATGAGAGTACACACTGGGCTGGGGGACTTGATCCATTAGCATTAGAGAAAGATACCCTCAACCCCCGGGGTACCCCTAAAGTAGGAAGATAAAGCTGGCTTTATCCTGGGAGAGAAAGGGCCAGAGTCACTCACCAAACATACAATGAAATCTGTTGTTATAAAGATTTGTCATTTGATTCTTCGTGATTCACCCTACTTTTATCTCATCCTAGAAACCCCTAACTCAGTATGATAACAACTGTGATAAACCCCATCCTTATCTTCCCTTTCCATTGAACAAACCCTCTCTGTTCTTAATCTGTCAATTTTCACGCAGACCCTTCTGGTGGAAAATAACTTCTAGAACTTCTGGAAAGCATTTCCAACAAGAATGCTCCATAGTGAAAACACCTAGCTGAAACCTCCAAGCCACTGTTTGCCATAATTAAGAAGTTATTTCTAATGGAAATAGCGACTCAGTTCACTTGCTTTTTCAGTGTAAGGACTTGGACTGATTAATTTCCAGTATAAACTGGTGCTGGCATACACTTTACTGAATCTCTTGGGGTCCAATTACGGGAGCCTTTTTTTTTTTTAAATCTCTGAGGTTTTTCAATGGGAAACTGTCTATAAGTTGGAGCTGGAGTTGGAGGCAGAAATCTGACTTGAACCCTAAATTTGCTCAGATTGGTACCAGACTAACTTTGCACCTATAAGATCCAGTAGAATCAATATTTAACTGAAAGGATAAAAGGCTTAGGCTACCACAGGATATTGAGATTAGCAGGGAAGTCAGGAAAGAAGTCATTTCTCCCTCCCACATACCCCAACCAGCCAACTTGGCCAGCCCTTCCTCCCATACAACACTCCATCTCCTATTTCCACACCTTTCTGCATCAGCCATCCCAGCAATCTGGGATCTATATCCTTCCTTATGTCCACTTCACAGTTCCTTTCTTCTTTTAAGATACCATCTTCTAGGGGCAGCCAGGTAGCACAGCAAGTAAGAGCACCGGCTCCAGTGTTGAGAAGACCTGGAGATCGAATCCCGGGCTCAGACACTTAGCACCCCCCCAGAAACACCTGGCCGTGTAACCTTGAGCAAGTTACTTAACCCCAATTGCTTAGGGGCAACCAGGTGGCTCAGCGAGTAAGAGCACTGGCTCCAGTGTCGGGATGACCTGGATCAAATCTGGGCTCAGATACACAGCACCACACCCAGAAATAACTGGCCATGTAACCTTGAGCAAGTTACTTAACCCCAATTGCTTAAAAAAAAAAGATACCATCTTCTACATGAAGCCTTTGCTAGTCCCCACAACCAATGGTGCCCTCCCTCCTAAACTACCTTGGATTTAACTATGCTGTATATATCTGCATTTATTGACTTTTACATTGATACTCTAAGTGGTTTTTAAATGTACTTGCCTCCCTCAAGTATAGTAGGGTAGCACAGTGGAGCACAGAGCATCAGGCTGGAGTCAGGAAGACTTGAGTTCAAATCCAGCCCCAGTCACTTACTAGCTGTGTAATCCCAGGCAAGTCACTTCACTGCTATCTGCCTCAGTTTCCTCACCTGTAAAATATAGATAATGATAGCACCTACCTCCCAGCGTTGTTGCAAAGATCCAATGAGATAATCATTATAAAGCACTTAGCAGAGTGTCTGACACATAGTAAACACTATATAAATGTTAGCCATTATTATTATTAGCTGTTAATGTCATTAAGTTACAAACTCTTTGCAAGTTTGGACTGTTTCATTCTTTGTTACCCTCAGCACCCGTCACAGCATCTTGCTCTTAATAAGCACTCACTAATACTTGATCAACTAATTGACAGCACAGTGTTAAGATCAGACTATGTGTTTGGTTGTTGCTTTTCCCCTCCAGTTTGAATCTATGCAGATTTCCCTGGATGAACTGAGTTTTTATCTCAAGGGGGAAGTGAGGGGTTTGTAAGAATGTATGAGCTTTCCCTCCCCTAATTCCTAACATATCACTAAACCTGAAGGAATTGAACTGGGAACAGGTAATAGCTCCCAGGTATTTTTCTCCTCCATGTGAATCATGCATCATGTTTTTCCTGCATGAATTTATAAGAGCAGTCAGATGAATAAATGAATGATCTGACAGATTAATTTTTCCTTTTACAGGGTGGGAATAAGTGTGTCTTCCCTGAAAAAGCCACACCTGTGTTATACTTTTCATTAGCAATATAAAACTCACAGATACAAGACTCAAACTAAAGCTTTAGATGTCCCTAGCTGCTATGAGGCTGAAGGCTAAAATCAGCATACTAAAACACAAGGGGTGTATTAGAAACTTGTGATGTAACATTCATTCAATAAAAATGTCACACAAAAAAATTGTTAATTTTTAAATTAAAATTTAATTAATTAATTAATTTAAATTAAAAAAGATAATTACTACTATGTGGTAGGCACCATGTTAAGTGCTAACATTACAAAAAGAGGCAAAAGACAAGGAACTTAGAATAATTGGAATCTTTCCTTTTTCCCATTTCCTTAATTTTTTTAAAAAGAAGAAAGCCTGATCTAGAACTTAGTAGTTCTGGTTTAATTTATCCCATTCTAATGCCCCTCCTTTTCCCTTCTCTCAGTACATTCCTCTTTCTCACTCCTTAACTTTATTTCTTTAGGTAACCACTGGTTCTGGGTTAAAGGTAAAGAGAAGCTCTACTCTGTTTTCCTTTTCCAGTGTTGAACCCTATGATCTTTTTTCTCAGATTATTCCCAATCAACATAAGTGATTTCTTTAACTTTTCCATCCCTTGGCTTTACTGTGTATAAGCCCATATGAAATGAGAAGTAAAATGAGTACCAGAGGTCCTAAGGTTTCTTCTCAAAGGAAGAAAACACTCCAAGCTGGTTTACTTTTGACAAGTACACATTAAATCTATAGTGCCCCGCACAAGGAAACTAATTTAAATAAAAATTACTATTTTGAAAAGTATATATTGGTCCTGAGTTTCTAAAACTCAGGATGGATGTTGGAATGAGGAAATACTGAAAAAGATAGAAGGACCTTAATTTCACAGTTTTAAAGATTTTGAAGATTAAAACATTAAAAGAACATTAAAAGATTAGCTAAAGGTCTTAAAACAACATGTACATATTAGTAATAGTTTTCATTGTATCCTCAGCTGTTAAAATCTGGAAATACCAAGAAATAACAATAGAGACATGGTGAATTTTAAAAAGAAAATGTTAGCCTGAGCATTACCTGATTTGTAAACCAACCATTCCAGGGTGCCTAAAATAGATATTTCTGAGATGATTCCTACTTCCTTATCATCTGAGCCTGAACCATCCTATAGAAAGCCTGACAAGATCAGCCCTATTTCTCTACATAACCAGAGGAATGTTACCTTTTCTTTTCTTAGCAAAATCTAGAAAAGAAAGAAAAAACATCCATCTTCCCTAGTCTATTTTAAACAGAATTTAGCTGTTTATCAGAATTGCCCAAACAAATTATTAAATACTGAGAACTTGATGAGAAAAAAAAGAAAAAGGAAAAAGGAAACTAAATAGATAAGTTAGCCCCGGGGAGGATATTCTAAGACATAGCACATACCACAAAAAAGCAAGATAGCTTTTATATAAAAGCCTATGTTTTATGTGGCCTGTTCATGTTTCCCTTAAACACACAGTTAACCCTTAAGCGAGGAAAAGGAAACCTCTCATTGGTTCTGCATTTCAGTATGAGTAGAAAAAAGTCTTCCTAGAGGCTTTAGGATACTATAAGCTCAACATGAGTGAACAGGGAACTACAGCAGTCTTAGTCTATGTTAAAGGACACCCATTGTCCAGGACTAGAAGAAGTTTCAGTGCTGCTATACTCTGCACTGTTCAATCAATCAATTAATCAATCAATCAACATTTATTAAGTGACAACTATGTGATAGGCACCTCTAAGCAATGGAGATACAAGAAGGAGGAGGAGGAGAAGGTAGTCCCTGCCCTCAAGGAGCTTACAATCTAACAATGGGGGGAGGGCATACGCAAACAAACATATACAAATCAAGCTATATGTAGGACAAACAGGAAATAATTAAGAGAGGGCAGGCACTAGAATTAAGAAGAGTTAGGGAAGGCTTCCTATGGTGGAATTTTAGTTGGGAAACCAAGGAGATGTTGGTACTTGGAGCAGAGAAGGGAGGACATTGTAACCTGTTGTACTTAGTTCTAGGAGTCATATTTTAGAAAAGGCACTGATGAACTGGAGAGAAGCCAGAGAAGGGCAATCAGAATGGTGAAGGGTCTCAAAAAATCATCATCATCATCATCATCATCATCATCATCACCATCATCACTAACACTTATCTCAATTTAAGGTCTTCAAAGCATTCATTTTACATACATTATATTCTTTGAGAATCACAACAAAGGATGAAGGAAGGAACTGGAGATATTTAGCCAAGAAAAAGTCAGACTAAGATCATCTTCAAATAGTAGAAGAGCTGTTACTTGGAAGAAAGAGGAGGTATGTTCTGAAGGCAGAACTAGAAACACTGGGGGAAAATTACAAAGAGGTACATTTGGGCCTGATGTCAGGGAAATTTTCCTCATAATCAGAACTATCCAAGAAGTGATGAGTTCCACTTCCTTGGAGGCCTTCCTTTAAGCAGGGAGTAGATGACAACTTGTCATAACAGGGATCCCTTTTGTGTATGAGTTGGACAAGACCTTGTAAGTAATTGTAGTAATCAAGGGATGAGGAGGTAAGGTCTTAGCTGACAACAGTAAATAATTTCAATAAATGTGTGTTGAATTTGATTTAAAGATTTAGTTAAAGTCATAATGGCAATAGTGAAGAAAGAATAAAGAGACATCTCAAAAGGAATTGATCTTGATAAAAGATTAGATTTTAGGAATGAGGAAGAAGAGGAGAATATTTCAAGATCTCTAGCCTAGAAGAATCATGATGCTACTCAACAAAAGAGAATAGTTAAGAAGGGAAGTTGATCTCGGGACATGAACTGTGTTGATGGAAAGAGGATGTTAATCACCAAATTTAGGAAATGTAGAATTTTAAATAATAATAAAGCATCCAAATAGAGGTACTTATGAGCTGTTAGAAATACCAGACTAGAGGTTCCAGGGCCCTTCACCTAGAAATCCAAATGTAAAGATCATAGGTTTAGAACCAGAAGGACTTTTAGAGATCAGGGGTTTTTAACCTGGGGTCCATGAGAGCTTTAAAAAATATTTTGATAACTGTATTTCAATATAATTGGTTTTCTTTGTAATCCTACATATTTTATGATATGTATTTTAAAACATTACTTTGAAAAAGGAAATCCATGAGTTTCACCAGACTGCAAAAGGAGACTGTGACACACAAAAAAGATGAAGAATTCTTACTTTAGTTCAAGGCCCTTATCTTACAGATGTGGAAACTGAATCCCAGGGAGGTTAGATAAAAGGTCAGGGTTACAGAAAAAAAAAGTAGCAGAATAGTCTTCAATCTTCTCTTTTCATTGTACCATCTGATACTAGCTCAGGTACACACCCATTAGAAGACATTAAATTCAAGCTTTTAACTCCCATGTTCAAGAACAGAGATCATGTTTTCTCAACAGGTCCAGCCCTTCTCTCCCACATCCTTTGACATTTCTGACCAACAACTTCAAACAACCAAATCCAAAGAAGAATTAAAACAGCCCATAAGAGCATGTACAATGAGCAGGGGAACCGCCTCAAGGGAGTGTTGTACAATAGCTTGGTACTGAGAATATCACCACAGCACATGGGATAGATGATATGTGTATTTACATTTACAAACACCAACTGTAGCCCACCCTTGAAAATACCAGGGGAAGCTCCTTAGATCTGTACCAACCCACTCTCACTTCTAGATCTTGATCTATGCGGGTCACATGCTCACTCTAATGTACACTAACCAGTGGCCAACTCAGCTCAAGCTTTATCAAGAGGCTTGAGCTAAGGCAAGACAATGACGGACAATGGATGATATTCACTGAAAACCTTGTAGCTACTGCTGGTTCAGGAAGGCTTCCTCAGTGACGTCATTTGGCAGGTTAGACATATAACTCTTTGTCCTTTCTAGGGAAGGGCCCTGGCCATTGCCTACCCATCAAAGAAATGGTTGCCCTGTGCAAATGCTTAAGCAGAGTGTGTAAATATATGATGGTAAGAAGTGATAAGGATCAGTAGATGGGCCAGGATAAGATTCCAGAGAAACTCTAGAACTTGATGCAATGCGAGCCCAGGGCCGAGGAATTTCACTCGGTGGCCTCCCCTAGGTCAGACTGCTCTCCTGGCCCTCCAGGGAGCCTGGTCCAGCTGTCAAAACAGAGCCAAAGGCTATCTCAGTGGAACCTCCATCTGTAATGGACAGAGAGATCAAACAGGACAGCTAGGCCAATTATAATTTGATAGGAGTGTTTATTAACCGACCGGGACTGCCTCTCAGACCGAAAGACAGCCTCTAGCTTTCTGTTAGACATAATTTTATACACAATGTGACTGCTGGCAACAGAATATGTTTCTAAGAGGTTAGCATTGTTCCCATTGGAGCGGAGCTTTCTCAATATTATTCTTATTGAAGCAAAACATTCTCAGTATTATTCTTATTGAAACAAAGCCTTAGTATTATTTCTACTGAAGCAAAACAGACCTGAATCTGTGGGAATCTGTGTTATGTTTTTAGCAACACAGGTGAAACATTTCTTTACTATTGGAGCCTATTAGGTGGTTTCCAAGGACCCCAGTAGGGGTCCCCTGTAGCAGGTTTAAGGGGACTCTAGTATATAATTTCTGGTGGGCACTTCACTACTGCTTTGCTTTATGCACACCAGAGGACTCACTTTGCTGTATGAGTTCCGTTCTGCTCTTTAGTCATGGAATTCATGTAAGTTCAGTCCCATATTCTGTGGACTTTTAGAGAAAATATGTAGGAAGTACTATGATAACCCCATTAGACTTAAACCAGTTCTTAAATTGGGAGTCTGTGAACTTTTTTAAATTAATATTTTGTTAACTATATTTCCATATAATTGGTTTCCTATGTAATATAATATAGTTTATGCTATAAATTTTAAACCATTATTCTGGGAAGCCTCAGAGTGCCTCATGGGTCCATGATACTAAAAAGGTTATAACCCTCTAGGATAGAAGTGATGCTGATATGCTAATATTGGAAGGGCCTGTTTCTTTTTGCTCTCCCTTCTTTCTTCCCTTTTCCCCTACTTTCATTCTACTTCATTCACTAACAAGAGTCTAATCTTCCTACAGCACAGGAAATGGGGCAGAAGAACACTGGACCCAAGTCCAAGCGCTGTCCAGCTCTGCTGTATACTAGCTTATATGACCTTGGTCAACCTACCCGAGATTCTTCCCTTTTCTGTAAATAAAGATAATAATATTTGTACTTCTGATCTCACAGAATTATTGCAAGGGTCAAGTGAGATACATAACAATCTGTAAATACTATATAAATGTAAACTATCATTATTACTATTTATAAAGGGGATTGTCATTATCCTAATTAAAAAAAAAAATCAAACTGAATAGTTCCCCACTGCTAAACTATTTATCTTGGCATTCAAGACCCTCTGAAGGCTGGCTCTGATTTACCTCACAAAACTTATAGCCCACTATTTCCCTAAATTTATCTTATGTTATAGAGGAACTCTACTATCCAACCTTCCTTAAACATAAGCCACACCTTCCCCCTACTTTACCTTTACTCATTCAGTTTCCACTACCTGAATTCCTTCCCACTTGCATCCCCACCTATACAAATCTTACTCACCTTTCAAAAATCAGTTCAAACATTACCTCTTGGCATCACAAGGATAAAACAAAAAAAATTTTTTTTATAAAGTATAAAAGATTTTGTTCAAACAAAAGCAGTGCAATTAAAACAGGAAGAAAAGCTGCCAGATAGGAATAAATTTTTATATGTGACATTTTCTAATAAAAGTCTTATATTCAAGATATGAGGAATCATCACAAATATATGACTAAGAGGTAGTCCCTGATAGATAAATGGTCCAATAATATGATCAATCTTTTTTTTAAAAAACTGTTGCTATCTTATGTTTCTATATTTCTTCATTTCTCAACCTAGAATACATGTGCCCCAGTTTGAATGAAATTTTAAAAAATGGATACTACCACGATATGAAAAACTTGCAAATTTCTAATATAAAGATCGTAGATTAAGTCACCTCACATTCCACAAATCGAGAAAGATGTAAAGATAGACATTGCTGGAAGCACAGGCATGTTAATCCACTGATGGTGGAACTATGAAATGGCTCAAGTTGACTAGGAACAATTTTGCAAGTTTGCAAAAAGAGTTGCTAAACTCTTCTACTTCTTGAATCAATCAACGTGCTATTGGATATATATACCAAGGAGGTCAAAGACAGAAGAAAACAGTCCCACATGTGCCAAAATGTTCATAGTAGGACATTTTTGTGAGAGAGAGAAAAAAAAGGAAAGGAAACAAAGTTGGGGGTGTATTGATGGGTAAAGGTCTGAATAACTTAAGGTATATAAATGTAGTGAAATAGCATCAAGAGAAATGGCAAACATGAAGAATTCAGGGAAACATGAGAAGACTCATATGAATTAATATTAGAGTGAAGGAAGCTGAATTAGAAGAGTAATAGATCTAGTTATTACAATGACATAAATAAAAACAATGTTAAAAAAAACATGTAAATTCAGATTAAATGCAGTGACCAATCTCAGGTGCTAGAAGAGAGATGACAAAACAAATTTCCCTCCTTCCTAAGTTACTATTGGAGGGAACAGTGCACAGGCCTGGTAAGGGGAACCTGCAGCCTCGAGGCCATATGTGACCTTCTAGATCCTTGGGTGGGACCTTTTGACTGAGTCCAAATTTTACAGAACAAATCCTCTTATTAAGGGTATTTGTTCTATGAAGTTTGGATATAGTTGAAGGGCCACACTTGAGGACCTAGAGAGCCACCTGTAGCCTCGAGGCCACAGGTTTCCCACCCAGGTGTAGGCTATACAAGGTAGTTGCTCCTTTGTTTTGCTTGTTTTTCTTTATTGCAAGGGAGACTGCAATGGGAGAGAATACATTAAAAAGTGACTGTGACCTAAAAAAAAAAAAGTTGTCATTTTTATCTTTGTATCCTCAGTACCTAGCACACAGTACCTTACACACAGTAGGTATTTAATAAATTTTTGTCTCATGAATTACAGAGCTAACATTGTATTGAGCTGAAATTGCCCTCCTTGTAATTTGGAATCTAAAACATAAACTAGTTCTGCCTTCTAGAACACCACAAAATATATCTATTTTTTTTTTCTACTCTAATTCTTCAAACATGATGCTTGAATTAAATATAAAATGCTAGGTGTGGGCTGACCAACATAAAATATAGCAGGACTAGGTCTTCTTATGACCTCAACTTTCTATATTAATTGAAAGAAAGCTTTTAGCTATTTTGGGAACATCACACTGTTGACTCATATTGAGTTTGTGGTCAACTAAAAACCATCCTCTTCACATAAACTGCTACCAAATAAGATTTTCTTCCCCCTCCCTACACCTTCTTCTCATCCTGTACCTGTGCAAATGATTTTTTTTAAATCTAAATGAAGAACTTAATTTTTTTTTCCTTGAATGAGAATACGTTTTTGTATGTATATTCTTAAGTTCTCCCCCTTCTCATTTAGTTTGAGATTTTAGTTTATATTTCTACAACAGTGAACCAGAAAAAAATTGATTAGCTTATAATGACCATGAAGCTTTCTGATAGACCCCATGTGTAGTTAATCAAAGGAAAAATAATGGTTACATATTATCTTTGAGACTCCTAACCAATTTTCATTTACATGTACACACACACACATTATTATTATTAATGAGGCAAGTTGGGGATAGTAGGAAGAGGAGCAAATGGTCTTGGAGTTCAAGTACAGCTTCTGACACAGACTAGCTGTGTGACCATGGACAAGTCACAATCTTCTCAGGACCTGAAAAAAATTTCTAAGACTCTAAGTTACTGATCTACATTTGTAGATGGAGCTTACACACTGAGAATTCCCCATACTGATAAAATCACAGGTCCAAACACACACATGCACACACACACACACACACACACACACAAATTAACATATACTATTTAGATCAAAAAATCTGGATTCTAGTTCCCCTTCTGCCACAAAACTAGCTGTGTGATTTAGGCACACAGTTTCCTACGAAGCAAGGAACATGGACTGGATGGTGTCTAAGGAAAAATGTGTAAATTTCTAATATAAAATTGCAAATTAAGTCACCTCACATTCAACAAATTGAGAGAGATATAAAGATAGATACTGCTGGAGGGACGGTGTAAAGACAGGCATATTAATCCGCTGCTGGTAGAACTATGAAATGGCTCAACTCAACTAGAAAAAAAATTTGCAAGTTTGCAAAAAACAGTTGCTGAACTGTCCTACTTCTTGAATCAATCAATCTGCTATTGGATACATATACCAAGGAGGCCAAAGACAGAGGAAAGACACATGCCAAAATGTTCATAGTAAGACTTTTTTTTTTAAAGAGTGTGGGACTCTGCAGACTGACTCTGTGGTTGTCTCTCTCCCTCTATCTATTTCCTATCAATCTTGACCTTCATGCTTGATTTTTTCCAGTGGGATTGGAAAGTTTGAATTTTACTATCACCCTGCACCCTAGCAGTGATTATAATGGAAGAATGCTTAAGGATTTCCATTATCCCCAAGGTTTTCAGGACAAAATCGTTCCAAAAGACATGAGCCTGCTTGGCCCCTTTACTACCTCAAACTAGGTACTGCCATTCTCATTCCCACTGAAAGCAATTAAAACACCTTCATGCTTTGCAATCTGTGCTGGAGAACTTTCTGGCATCAAGCCAAGATTTTCAGGAAGGATATTTTGAATTTTTTTTTAGGAAAATCTCTGTCTCAAAACAAGTGATTCCATCATTAAGTAGCCTTGGAAATATTTCCCCCTTTAAAACATGAAACATATATAACAAAATATTTCTAGTAGCACTCTCTGTGGGAACAAAGGCCTGGAAGAAAAGTGGGTGCCTATCAAGTAGAGAATAGCTCAACTAATTATGGTATAAAATGTAATAGAATATTATTATGGCATCAGAAATGTCAAATATGAGGAATTCAGAAAAATGTGAAGAATTGTCTGAACTGATACAGAGCAAAGAGAGTAGAACTAAGAAGGTACCCATTAACTACAATAATGTAAACAATACTAAAAGGCAGGTGAACTTAGATTGTGAACTCAGTTTAACTGTAATAACCAATCTTGATCCCAGAGAAAAGGAGTATACTTCCTCTTAGTAGAGAGGTGGTAGACTAGGGATATAGAATCTACACTGTTACTTGTCAATTTGGTTTTGTTCCAATTTTTCTTCATTACAAAGCAGAATTCAATAGGTGAGGGGAGAATTTAGGGAATTTATTCTGATGTTTAAAAGAGGCTTAAATGAAAGTTATTATTTGAGAAAAAAAATGTAGTAGTAAAAGAGGGCCTTCAGATAGGAATAAGTCAAAGGTCATTGCTAATGCAACTTCCTCTGCTATTTAGATGAATGCCCTCCCTTGTCCCAAATTTTAACGACAGCTATCAGAAATTAATAAATGGCATTAAATGAAAAAGGAAACTGATCCTAGTCCAATTTAGACTGATATATTTTAATTTCATCATCAGTTCTCCTCTACTTCCTGTAATGTCAGATGATGGCTAGTATAGACAGTATAAAGTTTATGCTTGTGATATTGCCTAACAGAGAAACAAAATCTGCTTATAATTCGGTTCATTTTGAGTATTTGTTAAACATCTACTATGTGTTAAATGCTGTCATGGATACGTGTTCTTTAAAAAAAAAACTATCAGATGAGGAGACTCAGAAATTTCACAGGGAACTAAGTCATCTGTCTAGGCAGATTTCAAAGATCATGTCCCCAGTCAAGGGATTTCTTAAGTCATACATTAATCAGATCCATCTGGAAAGTTCTTCAAAAAGACACACTTGATTTAATCTCTACCATTTGCTGAAGAGTCACAAAAGGAGCAACCAATAAGTCCCAAAGTGAATCTCTGAGAGGGAGATTGGCAACTTCTTTTATCTACTGGAGTTATTAGTTTTCTTGCTTAGTGCCCCGAACACAGAAGCCACTCATTAATATTTTTTGAATGAATGAACTGTAGAAAAACTACTTCATGGACAATTTGCCCATGGCTGATAAGTGATGGAATCCAGGACCATTTCTGATTGATTAAAAAAATGAAGAAAAAAACCTCTAATTATATGAGGAAGAGAGCTCTTCCCTCTCTGCCCTCACCCCACCTGTTTTAAGTTTCATTTTTCTATTAAAGACCTGTTTGGCCTTGAATGAATTTGGCAGATTGGAGGATGATCACATGGTTCACAAAACTCTTGCTATAATAGTAGAGGTTGGTAATCCAGGTGGCTGAGAAAGCAGGCTAATACAAGTTTAGTCCTTTCTCCCAAGGGGTACCTGCTGTTGACTTCCTGAAAGAAAGGACAGGAATAGCAACCTAACCTGTCTTGCTAATTTATTCATCATTAACATAGCAGAGAGGAAAATATCTTGAACTAATGTTTCCTGCATAAGAGAGCTTAATAGCAAAGTGTTGACTTCATTTTTATGCTCATTTCCCGAATATTTTAGGCAACATGTCTCTCTTTCCACTTCCCAGTTTTACCAAACCATCCAAATTAAGCAGCCTCTTGCCCAGAGGCCCATGCAACCAGTCTCCTGTGGTTTCAATATTTTCTCCAATGAGCAGATATAACATCACTTATACTCTACATCATCTTGTTTCCTAGACCATTTTAGATAGTCTGTCATGTGAGTGTCTAGTGGAAACGAAATTGAAGACCTATCAAAACATCTTATGATCATAAGGAAATTAGTCAAACTGCCCCGTCAGCTCAATGAAGACATATGTACTTTATACACATCATGAACTACATTTAAGTGAAAGAGTAATTTTGGTGTGTGAATAGATAACATTAACATGCATCAAGTACTTTCAAAGACTGAACTTGGGTTGATAACCATAAACAGAGCATTGCTATTAGACACATTAGAGTCTTATGATTCTATTGCGAAAGACAATATTCTGTTGGTTTAATAAGGTACATGCCATCAAAAGAAGGATTGGTTTGAAGCTGCCTTATGGCACTGAGAAAAGTAGGCATGAATTACATATATTTTATTTGTTGAAGGAACATTCTTAGGTAAGCAATAATGACTAAAACCCATTGCATTTGGATTATTAAAACCCATCTTGACATCTAGTTATATTTTTTTAGACAATATAAGCAGCCCCAAGTAGTTTCCTTTCCTTGGTTACATTACATTAACCCAAACTGGATGACAGAGTAGACACAGTCACAACCAACACTTTAGGGTTTCTTCTCCTTCCCTCATTTCATTTTGGAGAGCTTGTCCCTTTACTCATTTATTTATCTATTTTTCCCAAACTGAAATTCAGGTGTGGCAGGGACAGTGGAATGATAGACCCTCTCCACCTCTTTCCCCATCCCATTCCAAACTCTAACGTTTTCCAAAAAAAATTTTTCCCTTAGAACCAACAAGTTTAGTATTGACACAGGATCAGCTAATGGGCATCTCAAGCTAAATTGAAGCAAGAAATCTAAAGGATCATAGATACATACCAGAGATAAAACCTGTTAATTAAATCCCTTTTTCTGTCTTTACTTCCCCTTTATAGTCAGAGCCTGGGAATATAGTAGTGGAGGGGCAAAGGACAAGGGAGAGAAGAGGAAACTCCAATGAAAGGTCAAAAACAGAAGCAGAAAGAGACAGGAGAAGGAATACTGATACTGGAGAAGTAAATGGCAACCCACTCCAGTATTTTTGCCAGGAAAATCCCATGGACAGTATTGGTGTGATATGGTCCACAGGGTCATAAAGAGTTAGACATGACTGAACAACAACAAAAATAGAGAAGAAACTACAAAGATCAGAAGTCAAGGGGAAGGAGAAAGAGATTGACCTTGGGGATTGTAATAGACCTCAGAGAGGAAAGAATGTCTTAGGTCATTAGGAATCAGTGCATAAATGTTTTTAACACATTATATACATAAACACCAATTATAATATTTTAGCCATTAACAAATTTCCCCAATTTTTCTCTTGATATGTTTTTTTGATATAATACCTAGGTTTTCATATATGGTAGAAAGGCATTAGAATAATAGCCAGATGAGATTAGAAATGGAGTGTCTAGCCACAGTTATTCCACTGTGTGTTCATATGATCTTGGATCAATCAATTGATTTCCACAGGTCTCAGTTTCTTTATCTGAGAAACAAGGAGATTGGACCAGATAATTTCTAAAGTCTCTTTCAGCACTCTTATTGTATTCTACAGTGGTAGCCATTTGTCTGGAGAGAAGCAAGATGGAGAACATGAACAATAGATAGATAAATTAAATAATACATGTCCCAAGTCTCCATCCATTATGGAAGTGTCACAACACTGACCTCAATGTCAGAATGCCTAGGTTCAATCCCTCCTCTACTCTGCTCCTTACTAGCCACCGGATGTTGGGAAAGACTCTTAATCTCTCTAAACCTCAGTTTCCTCATTTTAAAAAAGTTAGTGGGTTTTTAAAATTTCCTTGTCTAAAAATAATCATTTTGCACATATATATATATGTACATATACATATGTGACCTATATCAAATTATTTACCATCTTAAGGGGGAAGGAAGGGAGGGAGAAAATTTGGAACTCAAAATTTCATTTAAAAATGAATGTTAAAAATTGTCTTTACATGTAATCAGAACAAAAAGTACCGTTCTAAATAAATGAATAATCAGTAAACTACCTTACTCAAAAACATTACCATGAAGAAATAATAAGTGTAAAGTGCATTGTGGGTCATAAGGTTCTACATAGAAAAGGATTTGCTAAATTATTATCATTATTGTTGTTATTATTTATTATTATTCTATATAGTCCTACCTTTTTCTATGGACCTAAAAAAAGGCACAAATTTAAAAACTTCAAAACGATGAGAACTTCTGTTGTCAGCTTCCTTCTTACCACATCTAATACCAAAACCCTCTCTGCTGAACCACAGGAAGTCTACCTAACACAAACAGGAGCAGGACTTTGCCTCTGATTATATAGCAGTGACCTAAGCTAGTCACCTCTTACCCCTCAATGCTCACTAGTATATGGGAAATCGATCAGCAGTACCTCTGACCTGTACCACGAAGGAATTAAAAATCACCACAGTCATTATTCCCAGTTATCTAGGCCAGGAAAAACCTAACTAGCTCCCCTTTCAGCCTCCAGATCACAGGGAAACTACAGGAAAAAGTCAACTGACTCTTGCACGACTTTCTGTGATTAAGTGAAGGATTTCAACATCCTCCCACTCCCTAGAATGGCCACCATAGATAGCATCTTCTTCTTCCCTGATTCAGAGGGACCTTAAGAAAGGAGAAAACTCTACTAAATAAATGTCCTTTGTCCATTCAAAGTGGAAGAGCTTGAACAGAAGAGCCGCAATGCTGAGAATGCCCCCCGAAACCTTTGCAAAAGAATAGAGCTGCACAAGTCAGAAGCGACTTACCATCTACATCCCCTCACACCGGAGAAACAGTCACTTCCCTTTCACTCTGAGGTTCTGACTACCCCACTCTTCTCAATGTGACTATTAAAGCTGCTGCCTGTTCGTGACGCTGATGGACGTTGTTCCATGCTAATGCTCTGAGAGAGCTGCCTTGTGACAGCTGACAGTACCAGAACAGGGAAGAAAAGGGAGAAGGCCAGCTACCCTCTATTAGCGCTAGCCAAACATTTAGTAGCAAACTAGGAGGGAAAAAAAAACTCAAAACAATGTCCACCTCAGTTTCCCCATAACCTTTCCCTTTTACCCATTTTCTTCCTCCCTACTCCATTTATCTTCTTCCTTCCTACCTCTCCCAGAAGAGAGAAGGGAGAAGAGCAGGTGTCTAAACTCTTCAAGAGAAAGAACCATAGGCTCACAGATTTGGGGAGGAGGGGGACTTTATGGGTCATTTCATCCAACCCCCTCATTTTACAGATAAGGAAGTTGAGACCAAGGAGAAATTAAGTGACTTGCCCAAGGCTACTACTAGTTAAGGAACTAAAATTCCAGTCACTGGCAACTAGTCCAGTGATCAGTCTCTACACTTGATTCTATGTATAAAGGATTTCTTCTGAAACATCACCACCAATGAGAGGTTTATCCTTGTCCCAATAGCACCATTTACTAAATGCATGACCATGGGAAAGCCAACTTCTCATGGGCCTCAGTTTCCCCATCTGCAAGATGAGGGCATTAAAGTAGAAAGTCCTTAAGATTCCTTTCCAAGTTGAAAATTCTAAATTTTAAAAAATTTGCCCTTAGATAGGGTCACTTCTTTTTTAAACATCCCCCTTTCCAGGTCAAAAATTCCAATTTGAAAAACATTTGCCCTTATATGGGGTCACTTCATCTCATTCTAGGACTTGGGAGTAGTATACTAAGCAACAAGGATGGGGGGAGAGAAAGGGAGGAAAGAATATACGTAGGCAGAAGGTTGCCCAGACTTTCCTGCACTGTTGTTTTTGTTGAGTCCTGTCTGACTCTTCATGACCCCATTTGGTAAAGATACTGGAGTGGTTTGTCATTTCCTTCTCCAGCTCATTTTACAGATGAGAAACTGAGGCAAGCAGGGTTAAGTGACTCGCCCAGGGTCACATAGCTACTAAATGTCTGGGGCCAGATTTGAACTCAGGAAGACACATCTTCCTGATTCCCAGCCCAGTGCTCTCTCCACTGTGCCAGTAGGCTGCAAGTACTTAAGTAAGTACTTAATAAATGCTTGTTGTCATTGTTGTTAAGCACCTACAACCAGACTTGAACAGAGGAGTCTTCCCCCTCTTCCTGATCCCAAGACTGGTGCTCTATTCATGGCACCACCTAGCCCATTCTCCTGCATTAGGAAAGAACAAAATCTGTTGAGTGGTTTCTAGAGTATGAGGTTAAGTGGAGATGGGAAGGGGATGCAGAGAGAATACAGTGTTTAAAGAAAGGAGAAACAGGAAAGTCAGTTTAATTACAGGGAGATTTCGGTCCATGTTCCTCTCTCCTCTCTCTCTGTCTCTGTCTGTCTCTCTTTCTCTGTCTCTCTGTCGCTGTCTCTTCTCTCTTTCTCTGACTCTGTGTCTCTGTCTCCCTCCCTCTGTCTTCTCTCTCTGTCTCACACACACACACACACACACACACACACACACACACACACACACAC
>NW_027187330.1:1470878-1497091 GCF_028583685.1 Petaurus breviceps papuanus
CACACACACACACACACACACACACACACACACACACACACACACACCCTTGACAGGAGTTATTTTTACATTTCAATAACATTTGCAACAAAGAAAAAGCCTTATCCAAAAAAGGAAATATGTTCCACCTGGGGCTTTCTCACTTCCTTATTTTAAAATATTCTCCAAGTCCAAAAGACTGAGAGCAATCATCTTGTCCTCTACTTCCTAGATAAATATTAACCTGGACATTCCCAAACACACTGCTGCCCAGTCCCTTGGCCCCTCCCACCTCCCTTTCATCTGCTGTCACTCCCATGACCTTCTGCACTCCACATCTCGGCCAGAGTGGCCCAGCAGAAGGTCCCATACCAGGTAACCCACACCTGCACTGACACAGACTGCCACAAACCTCCCCCCAAGCCGGCAGTGTGCTACTTCCTCCTCTTCCCCTCTTAGGGTCCTCAGCTTCCCTCCAGTGCTCTCTCCTCCATGATGCCATCCCTGATTCCGCCAGAGCTCTCTCCCTCTTCAAATGACCTCCTCTTTGCTTAATCCGTGTTACATGAATTCAGTTCATCCCCAGAAGATACAGGCTACCTGGAGGAGAGAAACCGCTTCATTCTTTGCCTTTGTAAACCACCACCCGTCCCCCAACCAGGTCCAATGTCCCACACTTAGCAGATGTTTAAAGACAATGACAATGTGCATTCATTAAGTGCTTACTGTGTGCCAAGCAGTGCAGCTAGTTGGCACCGTGAATAGAGCATTGAGCTGGGAATCAGTTCTGAGTTCAAATATGGCCTCACACTAGCTGTGTGATCCTGGGCAAGTTGCTTAACTCTATTTGCCTCAATTTCTTCATCTGTAAAATTAGCTAGAGAAGGAAATGGTAAATCACTCCAACATCTCTTCCAAAAAAACCCAACCCAATGGGGCTTTCTTCTGCCTTAGGTATATGCCCTCCTTTTCCCCCTTCCCTCTCCTCTCCCCCAATCCTTCCATCTAGAAAGAAATTATGAGTCGGACACTACTCAACAACAACAACATGTGCCAGGAACTAAGTCAAGCGCTGGCTAGAAAGCTGCAGGGATACAGAGAAAGGCAAAAAGATCATCCCTGCCCTGAAAGATTAAAATTCAATGTACTGAATTAAAGTTTATCTTCCCCTAAGCCATTTCTCTGGTCTACTGATGCTCAGGTGCCATGGTCCCTAATCACTCCCCCCATCTCGGCAGTCCTCCTGTGGGTTTTAAACACCCCTGTGTGCAGAGAACTGAAGATAACAGGGGTGTGGTCTGGGCAGGACAGAGTCGGGGTACCCCATTTACGTTCTTGTTCTACATGCTGCTTCCTTCTTAATGCGTCCTTGGGTGCACTTAGATTTTTGGTATTGGGATATAGATCAGTTGGTGACGTCAGAAAGGCCTGCTGGAGTTATTAAGCCTTTTAAGAAAACCAGGTCAGGAGTCCTAGGGCCACTTGGAAGAAGTTCAAGCAGGTCTGGCAGCAGCAGCACCAGTGTACATCAGAAGCCAAACTGATTCTGTTGCACCACACTCTCAGAAGGCAGCATGGGTCGTGACCCGAGATCAACTCAAACATAGGAAGTGGTCATATTTTCTAATCACCTCATGTAGCCCCAGAGGATAAGGTGAACCTGGCCTACAGTAACACAAACCCGTAGCCAGCATTTGAAAGCAACTCTGCTCATCCTTACTCCAGCAGAATTACTCCCTCTGTAGGGAATGGGTGGTTGTATACATTGGAGTGTGGGTCCGCTCTAGAGCACCGATAACAGCTTCCCTGTGTACTCCTCCTAATGCATTAGCTAAGGACACTCAAGCCACTTAGCCCTTGAATCAATTCCTCTTGGAAATCCAGAGCAGGAGTATTTGTTGTATGGATTTTACATGGGTTTTTTGGGCATGGATTATGATCTTTACAATTTCTCTCTTTTCCCCATTAAAGAGTGGCCCTGCTCAACTTCTTCTGCCTCCTTGACCCTTCCTCCCTGCTTCCTTTTAAGCTTTTCAAGCCATATGGAGACATCAGTATTCCAGAAGGGCATATGTGTGATAATTCCTTTTGCTCCCTTGGCCTCAGTTTCCTTATCTGTAAAATAAGGAAGTTGAACTAGATGCCTTTTGGGGTTCCTTTCAGCTCTAAATCTGTATCCTTAACTTTTACTAAAAGAAAGAATAAATTGAAAACATATCCTCTGGGGTATTAAGCAAGTCAATTCAATTCAATTCAATTTGACAAGCATTTATTAAGGCCTTACTACTGGCTAGGCACAGAGCTAGGCCTGGGTAGACAAACACAAATGACAAAGAATAATAAACCCTGATCTCAAGAAGTTAGCCATCTACTTAGGGGGAGAAAACACATAAACAGATAAAGTAAATGCAGAATAATTTCATTAACATGGGGGAAGGGGGTGCAGTTAGGAGGGAGGTCAGGAAGGGCTTCATGTCCAGACCTGAGCCGAACCTTGAGAAAGTCATGTTTACTTTCAACAGCCCCATCAAAGGTGAAAACAGCAAGAAATTATGATCCCTCCTCCACTTACAGGAGTTAAAACCAAGTTACAAAGAGATTAAACATTCCTTGCCAAAGACAACAAAATAAGTCAGTGGCAGAGGCCCAAACAAGACCCTATGCCAGACACTGAGTCATCAGTAAATCAGTAAACCATCTCCTCCCAAAATTTTTTACACCCAAATTGTTACCGAGCTATGGAGTACAGTCCATAGCCCTAAAGCCCACTATTCCCTTAAAGTAAGGCTCTGAGAAAACAGTGACTGATAAAAGTGTGGCAAGTGTGCTAGTCTTGGAGTAAGAGGGTTTAAATCCTGCCTCTTGATATTTACCAGCTATGTGACCATGACTCAAACTTCTCTGAGCCTCAGTTTCTCCATGTGTAAAATGGGGATAAAAACATCTTATAGTACCTGCATCAAAGCGATATTGTGAGGTTCAAATGCAATCATCTTTGTAAAATAATCTGCAAATTTTAAAGTACTTTGTAAAGGTCAGTTGTTGTCACTACAAATTTGTATACTACCAGAAAGGGAAACGTATGAAGCAAGTAGCTCTGATGGCTTACTACTACTGAGTGGTTAGACCATTCTAAAGGTAGGGGAAGGAAACACATCTTACCATGGTAGGTCAATAATGAGATTTCAAGTGAGATTTGCAAGCCCCAGGAATCATGGTACCCATTGGGACCTGAATTTACAATAGCACTTTTTCTATAGTAATGTAACAACTCCCTCAAAACCAAAAGCCCCTTAGCTAACCCCCTGATTATTCATCACCTCACTTCTTTCCCCAGGCCCATCATTGAATCATTCCTCATCACCCAGTCGACTTTTGCCTCTCCCAATGGGATTATCTGGGGGCCTGAAACAGCAAAGGAATAAGCATGTTTCAGTGGAGATCTGCCATGATGGAAAGGTGATATGGCACCACCAAACACTGCCCCTTAAAATTTTGGCCTAAAATCCTTGATTCTTTCTTCCCTCTCTCCTTACATCCAAGCAGTGAATGAACCAATTCTATGTCCCCAAATCTCTCTTGAAAGCTATTGTCCTTTCCTCTTCCTACTACTACCATTCTAATTTGTTCAAAGAATCAGAGTTAGAGCTAGACTTTAAAAATGACCTTATCCAACCATTCAGAGGAATGAAGTGATTTTTCAAAGGGCACATTGGGCTACAAGGAATTAGAAGATTATAAATGCAGAGGAGGAAGGGACCTTTGAGGACCCTGAGTCCAAATCCCTCATGTTGCAAATTCAGAAGCTGAATTTCAGAGGGATTAAGTGAGTCACACAGCTAGTCAAGAGCCAAAGGTCCAGGTATCACTGGCTTCAAGGCCAGCTCCCTATCCTTTAGTCTGTGACTTCAAATCCTGTGTTCTTCCCTCTAAACCAGTATGCTCTTCCCATTTTGGGCAAAGCTAGATTCACTTGCAATTGTCTTTTAAAATAGGCATGATTTGTTTTGTTGTTAAGTTGTTTTCAGTTGTGTCTGACTCTTTGTGACCCATTTTGGGATTTTCTTGACAAAGATAGGTTTGCCATTTCCTTCTCCAGGTCATTTTATAGATGAGGAAATGGAGGCAAACTGGGATAAATGATCTACCCAGGGTCATACAGCTAATAAGTGTCTGAGTTAGAACACAGGTCGTCCAGACTTGAGGCTTGATTGCTAGAGAGAAAGAAAGAGAGACAGAGACAGAGAGACAGATAGGATGATGGATAGAGAGCTGACCTGGAAGCCAGGAAAAACCTGTGTTCAAGTCCCACCTCCAACACATACTGACTGCAAAACCCTGGGCAAGTCACTTCAACCCATGGTGCTTTATGCAGTTATCACAATAATAGCCTTCCTGAAGCTGAAGGGACCTTAGAGAACTCATCCCATTCCTCTGTTCTCCTCATGGTATCACTCTACGACTGAGGAAAATGGGGATGGTTTAAAATGATTTGCCCAAGATCACCCAGACAGTGTAAGGAGAGAGGGCCCCATGTGTGTATCCACTGAACAACCATGTCATAATAATAACTGTGTCATTAATAATAATAGCCATTTGGGGCAGCTAAGTGGCGCAGTGAATAGAGCACCAACCCTGGAGTCAGGAGGACCTGAGTTAAAATCCTGCCTCAGACACTTAACATTTACTAGCCATGTGACCTTGGGCAAGTCACTTAACCCGAATTGCCTGGCCCTTCCTCCTACAAAAAGCTAATAATAATAATAGCCAATGCTAATATAGTGCTTATTTTTACAAAGAGCTTCACAAAAATTGTCTCATTTTCCATCCTCACCACAACCCTGGGAGGCAGATGCTATTATTACTCCCACTTCACAGATATGGAAAATGAAGCAGACAGAGATTAAATCACTTGCCCAGAGTCACACACCTAGTAAGCATCTAGGTTTGAATTGAGGTCTTCCTAACTCCAGAAGTCCTATGCTCTATCCATTGTACTGCCTGACTGCTTTCATTAGTCATAACAACATTGACTCTTACAAAAAGATGCAAAAGATCCAAAAAGTCAGGAAAATTAAGAGAAATAGCAACTTGTTTCTGTTCTTAGTGGTCTCCTCCATAACCTAAGGCTACTTTCTAAATACTGAGATACAGCTGAATCCATTTTTTCTAAAGTCATTGTAGGAAATAGTGTATTCGTAGTTTAACCTTACATGTATGATGTAGGTATGACTTCAAAAAACCATTTGGCTCAAAACATTGATGGACTCTAATTGTGAATACATGTTGCTTCTCCCTTTAAAGCAGTGACCAATTGTAAAAGAACTAATAGGAAAAGTCTTACATTAAACACAAGATATACTTAAGCACCATCACAAATTGGGTAAGTTTTCACTTGCATGAAAAATTAAACAAGGCTATGTTTGACTAGAGGCTTTCAGTCTTTCAGAAGTGGGATGCCAAGTGCTGACTGATATCCTTCTGGTGAATGACAAGAGGCAAATGACAGGGGCGGCTAGGTGGTGCAGTGAGTAAAGTGACAGCCTCGGAGTCAGGAGGACCAGAGTTCGATTCCAGACTCAGACACTTAACCCCCACACAAAAACACTAGCCGTGTAACCTTGGGCTTAACCCCAATTGCCCTCCAAAAGGTAAAAAAAAAAAAGAGACAAATGACAAAATCACGTAATATTAAAGCTGGAAGAGATCTCAGAAGTCACCTGGTCAACTGGTACTGAAGCCAGAATTTTCTGAAAACATAATCAAAAAATGGTTGTCTAGCTGAAAACCTCCTGTAAGGGTGAACACAGTCCTTATTTCCACATCCACAGGAACTGCTAAAACAACCTCTTAATGAGTCTCTCTGCCTGCATTCTTAGCCCTCTCTCAATCATTCGTCACCCAGCTGCCAAAGAAATCTTCCCAACATGGAATTTGGATGATAGGATTCTGATGATGCTATTGCTTTGCCCCCCACCCCTACTGCTCATAGAATAAAGCCCATACTGCTAAGCCTAGCATTCAGGTCTCCTCCATGCCCTGGTGCTTCCTCCCTCCCTTTCCAGTCTTATTTCACACACTTCATATCCTATCCTCCAACCAAATTAATCTATGCATTGTCCCTTTAGTATTTTCACCCCAGGGCTTCCTTTGGACCATTTCCTAAAGCTCCCCTTCATCCCAGGTACTGAAATCCTATCCATCTTTTTTTTTTTTTAAAAGCAATTGGGGTTAAGTAACTTGCTCAAGGTTACATGGCCAGTTATTTCTGGGTGTGGTGCTAAGTATCTGAGCCTGGATTCGATCCCCAGATCATCCCGACACAGGGGCCAGTGCTCTTACTCACTGTGCTACCTGGCCACCCCCTATCCATCTTTTAAACCCCGTCACAGATGTTGACTTGTCCTTTCAACCTTCCTTGATCCCTTCTCATTTATAAATGATCTGTCCTTCACTAGATTTCATGCAGAGGTGTACCAGTAAATGTCTAAGAACCAGTTTCCCAGAAAAAAAAAAAAACCAAGACACTATTAAGTCAAGATGCTGTATTTCTCTATCACTTCTGTTGTCTAGACAATCAACAAAACCATAAATCAAGCCCTAATCTGTAGCATTTAACAATTTCCAACGTACAAAATTCATTAGCAGTCAACTTTTGTGAGCTGTTTTGAGCTGGCTCCAGTATACCCCTGATTTATATAATCTTTTATATCCCTTATATTTTTTATTCTATTAAGCATTACAGTTATCCCTTCCCCATCATGACTTTCTCCTTCTTGGTTTCAATATATTTATCATAGGTCGGCATAAGAAATTAAATGGGAATTTGGGGGGAGTTTTGTGGAAGCCACAGATGACTTGCAAAGACCAGCAGACAACACAGAGCCTACGACCAAATGCTTAACCCAAATTTTACAATAAGGTACTGTAAACACTCCATAAAAGAAAAAAGAAAAAAATCAGACTTCTTGAGTACAAAGGGAGGGCCAAAAAATTTTACTTGGATTTTTCTAGATAGCAAGGGTCACCGCTCCCCTAACCCCTGTGATTTGGGAGGGATAACTGTGTATTGATCATTGAATTAATAAATTTGTATATATAGGACAGGCAGCACGGGATAGTGAATAGGGTGCTGGACCTGGAGTCAGGAATGATTGAATTTTAATCCCACCTTGAACACTTATTAATTGTAGGACCATGGGCAAGTTAGGAAATTTATTTGAGCTTCGAAGATGATTATATCTATAATTCTTTCCTTGCAGGGTTATGGCAAAAGTCAAATGGGATAATGGAAATTTTGGAAACCTTAAAGTATATGTAGACTTTAAACATCACTTGTAACAAATTTGCATAGTCAGCCAAAACAAATTCTCATATTGGCCTTGTCCAAAAATATGTCTCATTTTTTTTTAAAGCAATTGGGGTTGAGTAACTTGCTCAAGGTTACACGGCCAGTTATTTCTGGGTGTGGTGCTAAGTATCTGAGTCCGGATTCAATCCCCAGGTCATCCTGACACCGGGGCCAGTGCTCTTACTCACTGAGCCACCTGGCCGCCCCTAAGCAATTGGGGTTAAGTAACTTGTTCAAGGTTACACGGCCAGGTGTTTCTGGGGTGCTAAGTGTCTGAGCCCAGATTCGATCCCCAGGTCATCCCAACACTGGGGCCGGTGCTCTTACTCGCTGTGCTACCTGGCCACCCCAGTATGTCTCATTCTGCATGCTGTCTATCACCTCTCTGTCAGGAGGTAGGTAATCTTCATTATTGGTCTTCAGGAATCATTGTTGGTCATTGTATTGGACAGAGTTCTTAGGTTTTTCATTGCTGTCTCTATAGTATAAATTGTTGCTTGATGTAGTGCTTTAAAAAAAATTAACTCAGGGTAAAAAAATCAAAAGGTAAAGAGAATTCTTAACTCACTAGCAAGGACAAATGGAAGAGGGACAGACAGACAGAAAGAAAGACAGAGATAGATTTAGAGAGCCAAAAAAGAGACTGTTTATCCCTTCTCCATCATAACCTTTGGTTGTTAATAATCTGATGGCACGTCACACTTCCCGGGCACTGAAGTCAATAATCTACCCTGAGTCAATAGCTGTGAGAATTCCCCCCCAGGAAGGGAAAAGAGACTGATTTGCCCTGGGTGACACTGGAATGTACCTGATTTACCCAAGGAATCCAGAGTTCCGGGAAAACTCTCCTCCCTTTCCCACAACCCAGAGAGGAGGTGATTACCTTCTAAAAAAGCCTTCTTCACTGCAGCCACATAGGTTTCAGGCTCATCTTCATAAGTGAGCTCCTGCCAACAGGCCCAGTCCTCGAAGAACCCTGAGAAATCTTCACAGTCGTCCACCCCACAGAACAACTTCAACACCCTATGGGGAGGGCATAGGGCCATCTGAAGGCTGGAGAGCACACTGGGCTGATAAAAGTTCTGAACTAGTTCACCTGATAGGAGTACAATGATACATCGACTGTTGAGGAAGAGGGTCAGGTCTTTAGTGGGGATGGCAGCCCCATGTCTCAGTTCATAGGTCAGGGTGTGCTGGTTCCGAACCTGACAACTTGAAAGGAAAAGATTCTGCAGATACTGACACCATTCTTGGGCATCTGAGCTGTGGACAATTAGGATATCACACCTCCTGGGTGTTCCTGTAAAAGAACGAGACAGGTCTACATTATTTACTTTGAACAGAAAAAAAGTAGCCAAAGTATTCAAAAATTAATCAGTATTTTTTGAATTACTCCCATGAGTCCAGGATTGTGCTAGTTACTTTGAAGATGGAGAAATGCCAGGGAGGATGGCCTTTGCCTATGAAGACTTTACAGTCAAGTTGGGGAGATTTGGCATACACACACAAAAAAATCATATAACAAGATAGTCTTGGGTTTGGACTATGTGACCTCAAAGGTCCCTTCTGGTTCTAAACCCAGGAAACTACAAATACTAAATTCTATTAAATCCAAAGATGAAAGAATCCAATCTGACCTGAGAGTCAAGGAGAGGCTTAATGAATACTTTAACTGGACCCCAAAACATGGATACAATATGGATAAGTAGACAGAACAAAGGAAGTTTTTTTAAATTTATTTATACATTTTGTTTCACATAAGACAGTTCCAAAAGACCCTTCCAAAGCATATGCTTTTTAATTTTATTTATTTTTAATTTTCAACATTTACTTCCATAAGTTTTAAATTTTCCCTCTCCCTTAACCCTGTCTCCCCACAATGGCATACAATCTGATATAGGTTTTACATATACATTCCTATTAAACATAGTTTTACATTAATCATGTTGAATAAAAGAATTGTAACAGATGGGAGAAACCATGATAAAGAAAAAACAAAACAAAAAAGAAAATAGTCTGCTTTGCTCTGCATTCCAACTCCATAGTTCTTTCTCTGGATGTGGATGGCATTTTCCATTACAAGTCCTTTGGAAATTTTTTAGGTCCTTGCATTGCTGGGAAGGGCTAAGTCTATCAAAATTAGTCATTGCAGACTGTAGCTGTTACTGTGTACAATGTTTTCCTGGTTCTGCTCACTTCACTCAGCATCAGTTCATATAAATCTTTCCAGGTTTTTCTGAAGTACGCCTGTTGATCATTTCTTATAGCACTCTAGTATTCCATTACATTGATATACTACAACTTGTTCAGCCATTCCCCAATTGATGGGCATCCCCTCAGTTTCCAGTTCTTGGCCACAAGAAAGAGCTGCTATAAATATTTTTGTACATGTGGACCCTTTTCCCATTTTTATGACCTCTTTGGGATACAGCTCTAGAAGTGGTATTGCTGGGCCAAAGGGTATGCACACTTTTATACACCATTTGGGAATAGTTCCAAATCAAAACATATGTTTTGTTCACAACTATTAGTTTATCAGTCATTAACAGAAAGCATTTGTCTATTGGAGAATAGCAAAAATTGTAAAAAGATACAAACAACTTATTTTCAAAAGGAGGAAATAAACTATACCACCTGAAAAGTATTCAAAATCACTAATAATCAGAGAAATGAAAATTAATACAACTTAGAAGTATCATCCATTGGAACTACCAAGCTCATGAAGATACTAACTGATGGGAAAACTCATTGTTGGAGGGGCTAGGGGAAGACTGACATGTTAATTTATGCCTAATGGAACTGTGAATTGGTTTAACTGTACTGGAAAACAATTTTGAATGAAACAATAAAATTACCTAGGAATTTGATTGTTGGGTTTATGTCCCAAGAAGTTACTGAAAGCAAGAAAAGACCAATATATGCAAAAATGCCATTCTTTGTGATAACAAGAAAGATGGAAACAATATACATGCCCAACAGCTGAGAAACAGATCCAATAAATTATAGTATGAAAATTTAATGGAACCACTGCTGAACTGAGTAAGAAAAGGAAAAAGAATCCAGAGAAAAAAGTGGGAAAATAAGTAGGAAGTGACACAATATAAAGAAACAAGTCACGAGAACATGTACAATGGCAACAACATGGTGAGTCAACAAAACTCAGGACACATCTATGGTTGACATTAGTACAATCCTATCAAAGTTCAAGGACACATACCTTCTTTTTGTTAACAGTTGATAAACTGACAGTTGTGAATGAAATATATGCTTTCTAAGAGACTTTGGGAATTGCCTCGTGTCAAAACAAAATGTATCAATGATTTCTCTTTAAAACTACCATTCCTTGTCCTGTCAGCTTATCTATCCATGCTGTACTAGTTACTGGTGTCTAGTTAAAGTACCACCTCTTTCCTTGAAGGCTCTCCCTGACTGCTCCAGCTAAGACTGGATTATTTCATCTTTGGACATGATAAGATTTAGTACTTGTAGGTTCCTGGGTTTAAAACCAGAAGGGACCTTAGAGGTCTGTAGTCCAACCCCAATGCTATCTTATTCTATGATTGTTTTGTGTGCTTATGCCAAGTCTGTCCAATTTGACTGTAAAGTCTGTGTGGGCAAGGGCCATCTTACCCGCATTCCTCCACCTTCACAGTAATTAGCACAAAGATCTCTCTCAATAATGAATGTTGATTAAAAAAATTAAATTTTAGATGCCAGAATTTTATCAGTTATTTGTTGCAAAGGTCTTCCTCAATTAATATATTTTCTTTCTTTCATCTTTTCTTCTGATTCTAATGACACTAATCTTATTTTACAAAAGTTTTAAATTTTATATGAGGCTAATCTTTTACGATCTTTTTTTTGTTTGTTTTTTGGAGGGGGGAAGGTGGGGCAATTGGGGTTAAGTGACTTGCCCAAGGTCACACGGCTAGTTTTTGTGTGTGTGTGTGTGTGTGTGTGTGTGTGTGTGTGTGTGTTAAGTGTCTGAGGCCACATTTGAACTCAGGTCCTCCTGACTCCAAGGCCAGTGCTCTATTCACTGTGCCACCTAGCTGACCCTTTTATGATCTTTTCTATCCCATGTCTGATAAGAAATTTTTCCTCTATCCATAACTGTGAAAACTGCCACTGTCCTTTAACATTTGTATAATGTGATTTTATTTATAGATAATTTTTCCATTTGTAATTTATTGTGATAGGGCAGCTAGGTGGCATAGTGGATAAAGTGATGCCCCTGGAGTCATGAGGACCTGAATTTAAAACTTATCTCAGACACTTACTAGTTGTGTGACCCTAGGCAAGTCACCTAACTTTTGCCTCAGTTCTTCATCTGTAAAATGAACTGGAGAAAGAAATGGCAAACCTATCCTGTATCCTTGCCAGAAAAAAAAAACCATAAACAGGATCATGAAGAGTTGGACATGATTGAACAACAAATTCTTTCTTTGTTTTATTATTTCCTGGTTCAAGTATCAGAACCATATCTGTCTCATAGAAGATCTGTGATGAATTCTCTTCCTTCTTCATTTTTGCAGACAATTTATATAGCAAAAGATTTTTCTTGTGTTTTGACTATCTCATGGAATTCATTTGTAAATGAGTCAAGACAAGGTTCTTTCTCTCCCCTTCCCCCCACCCCTGACACCTTTGGAAATTAATTTATGGTTTGCTAGATTTCTCTTTCTGAAGTTGGTTTCAATTTTCTATTTCCTGTTTTGTTGATACAGGTATTTTATGTTTTTATAATTATTCACCCATTTCATTAGTTTTCCATTTCGTAGTTATATAATTGGACATAGCAAACAAATAATTTTCTTCATTTCCTCCCCAATTCTTTGTGAATTCCCCTTTCTCATTTTTATCGTGCAAATTTAATTTTCTTCTCTTTTCAATCAAGTTAGCAAATGGTTAATCTAGTCTACTGTTTTTTAAACAACTCTTAGTATTATTAATTTAATACTTTATTTTTAATTTTATCTTATCTTGTGCTAGCTTTGGGTTTTTTAATTTGTTGATTTTTTTTTAGCTTTTAAAAAAATGTATGTACCCAATTCATTGATCATCTCTCCCTTGTTAATATAGCTGTACAGAGACATATTTTCCTCTAAGGATTGTCTTAGCTAAATTCTATAAGTTTTAGTACGTCATCTCATAGCTTTATCATTTTATTTATTATCATTTATTGTTTCTATGACTTTATTCACTTATTCCCTCTTTTTCTTTACATCCCCACTACGTGTAAATCACCATTTTGTTGTTGTTGTTAAGTCATTTTCAGGTGTTTCTGACTCTTCATGACCCCATTTGGGATTTTCTTGGCAAGGATGCTGGAGTGATTTGCCATTTCCCTCTCCAACTCATTTTACAGATTAGGAAAATGAGGCAAAAAGGGTTAAGTGATGTGCCGAAGGTCACACCCCTAGTAAGTGTCTGAGGCTAGATTTAACCTCAAAAAGATGAGTCTTCCTGACCAGGCCTGGCACCCTATCCACCATGCCATCTAGCTATCTTGAATTACCATTCATATTAACCAAATTACAAGAAATACTAAGTTCCTCCCTACCTATTCTTTAGAATCCTTCTTGTCTAAACACCCAAGCACAGAACTAGTCTTTCTTAGATTCCCTTCAATAACCTCTAAAAAGGCAAAGCAGTTAGAGAAATAATAGTTTGGTTTTCTTTTTTCACCTACCTTTCAGAATGTAAGCATTGAATCATCATTACCTAGCCCTTTTTCTCTATTCAGCTTTATTTACTTTTAAAATCTCTTTCCTTTATTATGCTTCATTTCAAAGACTCATCCTGAACACTTTCTGTTCACTTGCTTTTTGTTGTGTCTGACTCTTCATGATCCCATTTGGGGTTTTCTTGGCAAAGATACGGGAGTAGTTTGCCATTTTCTTCTCCAGCTCATTTTATAGATGTGGAAACTGAGGCAAACAGGGTTAAGTGACTTGCCCAAGGTCACACAGTTAGTGAGTGTCTGAGGCCAGATATGAACTCAGAAAGATAAGTCTTCCTGGCTCCAGCCAGATCCTGCACTTCCTAGCTGCCTTTCTCAACACTGGTTTTCTCAAAAAGAGTACCAAGAAGTTGCCCAATGTTAAAAGTATATATTTTTCTTAGTAGTATTATGCTTCATTTTGCTGATTAAGTTGGATACTACCCCTTTTTCTATCAAAAAGATATCAAATTCTGATTTTTCCTTTCCCACTTCTTTTTGACTTCTTGAGAAGGCCTCAAAGTTTAAACAGATTTTATGGGCAGGTTAGCTTTTCCTATTTATATTGCTGCTAAATATTCCTATAATATAAGATCTCTGCTTTCTGGACAATCTTCTCCTACAGCAGAGGTTTCTTAATTTTTTGTATACCCAGGGTCCTTTTGACATTCTCATGAAGCTTATAGAACCCTTCTAACAAGAATCTTTTTAAAATAATTAAAGGATATGCAACATTTCACTTAGAGGTTAATTAAAATAAAGAAGTAAATTTGTTTTCCACATTCAAGTTCACCTCTACAATCTATCCACTGGGGTCCATGCGGCCTGTGGACCTTCAAGACCCTATCATTGAGCCTTTAAAGGTAATACACATTTACCTGCTGTTTATGTAGTTCAAACTAATGGATGGATGGATAAAGAATTTTTTTCTTACTGTATCGTTTTTGTGACTCTTCCAGTAAAAGATTGTGCTAACCTTAGGTTTAGCTGGTTATCAAAGCTGTTCTTTTGCCAAACAGCTATGGAGTCCATCATGAGGAAGCAAAATTATTTGCCCAGTAATATTTTTATTTTCCTGCCTCTCAAATGCTCTCTGAGTGGGTCAATCTACAGACCAGGGTATTATTTCATAGGCAGTATGTTATTAAACAGCTAACTTCATAAGGAAAATTGACCTTTCCCCGGGACATTTCTGAGTTATTCTATTTTACAATAACTTGAAATATAAAATAGCTAATGTTGAGTGTGCTGGGAATTTGGGTCAAAGATAAACTCTAAGAAGACTGTCACCTTGAAGAGAATTTCAATTTTTTATACTTCTGATGCAGAACTTGTAGGCTTTGGTACTATCCTCAAAATACCTTGGATACCAATTTTTGAAACTCTAAGGAAGATTGCTCCTTAATTTACTACGTACAGATGGAACAAATAAGCTCGAAGTGTAGTTGAGGATGGACAGGGAAGTAGTTCTAGTAATGTTCCTGAGCCAGAAATCCAAGAGGAAGCATGGTCTAGTGGTAACAGTAAAGGTCAGAAGACCTAGATTCAAATCTCTCTTCTGCCAGGTACTACCTAAAGCAGAGAAACCAAACTCCCAAAGGCTGCATGCAGCAGCAAAACTCCAAGTGCAGCCAGACCAGATTAAAATGAAATTGGGAAATATTTAACAAAATGAATAAAAATACAATACAACATAAATAATGCTAGTTGGTGGTTTTCTAAGAAAACATTGTGTGTCAGGGATCTGTTTCTATTGGACACCACTGACCTAGATCACTATAGAGGAAACTCCCTTAAAACTATAGCTATAGAGTAGGTGCCAGTCTGGGGCAGTTAGGATGGAGTACTGGTCTTGGAAACAGGAAGACTCAAATTCAAAAGTTCAAATACAAGCTCAGAGACTTATTAGTTGCGTGACCCTGGGCAAGTCACTTATCCTCACTTGTTTCAGTTTCCTCATCTGTAAAATGAGCTGGAGAAGGAAATGGTAAACCACTCTAGTATCTCTTCCATGAAAACCCCAAAATGGAGTCACGAAGAGAAGAGTCGGACAGAACATGACTAAAACAACCCCACAACAAGTACCAATCTACTTTGATAAAAGGAGTTTCCTCACTGAGAGTTTCCTATAACATTTAAATCATATATCAGGTTCCCTTCATCCTCTCCAAAACAATGAAAAGGCAGAGATAAATGCATAGCTTTATTTCCATCAAAAACTATTAAAATAAAAAAGTTCTTGCACATCCATACAGAGAAAACTTCTGTCCAGAATGGCTCATTCTCAAGGTTCCAAGATAGCTGAGGTTTTACTATAGGACGATTGGCATTAAATTCAAATGACTTGGAACTTACGTGACTATGATGGGAACATTTAAAAGGAAGTGGTTAACAAATCATAATAGTATCACAACTAACTTTTCCACCAGCCTGTCACATGCTTTGGGGGCAATTTACTCAATCCTACAATTAGAATTTTTCGTCATCTTTTTTGTCTTGCTGTGCTTTTGTCGGAGAAGTTGGAGACTAAAAAAAGGAGGAATTAGGATCCTCTCATGATGGGTTGGATGACACCCCAATGTTAGATTTAAAAAGTCTAGGTCAGCAAGTATCACTAGAACAGGGGATGTCCCATCCATCCACTATAATTCCTTTCCTTTAACCATAAATCACTTCCCTGAAAATATCAAGCCACTTCCTCTTTTTTCTTCCATGGGTGGGGACACCATAGCATGGGGAAACTGGTGATGGAAATGGAAGGAAATTTTATCCAAAAACCAGTCATTCCCTAGTCAGTGCTCATCTCAGTCACATTATACTAAAATTAAAATAATAGAGATAAGATTAGAATGGCCTCTATGCAAAGATGGCACACAAATTCAGTGTCCTGTGTTTTTTATTATATAAAATTAAAAAGGTTTTGAGCAAAGCAAAATCAACTCACATGTAATTAAAAGAAAAGCAATTTCTCAGATAAAGTTCATATTTTTAAGATGTATTGGTAGTTTATTCAAATTTTAAGAATAAGAGTCATTCTTCAGTTGATAGTCAAAGGATATGGAGAGGCAGTTTTAAGAGAAAGAAATCCAAGCTATTCATAGTTACGTGAAAAAAAAAATTTCTAAATCACTAATAACTAGAGGAATGAAAATTAAAACAACTATGAGGTTCTACCTCATACCCAGCAGATTGGCAAAGTTGACTTAAAAAAAGGAAAATGGTGAATGGAGCACCGGCCCTGAAGTGAGGAGGATCTGAGTTCAAATCTGGCTTCAGACACTTGACACACTAGCCGTGTGACTTTGGGCAAGTCACTTAATTGCCCTCCAATTGCAAATTGTCCTCCAAAAAGCAAAAAGAAAAAAAAAAGGAAAATGATAAATTTTGGAGTGTCTTTGGGAATACAGGTATATTAGTGCACTTTTGGTGGAGTTATAAACTTGTTCACCCATTCTGGAAAGCAGCTTGGAACTATGCTCTAGGACTTCCAGTGCCAAGATGGTAGAGCAAGGAAAGAACTCTCTGAAGCCCTCCAAAATTTCCCTCCAAAACACTAGAAAACTACCTTAGAATTGGCCTAGGAACAGGGAAGCAGCTTACCAGCATGTCAGGAAAGGTCTGTCTCACTGGGGTGGAGGAGATCGAGGTCCAAGAGAAACCTCAGAGGCTAGCCTCATAGCAGGGGACCTGCAGCAAGACTCCAATTCTTGGTGGAGCAATTCACCAGTGAGGCCCTGCTCTCCTGCAAGCCAGCAACCCCCTAGACAAGTGAGCCATCTGTGCAGTGCATCAATATCCCACCCCAGTGACCCAATCCCCAGCACAAGTTACCAGCCAGTCCTTGACCCAACACTAACCAGTAGAGAATCCTCTGCCCAGGACTGGCCAACAGCAAGACCCCATCCCTGGGGCCTACCAACAGAACCTGTTTCCATAGCAATCCAGCAGTAATTATCAAAACAATCTGATACTGACTAAGAAATAGAGTGGTGGGATCAGTGAAATAGATTAGGTACACATTACATTATAGTAAATGACCGTAGTAATCTAGCATATATGATAAACCCAAAGATCCAGGTTTTTGGAACAAAAACTCATTTGACAAAAACTCCTGGGAAAATTGGAAAACAGTATGACAGAAACTAGGTATAGACCAACGTCTCACACCATATACCAAGATAAGGTCAAAATGGTTACATGATTTATACATAAAGGGTGATACCATAGACCAATTAAGAAAGCATAGAATAATTTATCTGTCAGATTTATGGATAAGGGGAGAATTTAGAACCAAAGAAGATATAGAAAGCTTTACAAAATATAAAGTAGTTAATTTTGACTATATAAAACTAAAAAGTTTCTGCACAAACAAAACCAATGAAACCAAAATTGTAAGGAAAGCAGAAAAATGGGAAAATATTTTTGTCACAAGTATCTCTGATAAAGGTCTCATTTCTCAAATATATAAAGAACTGAGTCAAATTTATTAAAATAAAAATCATTCCTCAATTGATAAATGGCCAAAGGATATGAACAGGAAGTTTTCAGACAAAGAAAACAAAGCTATAGGCATATGAAAAAATGCTCTAAATCACTATTGATCAGAGACATGCAAATTAAAAAAACTCTGACGTACCACCTCACATCTATCAGAGTGATTAATATGACAAAAAAGGAAATGTTGGATGTTGGAAGGGATGTAGGAAAACTGGGATGCACTATTGGTGGAGTTGTGAACTGATCCACCCATCATTCTCAGAATCCACCCAGTGACTCAGAACTATTCCCAAAGGTCTATAAAACTGTACATTTGATCCATTTGATCTTTTATCCATGGACTTTTGATCCATCAATATCACTATTACATCTATAGCTGAAGAGATGAAAGAAAGAGAAGAGTAAATATGTACAAAATATTTATAGTAGCTCTGTATGTAGTAGCAAAAAAATTGTAAATTGAAGAGATACCCATCAACTGGGGAACGACTGAACAAGTCATGGTATATGAATGTGATTAAATACTTTTATGCTGTTATGTGTATGATAGAGATGGTTTCAGAGGAAGCTGGGGAGACTTGTATGAACTAATGCAGAGTAAAGTGAGCAGAACCAGGAGAGCCATTTATAACAAGAGAGCAGTATAATAACATCAATATCGTAAATACAATGCATTTTGAAAATTGTAGGAACTCTGATCAACTGTGACCAGTCACAATTCCCAAGGACTCACTATGAAGCAGGCTACCCAATCCTGATAGAGGTGATAGACTAAAAATGCAAATCAAGACATAATTTTCTGGGACATGGCCAATACAGGAACTTGTTTTGCTTGGTTATATTCATCACAGAGGATTTTTATTAATTTTTGTTTTTTCAATGAGGGAAAGGGAAAGGTGAAAGGGAAAGAAGGCAGATTTTCACTTGGAAAAAAAAATTCATTTAAAAACAAAAACTAAGACAGTTGGTTTTCTCTTGAGGGACTTTAAATGGATCTGACTGTAGGGGGAAAGATGGGTAAATATACAGTGGAAGGAAGCAGAAAAAAGTGCAGGGATTTCCCCTGTTCACACAGAATCTAGGAAGGGGAAGGGAAAATTACTGAAATCATGGCCTCTGTTTGGCATTTATAACCCTTCACAATCCAGTTCCAATCTACAGTTCCAGACCTATTACATGTTCCCTCCCTTTATTCAAGCTGCATTCCAGCCAAGCTGGTCTTCTTGCTGTTCTTTACACACAATATTCCATCTCTTTCCTTTATGCTTTTTTATTTTTTTTCCTTTATGTCTTTTCACATCGATCAGTAAGTATTTAATAAGTTTCTATGTGTCATGGATTGTGCCCGGCACCAGAGATTTGTTGATGCTGTTCAGTCGTGCAGTCATGTCTGATTCTTTGCGACCCTGCAGGCCATCCTGTCCATGGCATTTTCTTGGCAAAGATACTGGAGTGGTTTATCATTTCCTTCTCCGGTGGATTAAGGCAAATAGAGGTTAAGTGGATTATCTAGGGTCACACAGTCACTAAGTGTCTGAGGCCAGATTTGAACTCAGGTCTTCCTGACTCCAGACAAAGTACTCTATTCACTGAGACATCTAGTGAGGCAAAAATTAAAAAATGTCCTGTCCTGAGAGAGTTTACAATCTAATGCAGGAGACAAGAGTATTCTCTTTTTAGAAAGACTCTTTCAGAGTAACAAAAAAGTAAACAATTCTGAAAGATATCAGACCATCCATTTTGATGCCAAAGACCTGATGAAAAAACAAAGCATCAATAAAATATTAAAAGAGTTTGGTTTCCTTGATCATGAATTAATTTTAAGACTACTTGTGGGAAGTGATAACAAATAACCAGGAAGAGCTCAGGCAATTACTACGGTGTGCAAAGAACCTTGAAAAGCATCATTTCCTAAAATAATTTTTTCTCTTCAATGGTCCCTAATCCCTCCAGACTTCAAAGCCTAGTTGGGGCCCCAGTGGTATAACTACAGCAAGAGCCATCACTAACCATGAACAGACAATGTCAGATGTCACGACAAGTGATTCCAGAACTCACTTTTAGGTTCCAAATCAGTCAAACCACCAAGGATCCATCTCTACTCCCAGAGAATGGTGGCTTCCTGTTGCAACTCTATCTCAATTCATGCTTTACTTCCAAAATGTGCCATTTTAGATATACCCTTGAAGGCAGTGTGGGGCTATGGGTAGGCGAGGGAGGGAGTCACAGATTGTGCCTTCCTGCAAGCAGTACTGATTTTTATAAACGAACATATTTTCAGTGTCAGAGCACTCTCCTCTTTATGGGATATAGATATTTATTTTGTACTCTCAGTTCCCATAGCTTACAGTGAAAGCTAAAGGCCTCTGATGGACAGTAATGTACAGGCAGCACAATTTTCAAACGTTGATTAAATCTCACCAATGCATTTTCCAGTTAGCCTCGAAAGTCTTCTTTATTTTCTCTTCTCATTCAGTGGATGACTCACAACTTTTTACCAGGCAACCATTTTACAAAAAACTATTCCCTCCTTAATTCAATTATCAGAGTTCCCTCCAGCAAGGACAGCAGTACAGAGCTTATAGGAGAGGTAGAGGAGAAAGAATCTCTGGGCTGGAAGTCAGAAAACTTCAGTTCAAGACCTAGCTCTGACATTTGCTGGAAATGTGACCCTGGTCAAGTCATTTCACTCACTGTTCTGAGCCTCTGTTTCCTCATTTGTAAAAGTACCTTAAGTATATTATCCTGATTGAGCCTCATAACAATCCTACGAAACATGTACTATTATTATCTTCATTTTAGAGAGGAGTAATCTGAGCTTGGGGGATCCAATCTTCTTTTAATTACATAGTTTCCTCTAAGATCATGGGAGGGTTCTTGCCAAATAGCACAGAGCCGTTCTGACTTGCTCAGGAACACACAGCTAGGAATTGTCTGTTCCAGGATTCAAACTCCAATCTTCCCAGTTCAATGTCCAGCACTCTGTCCATCACACCACCTAGCTGCCTCCAAATGTGAGCTAGTATCATTATTATGTGCTGGCAAGATAAGTACACGATTAAGCAAAGCAGATCCCAAGTCCTCCATGTCATCTTCTCCTTTAGTAGGTCACAAAAGTTGGTGATTTCCAAACCAAATCATCTTATTGTTATTTATCAATTTGTTATTAAAGTTTTTTTTAATAATTCTATTCATTTTTTCACAAGGAGTAGCTAGACACATGTTACATTTTAAGTACAGAGACCTGCCCTAAGGTAACAGCTTTTGTGACCAAGCTGGTCTTGTTGTTCAATCATTTCAGTCTCTTCATGACCCCATTGGGCATTTTCTTGGCAGAGATACTGGAATGGTTTGCCATTTCCTTCTCCAGCTCATTTTACAGATGAGGAAACCGAGGCAAACAGGGTCAAGTGACTTGCCCAGTGTCACACAGCTAGTAAGTGTCTGAGGCCAAATTTGAACTCAGGTCCTCCTGCCTGGCACTCTACTAGTTATGCTCCAAACTGCTCTAGCTACTTCAAAAGTCCAGGTCCCTGTTCTGGGATGGTTGCCAGTATGTGGTTAGTTTCCTTTTTCAAGCAAAGGACCACTAATATACACAGAACCAAGGATATCAGTAAACTATCAAATCTCAGGGCACAGAGTGCCAGGTCTGGAATCAGGAGTTCAAATTCTGTTTCAGATACTTACTAGCTGTGGTGACCCTGGGCAAGTCACTTAACCCAGTTTGCCTCAGTTTCCTCATCTGTAAAAAGAGCTGGAGAAGAAAATGACGAACCACTCTAGTATCTCGGCAAGAAGACTCCAAATGGGGTCAGGAACAGTCAGACACAATTCAACAACAACAACAAATCAAATCTCAAAGGTCCCTGCTATCAGAAGATGAGAGAAGTGGGCCCTCTTCATTGGATGGTAGCATTCACCCAGATCCTTTAATAAGGACATAGGAAAATTCTACAAAACACCTCCACCTCCACTTTCTCTTCTTATTCTTGCATTTCCCAATTCCATTTTAATCCGGTTAGTATTTGCAGTTTGACAGCTCTGGTTTAGTGAATACAAAGCTAGCCAAGAAGTCTTAGAGCACCGGTTTCACATCCACACTCTTGACACAAAGTGGCCGTGAAACCCTACACAGCTCACTTAATTTCTCAGTGAAGCTCTCTAAAACTAATATGCAGAAAAGTTGCCTAAGTGTTCTGCATTGGTAAATAGTTTCCTCACAGCAGTTCCCTATACCAAATATAGTTCTGGACAAAAGAAAAAAAATGACCACTGCTATGTCTACTGACTTACCTAAATTTATAAAGCTTATTTAGGGGCAAAGCTAAGAAAAGATCCCAAGAACAGCACTACCAAAACAGAAAAGAATCATACTACATTTTGGCTGATCTTGCTCTCCCTCTCTCCCCACATTGCCTCAAATCCTTCCTATTTCTAAAAGAATTTAGCAAAGATCACATGAAAGTAAAGGAAAGGGGTGGAAATATAAGGGTGATGGAGGATTTTATCAAGATATTTGTCAGAGGGAGAGAGAGACACGGATGGTATAAATGACCCCTCCTGGGCAGAGTTGGGATTGACTGCCCAAGCTCCTTGAAAAATTCTAATAGTCAAAAAAAAATGTTTAAAATGGGGGAGGGGGGATGGCTAGGTGGCACAGTGAATAGAGAAACGGCCCTGGAGTCAGGAGGACCTGAGTTCAAATCCAGCCTCAGACACTTAACACAAAAACCCAGCTGTGTGACAGTGGGCAAGTCACTTAACCCCAATTGCCCTACCTTCCCCCCTCCAAAAAGCAAAAAAAAAAAAAAAATTCTAATAGTCATTGCAATAACAGTAATCATTGATTTGTTAAAATGTAAGTTCCTTTAGAGTAAGAAATGCTTCATTCATTGAAACTGTATCCAGGGTCTAGGTCATTTGTTGTTTTTCAGTCCTTTGGTTGTGTCCAAATCTTCGTGATCCCACTCACCATAGCACGCCAACACTGACCTCAGAGTTTTCTGGGCAAAGATACCAAAGTGGTTTGTCTTTTCCTTCTCCAGTGGATTAAGGCAAACAGAAGTTAAGTGACTTCCCCAGGGTCACAGAGCTAGTAAGTATCTGAGGTTGGATTTGGAATTCAGGTCTTCCAGACTCCAGGTCCAGTGCTCCATTCACTGAGCCACTTAGCTGCCTGGCTTAGCACATAGTAGGTGCCTAACAAATGTTTCATTCATTGATTGATCTATTCCAAGTTTAAATTTATATAGGTTTCTTCACAACAGCCTTTGAGGAAAATAATGAAAATATTTTTATGCCCATTTTACAGATTAGGAATCTCTGTCTCAGAAAGGTTAAAAACCTTGTCCAAGGATATAGGCTAACAAATAGCCAGGCATAGGATGATGGGATCATTGAATTGGAGCTGGAAAGTAACTCTGAGATTTTCTAATACTATTCTCCCATTTTACAGATGAGGAAACTGATGCCCAAAGTGTCCAAGGTCATAAAGGATTCCAACCCAGACCATAGAGCTGGAATTCGTCAGCAACTATTTATTAAGCACGTGTTGTGTGTCTGGAACTAAGTGCTGAGGGTACAAAGAAAGGCAAAAGACAATCTCTTCTCTTAAAGAGTTCACAGTCTAATGAGGACACAATATAAAAACAACTATTTACAAAAAAGATATAGACAGGATATATTGGAGGTAGTCTCCAGAAGAAGAAAGCTAGAATTAAGAGGGATTTAGAAAGCCTTCTTGTAGAAGGTGGAATGTTAGCTTGGATTTAGGGAAGCCATGAAAGCTGAGGGAAAGACGAAGTGGGAGAGGATTCCAGGCATTAAGAACAGCCAGTGAGAATTCCAAGTAGAGAAATAGAGCGTCTTGTTCAAGGAAGAGCATGGATGCCCAACATCACTGACAGGGGTGAGGGAGCGGGTTGGGAGTAAGATTGGCAAGGTGGAGAGGACCTTAGAAGCCATCATGCCCAATAGCCCGCCACTCCTCATTTTTGAGACGAGGAAACTGAGGCACTGAGCGGTTAGGTGACTTTTCTGGGGGTCACATAACTAGTAAGTGTCTGAGGCGGAATTTGAAACTGGTGCTCAGTCGATTGACTATATACCATGCTGCCCCTCAGATCCAACCTTCTTTACACTACATGGAACTTCCTCTAAGACCAAGAGAGAATTCTTGCCAAATAACACAGAGCTTTTCTGACTTCTCTTTCCTTTTGCTTACCGTAGCATCCATCAGTTAACACAAGTTGCCAGGGCTCGGAGAACGAAAAAAACCTGGGGGGTTGGGGTGGGGTTTGAGTAAGAAAAGGCGAAACCAATAAACTTCCTCCAACAAACAAATGGGAGCGTGGGATCCAGGAATCTGACAAGTCCGGGAAGCACTCGCTAAATAAACAGTTCTTGGCCCAGCGTGGGACCGGGCTGATGCCAGGTAAGTGGCGGAATGCAGAGAGAAGCAGGGTTAGCAGGGCGCCCAAGCTGCCCAAGAGAGAGAGCGCGCCAGCTCTGGGAAGTGCAGGGAACCCCGTGGGCTATCTGGGGGCTCTGCGTCCCACGAAGCTCTTTAGAGCAGAGGAGGGTGGCTTGGCGCCAGACAGGGGAGGATCGCTGTACTGGGGATCAGAGGAGACAGGAGCAAGGGACTGACCTGAGGCTGCCATGGCAGAGACTGGAGGGGAGCCCAGCTCACATCCCGGGCCGTAGGATCTCCTGTAATTCTGCCGAGGGCGGGAAGGAGGCCGGGGAAAGGCAAAGAGGCTCCAGCTTCTGTTCCGGGGACTCCCGCTTTGCTTTCGGACTGGGCTGGGCAGCGGCGGCGCTTCCTCGGAGCCGTCGGGGGCGGAGGGACTGACCCGCCCCGCCCCCGTGGGCTGGCCGCAGCGGTACTGGCGGCGGCGGCCGCCGGGGCAGTGGGGCGGGGGAGAAGCCCAAAGGGGGCAGCCCAGCTGCCTCTCGGCAGGCTGGCAGCACCACCTGGAGTTGGACGCCGTTGAGTAGGGGAAGTGAGAGTTGGGGGTCGAACCAGGAGCCCCCTTCCTCCCCTCAGACACAGTCCCCCCGCGGCCCTCCCGGTTCCCCCCACCCATGACATCCTCCTGTAGACAGTTGGGGCAGAACGAGACAAGCCCTACTGGGTGCCCTCCAAAATCTCCCCATCCACAGGCTTAAAGGACAGCCTGATGGTATACTGTGGGAAAGGGAAAGGCCCTAAGGACCCCACTTCTGTCTTAGGAATTGGGGGTAGGTGTGTACATGATGAGCACCGGCTGGCAGATACTCCTTCTCCCTTGGGGTTACCTCCCTGAGTCAGTACCCTAGGCAGGAAATAGATGGGGTGGGGAGAAGAGGAGAAAGAGTAGGGGTGACTCTTGGGAATTGGTCCCCCATGGGACAGCTTAGCTCTTGAGTTCTCTTCAGTTACCTTTCTGCAAACTCCTCAGGGATTTGGCCCCTTACTACATTTCTCCTTTTCTCTCCTGCCCCATCACCCTTGGACCACAGGCACAGCAGGCTGGACATTAAGCACCAAGTCCTAATTAGAGGAAATGGTGAATCATGGAAGGCAAGTGGCACCATTAAATGCCATATGAAATTCAAGTTAACATATAGTTATAAAATGCCTATGAGAGGCAACCTCAGAACCAGAAAGACTTGAGTTCAAGATTCTCTTACCCACTAGCTGTGTGACCCTGGGCAAATCACAAGTTTTCAATGCCCACTATAAACTACAGGAAAAGTGTCATTTTACACTGGTAGAGAGGTTTCCCTCACTGGGAGTTTCCGGGACCAATGAAATCACTGGTGTAGTTCTATCTTGGGTCCTAGGGATGTGAACATGTAAAGTGACAAAGTCTCTGCCCCTGTGAAGCTTACCACCTGATAGGAGAGCACAAGTATGAAAGATGCCAGGAAGGTAGAAACAAAGTGTTCTCCAAACACATGAGAAAGAAGAGTTAACTTTCAACAGGATCAGAAAAGGCTTCATGGAGAAGTGGGGCAGCTGAGCTGGGTGTTGAAAGAAGGGAAGGATTTCAACAGCTGGAGATGAGAGGCACTGCACTTCAGGAATGTGGGATGGCCTGCAAGAATGCAGGGACTAGGGGGCACAGGGCGGCATGCAATCACAGAAGAGCTTGTCTAGTTCAATGGGAAAGAGAGTGTATGAAGGAGAATAATGAAAATAAGGCTAAGAAGGTAGGTAAGAGACAGATAGTGGTAAGCTTGAAATAGCAACAGGAAGTTGTTGAAAGCTCTTAAGCAAGGGTGTGATAAATGAATGAATGAAAAAACAATAAATTAAGAGGTTTTAGCTACAAGTTAGACGGAAAAGCCCCATGAACCTTAGAATATAAAAGCAAAGTTGAAGTTAATGTAATTTCCATTGATGAAACCATATTTCTTTTTAAATTATTTATTTTTAACATTTTTTTTTATTTTGAATTTCAAATTCTCTCCTTTCCTCCACCCACTGAAAAGGCTAACAATATGATATCAATTATACATGTGAAGTCATGCAAAACATATTTTCATCTTAGCCTTGAAAGAAAAAAAAAGGGAGAGGGAGGGAGGGAAGTAAGGAAGGAAGAGAGAAAGAAAGGAAGGAAGGGAGAAAGAAAGAGAGGAAGGAAGGAAGGAAGGAAGGAAGGAAGGAAGGAAGGA
>NW_027187330.1:1497191-1504914 GCF_028583685.1 Petaurus breviceps papuanus
AAAAAAAAAAAAAAAAAAAAAAAGAATTCATCAATTCTGTCTCTGGAGGTGGATAGCATTTTTCATCAAGGTCCTTTGGAATCATTTGGGATTATGGTATTGAGCAGAGTAGCAGTCCTTCACAGTTAATTGTCCTTACAATATTGCTATTACTTTATTACAATGTTCTCCTAGTTCTACTCACTTCACATTACATCAGTTCATATAAGTCTTTCCAGGCTTTTTTGAAACCATACTGCTCATTATTACTTATAGCACAATAGTACTCCATCACAATTATATGCTACAGCTTGGTCAGCCACTCTCCAATTGATGGGCATCCCCTCAACTTCCAATTTTTTTGCCACAACAAAAAAAAAATCTGCTGTAAATATTTGTGTACATATAGGTCCTTTTCCTTTTTCTCTGATTTCTTTGGGATATAAACCTAGTAGTGGTGTTGCTGAATCAAAGAATATGTACAGTTTTATAGCCCTTTGGGTATAATTCCTCCAGAATGGTTGGACCAGTTTGCAATTCTAGCAACAGTGCATTAGCATTCCAATTTTTCCACATCCCCTCATTTGTCATTTGTCACCTTCCTTTTCTGTCATGTAGCCAATCTGAATCATATCCATTTCGGAGGTTGAACTGTTTGAAAGTTCCGGGGACTTTGGTGGTAAGCATTTTCTTCTCCCTATCTTCAAAGCTGTGGGAACTGCCCAAAATCAACAAGTCAAGTCAATAAACATATATTAAACACTACCTCAGTACCAGAGATTGTGCTAAACTCTGTAGATACAAAGAAAGGGAAAAAACAGCTCATGCCCTCAAGGAGATTACAACCTAATCAAACAGCTATGCAGGAACATGAGATAGATAGATACATACATACATGTATGCACACATGCATGCATACATATATACATACATACATACAATTGGGGGTAGTCTCTGAGTGAAGACATTAAGGAGGTCTGTGAAAGGTTCTTTGAAGAAAGAGGAATTTTTTTTTCTGAAAAATTGAAGGAAGCCAGGAGGTGGAGATAAGCAGAGAGAGAATTCTTGTTATGAGGGAAAGTCAGTGAAAATGTATAGAAATATATAAATAAAAATATAAAATGTATATCAGGAAATGTAGTATTGTGTTTGAGGAGTAAGGAGGACAAAATTAGTCAGTTAACAAGCATGTATTAACTTTTTCTATATGCCAGGCACTATGCTAAATATAAATATAATAAATCCTGAGAATCCAAGCACAAGCAAAAACAAAGTTAGTCCCTGCCCTCAAGCAACTTACGTTCTAATTGGAGGCTGACAACACATAAAAGGAAACTAAAGAAAGATGGGGGATGGGGCAGAACTAAGGTAGGTAAAGTCCTGTGCAGATAAGTCTGGAGTGAAGCCTGGAAAGGAAAGAAGGCATGGCTGGCCTGGACAGATTCCTTAAAATGGAGGTTCTTGAAGGAGCCAGCCAATCAAAGACAAAGGACAAGGGGCTAGAAAGTGCTTCCAATATGAGAAGTATTCCAGGGACAGAGTGAGCTTCTAAGACCAAGTGGTACCCATGGTAGACAAAGTCCCATGGAGATGAGTTAAAAGTGTAGCCCAGAGAGGAATGGACAAGTAAATGATAAATTCTTGTTGACTGGTTGACAATGCCATTAGACCGCAGAATACAGGGAAAGGAGTAAAGTGTGAGAAGACTAGAAAGGGAGGAAGGGCCAGATTATAAGGGGCATTAAAAGTCAAACTGGATTTTATATTTGATCTCAGAGGCACTAGATTTTTTTCACTACAGAGTCAGCACACACTCCAGGAAAACCACATTGGTAGCTGAGAGGAGATTGGACTGGAGTAGAAGAAATGAAGCACTGAAATCATCCAGGAGGTTGTTCCTTTGGTTAGAAGCTAGGCTGGAAACAGAGCAGGTGGTCTGGAGGATACTGATATTCCCTGGACTCTTGGGCTCAGAGGCCAGAGCTATGTCCCTCAGGGTCTAAAGGGAGGTAGTAATGGCACTGATGGTGGCGGTTTTGCCCACCTGGCATGTGCTGTCTCCTATTTTTCCCTCCTAGAGTCTTCAGTTAGTACAGCTTGCCTAAGGGAACACATCCTCCAGTGCCATAGGAATGCTTGCTTCAAATCCCTTGCTCCAGCTCTCCCTTTCCAAAAAATACTTTGTCCCTAGAATCTCAATTCTCTAAATCTTCTACCAGCCTTCAAGGCAAGGTCACAACCTGTGACTCTTGAGCCAGGGGTCAGTCCTCAAAATAAGGGCCAATCCTATGTAGTATGATATAAGATGCTTCACTATGGCTTCCCCCTCTACCCTCACTCCCCCCAAAAGCCAACTCTTCCACCTTCTCCTATAGAATTGTCCTCTACCTAAGCCTAGCCTGAAATTTTCACTCTGGAGGGGTTAGATTAAACACGTCATGTCTCTGGAAAAGCATTCTCCAAATGGCCATACTCCCTGGGAACCAAATCTTTCACCTTAACACACACTAATCAACAACTTGGATTAATTTGGACAGAGTGCCAGATGTGAAGTCAGGAAGATTCATTCAAATCTGACCTCAGATACTCACTAGCTGTGTGACCCTGGGCAAGTCACTTAACCCTCTCTGTCTCAGTTTCCTCATCTGTAAAATAAGCTTGGAGAAGGAAATGCCACTCCAGTATCTTTGCCAAGAAAACCCAAAATGGGGTCATGAAGAGTTGGACACAATTAAATCATCTAAACAACAAAAGTCTGTTGTAACTTTCAGGAGAAAAATGTTAGGCCTTAAGTTATTGTTATTGGAGTAGAATGGGCAAAGATTCTGAAGGACCCTGCTAAGGAAGTGTAGTTCTAGATAGGGATATTACAGTTAGGGAAGGAAGAAAGGAAAAAAGCATTGATTGGATACCTACTATGTGGCGGGCACTGTGCTAAATGCTTTACAAATGTTATTTCATTTGATCCACATAATAACTCTGGGAGATAAGTGCTATTATTACCTCCAACACCAAACCAAGTTCACACCACTTGTAAGCATCTGAGGTCAAATTTGAACTCGGGTCTTCCTGATTCCAGGTCTAGTGCTGCAGAGCACCTAGCTGACTTTGGTATCTAGAGTAGCAACTGAAAGGGCAAGGCAGGTGATATTTATGTGTCTGTAGTTCTCTAAAATCAACTATATTTGTAGATAAAGGTAAAAAAAAAAGCCTATCCTCTCCCCATTAGGTAGAATCTCCATGCACATACAAAATTATAATATGGCTCTCATCCTCAGGCTTCCTGTAGCCATGGGTCCTTCCTGGGACCATACAGCAACACTACAATGGTCAGGCCCTGAGTCTAACATTCAAAAGCCTTCTATAGCTTCATCTAAAATGTCTTACTTGCCCAAAGGCATTTCTCAGGTTATGTATTGGGGTCATAGTTTCAGAACTCAAAGAAACCCTAGGGCTAGGAAAGATTTGGCTTTCCTGTGGGGTCTGCCTTTTTTAGAGGAGTGGATTCAAAGTCTATTCTGAGAACACCTGGGGGTTCTTCAATGGGACACACTCAATTCTTCTGCAATTTAGCAGGCAGATGCAGATGGCACCTCCATTGGTGCATGGGACCATGTCTCCACATTCTCTTCTCCTACTTCTGTCTTCCTTCATCTCAAGCTCCCTGAAGCAGAAAACCCATGCAACCATGAAAAAGAAATTAGGACAGCCTCCCAACCTTGTAATTCAACTGTGAAAGTTAAAGAAAAGTTAAAGAAAAGTCCTGGACATGCATTCTCATTTAGTCTGAAGACCAACCTACTATAGTATGAGAATTGGCAAAAGAGAATTGCTATCGTCCTTCAAGACTTAGCGCCTATCCTGTCTCCTACTTGGGAACTTCCCTGAATGCCCTAGCTATCAGTGCCTCTCCCCATCTCATCCTGGCACATAAAAGGTGCTTAATAAATTCTTGGTGATTGATAGAAGAGTCAATATGATTCTTACAGAAAACAAACTTGTTTTTTAATCTTCTCAACGTCTTGTTCATACTAGTTCTCCCTTGAGATTCCAAAATCTTGTACAATATAACATCCCAGAAATTAGAAAATTATTTTAAATTTTAGATCACATGTCAGTGGTCAACAGCTCCATAAAGAAAAGGGGTGAAGGGGCAGCCAGGTAGCACAGTGAGTAAGAGCACCGGCTCCAGTGTTGAGATGACCTGGAGATCGAGTCCTGGGCTCAGACACTTAGCACCCACCCAGAAACACCTGGCCGTGTAGCCTTGAGCAAGTTACTTAACCCCAATTGCTTAGGGGTGGCCAGGTGGCTCAGCGAGTAAGAGCACTGGCCCCAGTGTCAGGATGACCTGGATCAAATCCGGGCTCAGATAATCAGCACCACACCCAGAAATAACTGGCCATGTAACCTTGAGCAAGTTACTTAACCCTGATTGCTTTAAAAAAAAAAAAAAAGAAAAGGGGTGAAAGGGCTGGCCCACCATGGTCCAGGTAGAACATCTTTTCATAGATATACATTTTCCTGAAACTACTAGAATAAATTGATTTACTGCAAAATAGACCCCCCCAAGTTGAAAAAATTGAACTCTAGAAACTATTTTTAACTGAATATTTCATTGAAACTTACGTGTAATTGATAATGAGCTACTCTTTCTGACAGTAACAAATTCAGCTAAATTAAATTCAGCAAATGTGCCAAGCATTGTAGTAGGTACTGGTAATAAGAAGTCAAAAGACAACAATCCTTGTGTTCAACGGGTTTACAATCTAATGGGAGGCTTGAATATGAGCCTAAGTACGATATAAGGTATATTAGGGTAAAGGCAAAAGGGACCTAGACAAAATACAATAAAAAGATATGAGGAGAGAAGGATCATTTTCTGGTGAGGAGGTCAGGACAGGCCTCATAGGGCAGGTATCTCTTAATCTCCTCCTTGAAGGAAGAGAAGGATTACAACAGGTAGAGATGAGAAAGGATTGCTGTCCAGGCCTAAAGTACAGCCTCTTAGAATTCAGAGGCATAAAGGTACAGGGTGAGGCCAGAAAATAACTGGGAGTCCACTTTTGGTTAGAATGTAGAATGTGTGAAGGGAAGTAGAGGGAAATAGGTCTAAAAATACATAAGCTGCAAACACATTGTGGATGGCTTTAAATGCCAGACTAAGGATATTATGAACATAATATCCCATATATACTAAGGTATTTAAGCAGAGAAGTGACATTGTCAGACCTTTGCATTAAAAGCTTATTTGTGGTCAAAATGGCAAAGTACAGGCATCAACTCAGCTAAACTCTCCTAACATTCCACTCCAAACAACTTTAAAATAATGCCTCAAATCAAATGATGGAGTGGCAAAATCAACAAAAACTCAGAGTGAGCCAGTCAAAGTCAACTTAGGAGGGAGGCAGGAGAAAGAGGTCTGTGCCACCAGAAAGTCAGCCCAGAGCAGGACATACTGAGATAACATCAGCAGCAGGCCTTGGACACAGCTTCAACAGCAATAGCTGCAACACCTTTGGGAACTCTTAGCCCAGAGATGGTAAGGGAGTCACACAACTGGTCAGAAAGAGATTACAGGGCACCCTTTGCTGGCACTGGGTGCAGGACCCTGTTACATTGCCCATATGTAGTCCCAGGTCATGGTTTTGGGGTGAAGAGAAGCACTAGCACATGTAGCCCCAAGAGAGCAGGAGACCTGGTCGGTGAAGAGTGCTTGTGCTCATTCACAAGGGAGCAGGGACCCAGGTCTCAGTCCCAAAGCAGAAAGGAGAACTGGTGCTTGTGGCTACAGGAGAGCAGAGGACCTGGTCACAGTTCCAGGGCCAAGAGGAGCACTAGCATTTGTGGCTGCAGAGGAATAATAAAGTCACTTTCAGGGTAAAGACCAGAGCAAAGGCCAGGAAAGCAATGCCCACACCTTCCTTGGAAGCACCAAACTTACAGACCCCTGGAACTAGTTTTGAAAACAGTAGCATAAAAAACCTGAAGTTTGGGACAGTGCCCCCTTCACCCTGGGAGCAGAGCCCAAGTTTAACATAAGGTTTAAAGTCAAGAAGTAGGCTGGGGAAAAAAGCTGACAAAAAAAAAAACAAATCTGACTGTAAAAAAACTACTACAATGGCAAGGAAGATCAAGACATAAACTCAGAAGAAAATTATTTCAAACAACTACAGGCAAAGCCTCAAAGGGGAAAAAATGTGATTTGAACACAAGCCCAAGAAGAGAACTTGGAATAGATCAAAAAGGATTTTTAAAATCAGATAAGAGAGGTAGAGCAAAAAGTGGGAAAAGAAATGAGATTGCTGCTAGAAAATTATAAAATTTTGAAAACAGTTTGATAAAAGAAGCACAAAAAAATACTGAAGAAAATATCAACTTAAAAATAAAGAATTAGCCAAATGATAAAAGATGCATCAAAATCCACTGAAGAGAAAAAATAGAGGAAAAGGAACAAAAATTCACTAAAGAAAAGAACTTCTTAAAAAGAAGGTCAAATGAAAAAAGAGGTACAAAAGATCACTGGAGAAAATAATTCCTTAAAAATTACAATTGGGTAACTGGATGCTAATAACTCCATGAGATGTTAAGAAACAATCAGAGTCAAAAGAATGAAAAAATAGAAGAAAATGTGAAATTTTTCATTGGAAAAACAACTGACCTAGAAAATAGATCCAGGACAAATAATCAAAGAATTATTGGAGTACCTGAAAGCCATGATCAAAGAAAGAGACATAATATTTCAATGAATTATCAAGGAAAACTACCCTGACATCCTAGAATCAGAGAATAAAATAAAAATGGAAAGAATCTGCCAATCACCTCCTAAAAGAGATCCCAAAATGAGAACTCCAAGAAATATTATAGGCAAATTCCAAAGCTCCTATGTCAAGAAGAAAATATTGCAAGCAACCAGAAAGAAACAATTCAAACATTGTGGAGCCATAGTCAGGATCACACAAGATTTATCAGCTTCCACATTGAAGAAGCAGAGGGCTTGGAATATGATATTTGTCAAGGTAAAAGAGCTAGGATTATAATCAAGAATCACCTACCCAGAAAAACTGAGTGTAATTCTTCAAGGGGAAAAAATATATATTTAATGAAAGAGGACTTTCAAGAATTCCCAAATGAAAAGACTAGAGCTGAATAAAAAACTGACATCCAAACACAAAATTCAAGAGAAGTATAAAAAAATAAAAATGAAAGAAAAGTCATAAGGGACTCAATAAGGTTAAACTGTTTATATTCTTATACAAGTAACTCCTAAGAACTTCATTATTATTAATGCAGTTAGAAGGAGTATACATAGACAGGGCATGGGTATGAGTTGACTTTGATGGGATGATTTCAAAACAAAAACAAAACCTTAATGGGTGAAAAAGAGGGATGCACTGGGAGAAGGTGGAAGGGAAAGGAAGACTGGTGAAAATGATCTCACATAAAGTAGATACACAAGGAAGAACTTTTACAATGGAGGGGAAAATAAAAAGGGAGTGATGTATAATACTTGAACTTCACTTTCATCACAATTGGTTCAAAGAAGAAATACATACACACTCTGTTGGGTATAGAAATCTATCTTGTGCAACAGGGAAGTGGGAGGAGAAGGGGATGAGAAGGGTCAGAGCTGATAGAATGGAGGGTGGATCAAGAGAGGCAGTGGTCAGAAGTAAAACAAACTTTTGAGGAGGGATAAGAGAGAGAGAGAGAGAGAGAGAGAGAGAGAGAGAGAGAGAGAGAG
>NW_027187330.1:1505014-1585852 GCF_028583685.1 Petaurus breviceps papuanus
GAGAGAGAGAGAGAGAGAGAGAGAGAGAGAGAGAAGGACAAACAAGGGGAAAATAGGATGGATGGAAATACATAGTAATCATAACTGTGAATGTGAATGGAATGAACTCACATATAAAATTGAAGCACATAGCAGATGATATTAGAAACTAGAATCCAATAATATGTTGTTTACAAGAAACCCGCCTGAAACAGAAAGAGACACACAGAGCAAAAATAAAGGGCTGGAGCAGAATCAATTATGATTCAACTGAAGTAAAAAAAAAAAAAAAGCAAGTGCAACAATCATGATCACAGAAAAAGCTATATTTTGCTAAAAGGTATCACAGATAATGAAGTAACATCAATATTAAATATATATGCACCAAATGATACAGCATCCTAATTCTTAAAGGAAAAGTTAATTGAGTTACATGAGGAAATAGACCATAAAACTATGCTAGTGGGGGAATTCAATTTTCCCCTCTCAGGGCTAGATAAATCTAACTATAAAATAAATAAGAAAGAAGTTCAGGAGATGAATAGAATTTTAGAAAAGTTGGATATGAAAGACTGCTGAAGAAAATTGAGTGGAAACAGGAAAGGGTGTAACTTTTTTCCCAGTAGTACATAGCACTTTCACAAAAATAAATTTAATGAGCCATGAGGACCATTTTAGATACATTTTTGTTGATCACATATAGAACCTTGTAAGACTAAAATTTGATAATTTTAAGAAAACAAGCAAAATGCTCAAATAAATGACATTTTGTTTCCCTTGTCAGTCTTAATATCCTGACTTGTCTCTTGTTCCACTATACTACTAAATTGCACCCATTACTTCCAATGGAACACAACAAGAAAATTGTAACCAAGGAAAAGTAGGTTATATATAGAAAAAAAAAGCTGACAATTTACTTAAAATCTGAAATGTCAATTCTGAAGTACATCAAGATGCTCTCCAAATAGATAATACAGCTACTCATTGAACACTACTAAAATCACCAGTGCTTCTAAAATGAAATCATTATAGCGACACCAGATAATTAATATTGTTTTCCAACTCCTAACAAATCAAATGCCAGAGTTAAAAACTGATGATTGAAGAAATATCTTTAGTCTAACTAAAACAGTATCTTTTATAAGTATAGATAGGCACCTCATCTGATAATAGCTATAAAAGCAGGAGAACCCGTCTTTTTCCTCAATGAAAGCTATTACGTACTAATTTATTAAGACTGATTAATAGCAAAATATTCTTTGCAGAGTAGTAAACAAGTAAAATAGGGCAGCAAGGTGGCACAGCAGATACAGTGCCAGAGCTGGAGTCAGGGAGACCTAAGTTCAGACACTTATTAGCTGTGTCACCCTAGGCAATTCACTTAACCCTGTTTGCCTCAGTTTCCTCATCTGTAAAGTGAGTTGGAAGAAACAGCAAACCACTTCAGTATCATTGCCAAAAAAACCCCAAATGGCATCACAAAGAGTCAGACACAACTGAAATGATTGAACAAGTACAACACTAATATTAATGAGCTTGTTTCTGGTAAAAAATAATTTCATATTATAAATTGTCTCACTTTTTGTAACTGGTACAAAAAAGTTGCAAAAAATTTAAGAATGTGTATCTTCCACTACTAGTGGTATAGTTATCAAGATTTTCTTCCCCACTGAAATGATCATTGCTTTATCAAAACATAGTTCTTGCTCATCACTACTTCCAAATAACTTTCATTTATATTGTACAGTTTCTTACCAGAAGCACAATATTTATGGAAAGGCATATGGAAAGATCAAACATACCACATAAATGTATTTGCAATTTTGATAAGTTTCTTGGTACAAAATATCCAAGCCAACTATAGGTACACTGTAATGATAACTAACATAAAAATTAATGCTCAACAAATACTACATTTGCAAACAGCCCAAGGGCAAAGGTAGCTATGTAAAAGGGGCTATTTTCCCCCCAAACCAACAGCACTCTTGAAGGTATTATATTTCTATATCTGTGTTTCAACTAATTGTACTTAATTGAAACATTAAAATTTTGACATTTAAAAATTAAAACTAAATAATCTCATTCTAAAGAATGAGTGGTCCAACTGGAATATAGTATGGCAGAAACTGGGCATAGACCATTATCTAACACCATACACCAAAATCAAGTCTAAATGGGTGTATGATCTAGGTATAAAGGCTGATACTGTAAGCAATCTGGGAAAGCAAGGAATAGTTTACCTGTCAGATGTGTGGACAGGGGAAGACTTTATAATCAAACAAGAATTAGAGAGCATTATAAAATGCAAAATGGATAATTTTGATTGCATTAAATTGAAAAGCTTGTGTACAAACAAAGCCAATGTAACCAAGATTAGGAGGGATGTGGAAAATTGGGAAAGAATTTTTACAACCAATGTCTCTGATAAAGGATTCATTTCTAAAATATACAGAGAACTGAGTCAAATCTATAAGAATACAAGTCATTTCCCAATTGATAAATGGTCAAAGGATGTGAACAGGCAGTTTTCAGAGGAAGAAATTAAAAATATATATAAGCATATGGAAAAATGCTCTAAATCACTACTGATTAGAGAAATGCAAATCAAAACAACTCTGAGGTACCACATCTCACCAGTCAGATTGGCTAAGATGACAAAACAGGAAAGACAAATGCTGGAGAGGATGTGGAAAAATTGGAACACTAATGCATTGCTGGTGGAGTTGTGAACTGATACAACCTTTCTGGAGAGCAATCTGGAATTATGCCTAAAGGGTTATAAATAATTTCAAATCCTTTGACCCAGCGATACCACTTCTAGGGTTGTATCCCAAAGAGATCATAGAAGTGGGAAGAAGACCCATATGTACAAAAACATTTATAGCAGTTCCTTTTGTGGTGGCAAAGAATTGGAAATTAAGGGGGTGCCCATCAACTGGGGAATGGCTGAACAAGTTGTGGTATATTCATGTAATGGAATACTATTGTGCTATAAGAAACGAGGAGCAGATGGACTTCATATTTACGAACTGATGCTGAGTGAGAAGAGCAGAAGCAGGAGAAATCTGTACACAATTACAGACACAACATGTGTGTGATGACCAACTTTGATAGACTGTACTCTTCTCAGCAATGCAGGGTTATAAGTCAACCCCAAAAGACTCATGATGGAGAGATATGTCTACATTCACAGAAAGAACTAGAAAGAACTGAGTTTGAATCCAGATTGAAGCAAATTACCTGCTCTTTTTCTTGTTTGGTTTTGTTTCCTCTTTCCCTTTGTTCATTCTATCTGATACAATCCTTCTTTTTAACCTGACTAATGTCTAATGTGAAAGTATTTGCAGATCCTATACTTGATTGTATGCCGCCATGGTGGGGAGGAAGGGGAGGGAGGGAGAGAAAACTTGAAACTCAAGAAATTGTGGAACTGAATCTTGTAAACTAAAAGTAAACAAAAAAATTAATATAGACACAAAAAATTTTTTAAAAATGAGTGGGCCAAAGAACAAATCATAAAAACAATAAATAATTTCATTAAAGAGAATGACAATAATGAGACAACATACTAAAATTTATGGGATGCAGAAAAAGCAGTAGGTAGGGGAAAATTTATATCTCTAAATACATCAATAAAATATAGAAACATCAAATCAATAAATTGAGCATGCAGCTGAAAAAAAAACTAGAAAAAGAACAAATTTAAAAATCCCCAGTTAAACACCACATTGGGAATCTTGAAAATCAAAGGATAGATTAATAAAATTAAAAGTAAAAAAAAAAAATTTAAATTAATAAATAAAACCAGGAGCTGGTTTTATGGGGGGAGGGGGAGGCAATAAAATAGACAAGTCATTGGTTAATTTTATTTTAAAGGAAATGAAAGAAGAAAATCAAATTATCAGTATCAAAAATGAAAAGGGTATGGGGGTGGCTATGTGGTGGGGTGAATAGAGCATCAGCCCTGGAGTCAGGAGGACCTGAATTCAAATCTGGCCTCAGACACTTAACCACAAATCAGACACACACACACACACACACACACACACACACACACACACACACACCAAAAAAAAAAAAACTAGCTGCATGACCTTGGGCAAGTCACTTAACCCCAAATGCCCCTCCAAAAAAAAAAGCAAAAAAATGAAAAGGTTAAATGTACCACCAATGAAGATGCCAAATTATATGCCAATAAATTAGACAATATAAGTGAAATGGATGAATATTTACAAAACTATAAATTAATCAGATGAACAGAAGAGGAAATAGAATATTTAAATAACCCTATCACAGAAAAAGAAATTAAACAAGCCATCAACGAGTTCCCTAAGGAAAAAATTTTCACTTTCTTTTTTTGCACTTACTTTTTCTTTTACAATGTGGTTAATATGGAAATATTTTTGCATGATTTCACAAGTATAATTGATATCACATTTCTTGACTTCTCCATGAGTGGAGGAAGGGTGGGAAGGGTGGGAATAATTCAGAACTCAAAACTTTTTTTAATGAATGTTAAAAATAAATAATAATTTTTTTCAATAAAAGATTATTTGGGTAGCTTTGTGAAGCCTGAATTGGAAGGGAGAGAGACTAGAGATCACATATTTCAGGCTACAAATAGATACAATCGCTTGTGAAGAGTCTTTCTAATTAAAGGAAATAAAACCACAGCATTGGCGTAAAAGAAGATGCAGGAAGACAAACTGTTTTGATAGTCTTTTTTCCCACTTAAAAAAGATTGATGACTTTTAAAAATATCATAGTCATTACCTGCTATATTCTACTTTACACCTGACCCCATTGAATTCTCTCTCATAAGAAAGAAAAACAGTTCATCAAAACCATCGAAACAAAGTAGCCTCATATGACAATACATGCAGTGCTCTACCTGGTAATCTTTAAAACTGCATCAATGGCCCAGGACCACAGAAATCTTATCTAGTAAATCAAAGATTAAAGATTGGTCAGTGTATGCTGCAAATGTTCTTGCGTAACTCTGAACTATTTTCTTGAGACAGAATAAGGTTCAACAGTCCAATTTCTGCCAGACTGCTGCCCAGCTTTCCAAGCAGTTTTTATCAGACTGTATATTCTTCCTCCAATGTTTGAGGTTTGGAGGTCTAATTAAATACTATGCTACTGTTTGTTTGATTCTATATGAGTATAATCTGTTCTATTGTTGGACAACTCTTTTTTAAAAAACCAGTACCAAATAATTTTAATGAACATTACTTTATGGTTTAGTTTGAAATCTGGTACTACAAGTCCCTCCCTCCTCCTCATTCCCACTTTTTTTTCATCATTACCGTTGAGAGGTCTTGACCTTTTTTTTCCTCCATATAAATTTCATCATTATTTTTTTCTAGGTCTACAAAATATTATTTTAAGAGTCTGTTTGGGTTAGCTATATGACTCAATGGATAGAGTGCTGAGTCTGGAGTCAAGAAAACATGAGTTAAAATTCAGTCTGACACCTACTAGCTGTGTAACCTGGGCAAATCATTTAATACCATTGCCTCAGTTTCCTCAACTGTAAAATGGGGATAATAATAGAATATCACCTATCTCCTGGGGCTATTGTGAGGGTCAAATGAGATAATATTTGTAAAGTGCTTAGCAAGGTGCCTGGCACATAGTAAGTTCTATGTACATATTAGCTATTATTATTATTATTATTATAGCACTGACCTTTCCTTCTAGCACATGGACCTTTCCTCAATATATTAAGTAGGATTTATCTAAATTCAAGATCAAACATTATATGTAATGGAACAAAGTTAGAGGTCTTTCTAGTAAGATCTGAGGTAAAGCAAGTATGCCCATTAACACCACTATTATTTAATGGAAATGCTAGCTATAGCAATAAGACAAGTAAAAGAAATTGTGGGAATAAGTGTAGGTAGGCAAAGAGGAAATGAAGTTATTACTTTTGCAGATGATATGATGGGTTACTTAGAGAACCCTAGAAATTTTTAAAAATTAATTGAAATCAATAGGTTCAACAAATTTGCTGGATATAAGATAAATCCACATAAATCATCAACATTCCTAGGTATATAGATCACCCAACCAGGACATGTGCCTAGAAACCACATGGAGACCAGGTGGGAGACAGGAGCAACTGCAGCTTTGAAACAGTTCACATACTTTATAGCTAGAAAGGAAGAGAAAGAGAAGAAAGCAGGTTCATCCCCTTTATTCATCTATTGAGGCATAACATCCTTAGGCTCAATAGCTAGAGATACTTCATCATCTCTCAGTACAAAATGTATTAGAAATGAGTCATGCATGATCTTCTCATCCCAACCCCAAGCTTCTATATAGTTGTAAGGTAACAAGCAATGCTCCATAGGGTGTGGTGGAAGCAGGAGGAGGTGCCCACTATACAAATCTTCCCAAGCTTGAATCCATCACATTCATCATTTCTTACAACCCAATAACATTCTATTATATTCACATACCACAATTTGTTCATCCATTCCCCAATTTATCAACACCCATTTTGTTTCCAATTCTTTACTGTAACATAAAGTAATGTTATCAGTATTTTCATACACATGAGTTTGTTCCCTTTGTCATGAACTTTTTGGACAATATATCTTAGTAGTGGTATATCTTGCTCAAAAGATTATATACAGTTTAGTGACTTTGGAAATATAATTCAAAATTATTTTTCTAAATGGTTATGCCAGTCCTCCAAAAATGCATTAGTGTCTCTGCTTTTAGTAGAGAATATTTTGACATGGGGGCAGAGTCAAGATGGTGGAGAAAAGGCAGAGATATGCCTAGCTCTACCCAAAACCTCTCTGAACAACTTTAAATAATGCCTCAAAACAAATCCTGAAGCAACAGAGCCCATAAGGATGGGGTGAAACAACTTTGCAACCCAAGACAACTTAGAAGGTCAGCAGCAAAAGTTTGTTGCATTGGGGTGAGTGGAGTACAATCCAGTGCAGACTGGTCTCAGCAAACCAGCAGCCAGTTTTGGGATTGATTGAATTAGTAGCAGCAGCAACTGCTTCCAGAGCTCTAAGCCCATAGACAATAAAGAGGTTGAACAACTGGTCAGAAGGAAATTATAGGGGACTCTTTGCTGGCATTTGGGGCAGGACTCTGTTGCATTGCTCATACTCAGATCTGGGTCACAGTTCTGGATGGCAGTCCCAGGGCAAGGAGGAGAAGTAGCATACCAGATTTTTCAATCACAGGGGAGAAGGGACCCTTGTCACAGTTCCAAAGCAGAAAAGAGTACTTGTGTTCACTCACAGACGAGAGCACAGACCAGGAGAGTAGTGAACACACCTCTTGTTAGCTCATACCACCTTGGAAGAACTAAAAACAAGGAAGATTAAAACACATACTCAAAAGAAGACAATTAAAAAAAAACTCCTACATCCAAAGCCTCAAAGAAAAATATGAATTGGTCTCAGGCCATGGAAGAGCTCAAAAAGGATTTTAAAAATCAAGCAAGAGAGGCAGAGGAAAAATTGAGAAGAAAAATGGGAGTGGTGCAAAAAAATCTTTAAAAAGGGTCAACAGCTTGGTAAAGGAGGCACAAAAAATACTGAAGAAAATTATACCTTGAAAAACAGAATAGGCCAAATAGTTAAAAAGGTAAGAAGAATGACTTGAAAAGAAAAATTGATCAAATGGAAAAAGAGGCACAAAAATTCAATGAAGAAAAAAAAAACTCCTTATAAAATAGAACTGGCCAAATGGAAAAGGGAGTACAAAACTCATTGAAGAAAATAATTCCTTAAAAATTAGAATTGGGCAAATGGAAGCTGATTATGAGACATCAAGAAACAATAAAATAAAACTGTGAGAATGAAAAAAAATAGAAGAAAATGTGAAATATCTCATTGGAGACTCTTATGACAAGAGAATTTCTCTTGGAATCCTTATCAATTTTATGTGATTAATAATCAAATAATTTTAGAGAAGTTGGAACTGCTTGTTCCCAACCTGAAAGATTAATGTGATCTGCAAAATGCAGATGATCTCACAAGATTGCTTAGATTACCAAAATAACTTGTCCAATTGGTTTATGCATGGGAAAAATCTGTATTCTTCATCATGCCAGTCAGACTGAAGCTTCTCATTGAGAACTTGTGCAATTGAACAATTTGTTGAAAGCATCTTAATTAGTCTTTGTATGGCTTTAACTAAATCCTTTTATGGTATTATCTCTAATGTTTTTCTAGCATTTTTTTCTCTAAATCTTTGGCATCTTTATCAAGCCAATAGAAAGGCTAGCTAATTTTTTTCCTATTCTAAGCAAATAGAAGTCAAAGTTGGTTTCTATCTGTCTACTTTCTTTAGAATTTATATAGAATTAGAGAAAAAGCTTCTCCCAAAGACAGCATGAGGATTATAAGACCCTTACACCTCAGGAGTTTAGCCAAGGAATTAGAGAACCACTCTACCTGAATTTCCTTGTTTCCTACCTCTTACCTTTCTTCTTCTGTGTATAGTCAAGTTAAAAGTAACCAATATCAAATATCAAAATAAACTTATGAAAGAGATGAGCATTTTCAAAAAGATGCAGAATATTTGCCCAAATGGTAGAGTTCAGGGATGAGGAGCTGGTTATTTAGTAATCAATCACCCTGATGTTTAAGTTTAAAATATGACAATTCCCCCTAGCTTTATCACAGGGACTGCCATTTAACATAATACAAGAAGATAAATTAATAGGACAAACTGGTTTTATCTTTGGTTCCAATGTTTATCCTCAAAGCCCTTGTGACAACAACATTTCTGATTTAGGGTTCTTAAGATTCCATTAAAAACCATTGTCAGTTATAAGCTTTAAATTGTTTATAAACAGGGATGGAAAGAACATTAGAGTTCATAGAGTCCAAACCCCCTAGTTTATACTAGGGAGGGTTTTCAGAGGCATTACTTGTCTTGTCCCGGGATGCTTGTGTATGTGAGTGAGGAAAGCCTAAAAATAGACATTCACTTAGGAAGTTATTACCAAAGTGTAATCAAGAGAGAGGTAAGGGTTTGACATAATGTGGCTACAGTGGGAATGGAGAGGAGAAAAGAGATATTCAAGTTAGAATTGAAAACACTTGTCAGTTGATTGGGTACAAGGAGTAAGAAAAATGGGGAGTGAAAGTGAACAATAAAATTTTGAGTCTGGTTGATTGGTAGAATTATGATGTCATATGTATTCTGCTAGTTGATGTACCCAACTAATGTATAGGAAAATGGGGTGGAGTTGGGGGGGAAGAACTGATTGAGCACAGGGACCAGAATTTCAGAACTAAAAGGCACCTTCAGAGATCAGTTAGACCAATGGTGTCAAACTCAGGTAGAAACATGGACCACAAAACCATATAGAAAGGATCCCTAAAGGTAGCATGTTGACTTAGAAAACCACACATGTTTTTTATTTCATTTTTTATTAGTATATCAATACATTAAAATCTGATATGAAGTACATTTTAATATGGTTTAGGCCCCATTTGGTAGTTTTGTGGCCTGGTATTTTGGTTGTGTCTTTGGGGTTTTCTTGGCAAAGATACTGGAGTGGTTTGCCATTTCCTTCTCCAGTCCATTTTACAAATGAGAAAATGGAGGCAAGCAGGGTTTAATGACTTGCTCAGGGTCACACCTCTAGTAAGTGTCTGAGGCCAGATTTGAACTCAAGAAGATGAGTTTTCCTGATTCCAAGCCCAGTATTCTATCCACTGTGTTACCTAGCTGTCCCAGATCTCTATTATATACAGGCACTGTGTGCTAAGCACTGGGAGATACAAAGAATGGCAAAAACCAGTTTATCCTCAAGGAGCTCCCAGTCCAATGAGGAAGACTGCATGCAATTATGTACACACAAGAAGATATATGGAAGATGAATTGGAGATGATCTCAGAGGGAAGGCACTAAAATTAAGGGAAATCAGGAAAGTCTTCTTGCAGAAAATGGAGTTTTGACTGAGATTTGAAGGAAAGCAGTAGGCAGAGATAAGGAAAGAGAGAATTCCAAGCATAGAGGATGCCCAGTGAAAATGCCCGGAGTTAGGAGATGGAGTGTCTTGTGTAAGGAACAGGAAGGAGGCCAGTGTCACTGAAACATAGAATATGTGGAGGCAAGAAGACTGAAAATGTAGGAAAGAGCAGGTTATTAAGGGCATTAAAAATATTGTCCAAAGCTTCCATTGCTATTACTCCTTTTCATGCTAAGGTGGTAATCTCATCTTTCTTCTATATGCCATTGCAAACTGCTGCCAAAAAGTTTGCTCCAGCAGTTTTCAGAAGTCTTATGGGACTACTTGGTGAGTTCATCAGACTCCATAGAACTTAGGCTTTTAAATGGTTCAGTAATACTATTGTGGTGTAAAGGATTGCACTTAAGAGTTCAAAGAATAGAATCTGAGCCCTAGTCCTAATGCCCACCTTGTAAGCTCACACTGCTCAAAATCTCTGAGTCTCACTTTCTTTATCTGCAAAACTGAAATAAATGCTATGTGAACAACATAACTCAGGGTTGTCTTGAGGATATGAATAATGCAAAATGTCTCCATTTGTGACCTAATTTCTCCCACACTATAGTAATATTTACCACCAAATTTACACATCATCCTTATTTATATGTTTACCAGTCTCTGAAATGGATAATTTCATTTAGTGGCAAACCAAATTAGAGCTGTCCAAAGATGGAATGGAATTTGAATAGCATCCTTATTTATATATTTCCCAGTCTCTGAACTGAATATTTCATTTAGTGGCAAACTAAATTAGAGTTATCCAAAAATGAAGTGAGTTCCTTAGGGATGTAGCGTGTGTTCTCTATAAAAAGAAGTCTTTAAGTAGAGGTAAGAATCAATGAAGAAGCTTAAATATCTTTATTTGTAGGCAACACAATTGTATGCCCTGAAAACTCCAGTCAATAAGATAATTCATTGATATGATAAATAAACTGATGAAATAATAAAATACAAAGCAAGACCACAAAAAACAATTTGCATTCTTATACACCAAAAAAAAATTCAGGAAAACTGACAGAAAGCAAAATGCCCTCTATGACAATGATAAAATTCATCACTGGACATTAATTCAATTAAACTGAGCAAATACTTGTTGAGCACCTGTGAAAACCTTAACTCATCAGGAGACATAACAAGTAAAAGGAAAATTTGACATGACTTTGACAGAGATTAAGGAAGAATTTGTCAAATGGAGAGACAGTCACTGTTCACAATTATTTGAGCAAATATGGAAAAAATGAAAACATCTTCAAAATTAACTTACAAATTTAATGCAATTACAATTAAATATTAAGAGGTTATTTTGTAGAATTAAAGTCAGGATAAAATTAATAGATATAGTAGATGGACATGAATATAAAGAATGATTTTTTTTAATTACCAAAATAGACTACCAGATGTCAAAATGAAAGCAAAAATTATTTTTTTAAAAACTATCCCATGCAGGGAAAACATTGAAACAGATAAAAGGAACAAAGAAAAAACTAAAAATAGTCTGCTTTGCTCTACATTCAGACTCCATAGTTCTTTCTCTGGATGTGGATGGCATTTTCCATTATGAGTCTTTTGGAATTGTTTTAAATCCTTGGATTGCTGAGAAGGGCTAAGTCTATCAAAATCAGTTATCACAAGCTGTGGCTGTTACTGTATACAATGTTCTCCTGGTTCTTCTCACTTCATTCAGCATCAGTTCATATAAATCTTTCTATATTTTTCTGAAGTCTGCCTTCAACAACTGATCTGTGCGTGTGTGTGTGACTTTCAACTCACTAATTTCATTACTAAGATTTTATCATATAACTATCAGAAAAGGGATTTATCTGCTCAAGAACATTCATAGTTACTCTATTTATGGAACTGGAAGTGAACCTTGGTTTTATCAGTAAAGGAAACTCCAGAATGAAGAAACTCCTTCTACCAGTGCAGAGCAGCACTTCTCTGAAATTTATAGGCTTAAGACTATTGTTGCACTGAGAGGTTAAGAACCTTGTCCAGGATCTTACAACCAGAAAGTGACAAACATTGGGAGGAGGCAAGAGGGTGGGCAGGGAGCAGGGAATTAAACTCAGGTCTTTCTGGATCCAAGTTTAACTCTCTATTCTCTACATCACACATTTGTAATAGGAAAACATTGGAAATAACTTATATTGTCTACCAAATGGCTGAAAAAATTACATTAATCAAATGAATTGGCATGGAGTCACAAAAATGGTTGATATGAAGCATACAAAGACAAAAGGAAAGACCTTTATGACACATGCAAAGGGAGGTCAATCAAACCAGAACTATTTACTCCCTGATTCCCTGTAAGTATTTTTTAAAAGAAGAGAAATAAAACCAGAGACGGTAAACTTTAGTCTGCCCTAGAAAACAGCAAAAAAAGCACGGATTTTTTTGCCCATTTGTTATAATTCATTGCATCTTACCTCACTAAACGCTTAGTGTTTTGTGTAACTTAGTACATTTATTTACTATCCAGTTTATACTTTTTTAAAGTGGAAATTGGGCAACCAGTGATTTATGCTGGCGCCTTCCCTTTGTAGTTACCTTGTCTCTGCCTATCTTTGCTGCTGCTGAAATCTCTATTTTCTCCTTCTCTCTTGTCGTTTGCTCATTTGCATATTGCTTCTTCCATTAGATTGTGAGCTCTTTGATAGCAGGGACTGTCTTTTGACTTTCTTTGTATCCTTGGCCTTTGGCATGGCACCTGGCACATAGTAGGTGGTTAATAAATGCTAGCTGACTTGCTTTGATGGATGTTGAGGGTTTTCATACTTGAAGCAGGAATTGGACTAAGTCTTAGAATCTCAGAGTTAAAAGGTTTCAGGGAATATTCCTCTTTTAAAATGATCAACTTAATTATTAACTTATGTGCAAACATAAACATTCCAATCTGCAAAGTACAAAGAGTTTGTATATAAAACATGAACTTCTGCTATTTAGTTTGTTTTAAACAATGCATATGAAATTCAACAAGGGAGTAACAAAATTGACCTATACACCTCCTCTTCTAAACTTTTTTACATTTTCTTATCTATGTTTTAATGTCGTATTGTTGTTCTTTTCTTTTCTTCTTTTGCATCTCTGTCACTTTCCACTAACCCTTTTAACACACCTTTATAATAAACCCTCCCACAGTAAGCTCATTAAAACCATCCTTGGTTCAACTCCAATAGCAAAAAGTAGTCCTACTGGGGTAGTTAGGTGCTATAGTGAATAGAGCACTGGCCCTAGAGTCAGGAGGACCTGAGTTTAAATCCAGCGTCAGACACTTAACACTTACTAACCATGTGACCTCGGGCAAGTCATTTAACCCCCATTGCCCTGTCTTACCCCCTCCAAAAGAAAAAAAAAGAGTCATCCTTGTCCTTTTCTGGCTTTGGAAACAGTTACATAAAAAACTCCTTCAGAATTCTCAGCTTATCACTACTGTTACTTTAATCTGTTTATTTTGGTTTTTTTTTTTTGCCTCCTAAACCCAATACCAATCTCTCTTGCCTTCTCTGTGCACACACGAGGATTCCTATTGAAAGTCCCTTCATTTTTTTTTTGACCATTTTTTTACTACAACACTTTGATCTTGTTCAATTACATTCCCGTCCTTTAAAGCCAAGCTGAAGTACTACCTCTTTCTTCACCAAGCCCTGTGATTAATGATCTTTCCCCCTCAAACCTCACATAGAATTTTGTTTTACATCTATCTAATGCACTTATCATGTATGATTATGATGTATATTATAATTATCTGTGCACACATCTTCTTTTCTACTAGACTGTGAATTCCATCCAGGAAGAGATCATGTCTTTTTAAAAATTACATCTCTCCCAGCACTTGGTACAGTGTTATGCACACAGTAGGCCCTTAATAAATGCATATTGAATTGGTCTCTAATTTTCACTATTTCAGTTCCAATTTCTTCAACTTTTTTTTTCTGTATTTCTGTTAACTTCTGCAAATATCAATATTAATCTTTTTTTAACAGTTTCTGTATTTGCTTCTCCCCTTGAGAGATTTCTTCACATAATTTTTAACATATTCTACCCTTCTCTGATTTACTTTGATCATATCTCTTATCCTATTTTAAATTTCTTCCTGTTTTACCAAGACTTTGCTCATCTGACATCTACTACTGCCAAATTTCTCAGCTTCTGAGAGATTAATTTCTGTGATTATCATAGCATGATTAGTGTTTTTTTCACCATGCATAACATATCTCATCCACTATGTTGCATATAGTTCCCTTTCAAGTCTCCTGGCCCACTTTAAATTTTTTTCTAAGTATATTCCTCTCTCAGCATGTGTATTTTAAGTCTCCTTCCATCCTATATTCATATATTCTGTTTCCAAATACTTGACTTAATAATTGCTTTTGGCTATTTTGGTGCCTGCTTCCTGAAGCTTGATTGAAATGTCTTAATATAGTTCACTTCTTGGTGAGTGCAAAAAAAGTGTCAAAACTTTTCAGCCATTTTTCACTTTCACATTTCTTTAGGAGCTATACCCATTACAATAGGGGGATATTCCTTGTTACTCTCAGAATCAAATACTCTCCCAGTTCATTTTGTTCCCCCCTAGCTGACAATTCTTATCCTTTTACAGTCAAAAAGATGTTTAAAATACACACCAACCTCTTGGAATGGTGAAAACAAACATTTGGATTTGTAAAAGTATGGTAATATCAAGGAAATACATCAGCAGTAAGAATTCCCAACAGCCAGGGATAGGAGGATATAAATCCTATTTCTTCAAGTCTTCATCCTTGAGGTTGATTTAAAAGAAATTGCAGTTGTTGAGATAGTAACTCGCTCATCACTACAAAAAGAAAGAGTCCTCAGCTTCCTGACCAGAATTTGCTTTCATATGACTCTCTCTTGGTTCTCACTCTAAATGTCTGACCACTAAATGGTCTCTTTTGCTGGTTCCTCATCCATATCATACTTCTTAACTGTATGTGTTCTAGGAGTCTTGTTCTCTGTCTATACCCTCTCTTTGGGTGACCTCCTCCCAGGGTTTTAATTATGAACTTTCTGCAGATGAATTGCATCTTTATCCTAGTTGATCTTGATCTTGTCTACTGAACTATTGGAACTACTGAACTTTTCAAAGTGGATGTTTCACAGTTATCTCAAATGAAAAATGTCTAAAACAGAACTTATTATCTTTTCCCCAAAACCCATTCCTCTTCTTTACTTCCCTTTTTCTGTCTTGGACACCAACATTCTTCCATTCATCCTTCCTTCCTCCCGTCCCCCATCACTGAGAAAGAGAGCAATTTGATATGGGTCATACATGTGCAATTATGCAAAACATATTTCCATATTTGTCATGTTGTGTAAGAAAACACAGACCTCTCTCCCCACAAAATAAACCACCAAAGGGGCAGCTAGAGTAGAGCACTGGCTCTGGAGTCAGGAATAACTGAGTTCAAATATGGCCTCAGACACTTAACACAAAAACTAGCCATGTGACCTTGGGCAAGTCACTTAACCCCAATTGCCCTCCAAAAAAAAAACACAAAGAAAAATTAAGAAAGTAAAAAAAAAGTGTGCTTTGATTTGCACTCAAACACCATCAATTCTTTCTTTGGAGGTGGATATCATTCTTCAACAGTTCTTTGGAATTGTTTTAGATCTTTATATTATGGAGAATAGCTAAATCATTTGCAGTTGATCATTGTACAATATTGTTATTACTATGTGCAATGTTCTCCTGGTTCTACTTACTTCACTTTGAATCAGTTCATGTAAGTTTTTCCAGGTGTTTATAAAAGCATCCTGCTAGTCATTTCTTATAGAACAATAGTATTCCATCACAATCATATACCAAAACTTGTTCAGTCATTCCCCAATCAATGGGCATTCTCTCAATCTCCAATTCTTTGCCAACACAAAAAGAACTGCTATAAATATTTTTATATAGAAAGGTCCTTTTCCTCTTTATAAAAATCTCTTTAGGATACAGAACTAGTAGTGGGTGGTATTGCTTGGGTCAAAGGGTTTACATGCCCATAGGGCATAGTTCCAAATTGTTCTCCAGAATAGTAGGATCAGTTTTCAGTTCCACAAACTCTGTTTTAGTGTCCCAGTTTTTCCATATTCCCTCCAGTATTTGTCATTTTCCCATTCTGTCATATTAGTCAATCTGATAGCTATGAGGTGGTACCTCAGAGATGTTTTGATTTGCATTTCTCTAATCAATAGTGGTTCAGAGCATTGTTATAAAACTATAGATAGTTTTGATTTCTTCTTCTGAAAACTGCCTATTCAAATCCTTTGACCACTTATCAATTAGGAAATGAATTTATTCTTACAAATTTGACTCAGTTCTCTATATATTTGAGAAATGAGATCTTTATCAGAAAAACTTGACACAAATTTTTTGCCATAGTTTCTTGCTTTCTTTCTAATCTTGGCTGCATTAATATTGTTTGTGCAAAACCTTTTTAATTTAATGTAATCAACATTACCCATTTTACACCCCTTAATGCTCTCTATCACTTGTTTGGTCATAAATTCTTCCCTTATTCATAGAGCTGACAGGTAAACTATTCCTTGCTTTTCTAATTTTTTTATGATATCATCTTTTAAATCTAAATCATTTTAAGTCTAAATCATGTTCCCATTTGAATCTTATATTGGTATATGGCGTGAGCTGTTGGTCTATATCTAGTTTCTGCCAGATTAATTTTCAGTTTTCTCAGTAATTTTCTGTCAGTTCTTAGTCCCAAATCTTGGATCTTTGGGTTTATCAAGCATTAGGTTACTGTGGTCATTATCTACTGTGTATTGTGCCTCTAATCTACTCCACTGATCCATTACTATCTTTTAGCCAATGGCAGACTGTTTTGGTGATTACTACTTAGTAATACTGTTGGAGATCTGGTATGGCTAAACCACCTTAGTTCATATTTTTTCATTCCTTTATATTCTTAACCTTTTGTTCTTCCATATTAATTTTGTTATTATTTTATCTAGCTTTATAAAATGATGTTTGGTAGTTTGATGAGAATGGCATTGATTAAGTAAATTAATTTAGGCAGAATTGTCATTTTTATTATATTGGCTTGGCCTACCCATAAGCAATTACTATTTCTCCAATTATTTAGATTTGTCTTTATTTGTATAAAAAATGTTTTATAATTGTGTCCGTATAACTCCTGGGTTTGTTTTTGAAGGCAGACTCCCATGTACTTAATATTGTCTATAATCACATTCTTTATACTGTCTGATGTTGCATTGTTGTTCTTCTAACTTCACTTCTTTTTCCTCTAGGTTTTAAATGAGCATGCCTAAAATGTGCCCTCAACAATCCTAAACTTCCTGATTTGCATATACAAGTAGCTACCTGCTTGAGTAGTTACACCACACCCTATACTCTACCCACTCCCCTCTTCCTCCTATTCAATGGCCATGTTAAATTCCATCCACCATGTACAACTCACCGGTACTAGTGAAGCTCCTTTCATCTTCCAAAAACCCTGTGAAGTCAGGCTTTTGTCCCCACAGTACAGATTAGGGAACTGTAGGACAAAGAAATCAAGTGACTTGCCTTAAGGTCACTTACTGCTAGCTACCAGTAGAGAAGGAACTAAAATTCATGCATATGGACACCAGCCCAATGTACTTCCCACTAGATCTAACTGTTAGCTTTCAAGATGAGCTTAATTGTCAATTTAGCAGATACCGATCAATTTTTTAAAAGAGAAAACAATCTAATCCTGGGTCTCCAAAGCTGTCCACAAGTGTCATATGGAAACTCTAATAATACCATAGCATTCACTCCATGACTGCCTTTTTCCATCACTACTCATTCATGGGTGCAAAAAGAAGGCCAAGAATGACTAGCTATGGTTCATCCCACTTGGCTCTACAAACTCAAAGACCCAATAATTACTGCCTAACCTAAAGCCTCTTCTAGCCCTTAATCTAAAACTCCATGAGAAAACATTTTTTTTTAATTTTCTTTTGACCTCCTGGGAAAAAGAGGAGGTGTATTTAACCAATATCTTATCTTCCCCTTTTAGTAGTAGAAATGTTAGTTCCTCTTTGGCTGAGGGGTGGAGAAATATTAAAAACCAAAAGCAGTGTGGGGAATTTTATTATCTAAAAAACAAACTTGAAGCGAAGGTCACAAAAATGTAGAGGGCCCATTCATAGCAACAGATTTCTTCCTTTTGTAATCTCTAGTAAGCAAGCACCTTGTCCATTTTACTTAACCTTTGATGAATCAGATCCCTAAATGGGGTTTGGGATCATAAATTTCAATGTTTTTCTATGCAACTTTTATAGTGAAAATCCAGTCCAACACAATTCAAGTACTGCTACATGCTAGGTGCTGAAAATACAAAGCCAAAATGAAAACCAGCATCATCTATCATAGAATTGCATTTGAAAATGGGGCTGCAGGGTGGTTAGGTTGTGCAGTGAATAGAGTACTGGCCCTGGAGTCAGGAGGACCTGAGTTCAAATCAGGCGTCAGATACAACACAAAAACTAGCCATGTGACCTTGGGCAAGTCACTTAACCCCAATTGCCCTACCTTCTCCCCTCCAAAAAGCAAAAAGAAAGAAAGACAAGGGAGCTGCAATTTGCAAAAAAAAAAAAATTATAGCAGCTTTTTTGGTAGTAGGGGGAAAAAAGAAACTAAAGATATGTCTACCTGCTAGAGAATAGCTAAACAAATTATGGCATGGGAACATAATGAATTATTATTGTGCCATGAGAAATGATGAAATGAACAGTTTCAGAAAAAAACTGGAAAGACCTGTATGAACCAGTGAAAATGAAGAGAACAAAACCAGGAGAATGATTTATACAATAACAAAAACATTATGAAGAAACACAACTTTGAAAGACTTTGATCAATGCATAACAAACTGATTCCTGAGGACCAAAGATGAGGTATGCTACCCACCTACTTATGGAGAGAAGAAGATACAGAATGTGCTTAAGATGCAGAATGAAATAAAGATTTTTTAGATATGACCAGTGGGAGAATTTACTTTGTTTGACTATGAAGATTTGTTAGAAGGGCTTTTTTTTTTTGGTTTGCTTTTTGTTTATTTATTGGTAGGAAAAGAAAACAAATACTTATTAATTTTTTAAATAAATTACTTTTAAAAAGCAGGTGAGGTTGTGTCACTTGGGAAATATTAGCACTGGTTTTTATAAAACCACTTTACTTATTTATTCAGAAGAGGAATGATTTTTCTATCTTTTTTCTCTCTATCTTTCCTGTTCCCCTTTATCACATAAAGCAGGGATGAGGAATCTGCAGCCTTGAGGTCACATGCAGCCTTCTAGGCCTTCAAGTGTGGCTCTCTGACTGAATCCAAACTTCAAAGAACAAATCCCTTTAATAAAAAGATTTGTTCTATAAAACTTGGCCTCAGTCAAAAGGCCACACCCAAGGACCTAGAAGGCCATATATAGCCTTGAGGCCACAGGTTCCCCACTCCAGAATAAAATAGCAGAAGGCTATCTCTCTCTATGTTGAATTACAGAATCCCATATGAACTTAGCATAGTGCCTGGCTCATAGTAAGCACATAAATATTAGCTATTATCATGATTAATATTATTTTAACCCAGGTCTTCTCAACTCCAGGACCTCTTAGAAAAAGAGAATGTAAGAACAACTCCATAACCCCAGCTCTTATCCTCATCTTAGTAATAATCAGAATAAATTTATGTAATGGGGAATTGTTCAATGAGAGCATATCATACTCTACCTAAGACAACACTCACATCTGATTCTTGCTCTCAAGGAGCTTACAGTCTAATTGGGGAGACAGCATGTAAACAACTACATGTGGTCAAGTTAAATACAGAAAGAGTTCATGATAATAGAGTTAAGATAACCTCTTTCTAACCTCACATTGTATTTAATAGCTGTACAATATATTTGTCACTTGTATTCTTTCTCTTTTTATTTTTTTAATCTCAAGAGTATTTCTATACATGTAGCAGGACATAAACATAAGATTCTTTGTGACATTCAATACATATAGCATTGATTATTAATTATTTTGTTATCTGTGGTACATTTAAGCATGATATAGTTTCCCTATTTATCTCTTCTAATCACGTCCATTTTACTGTTGTCTTGACTGAGATTATGGTTGTTACTCTAGTTTTTTTTGATTGACCTGAAGCATAATAGATTCTACTCTAGCTAAAAATCTATTTCTACTTCCACTCCCTTATTTCAACTCTATGAATTTTTGTTTCAAGTGCGTTTCTTATAAATAACATATTGTTGGACTCTGCTTTCTTATCCATTCTGCTATTCTTCTGTTTTCTAAGGGGATTTATCCCATTCAAATACATGGGTATGATTGTTAATTGTGCATTTTCTTCCATTCCTTCCGCTTATACTTTTTCCTTTCTTTGCCCCCAATCCCCCACTTTACAAAGAAGTTAGTGAGAGATAGAGTGTGCTGAATACTAATAAGTGATCTTCTTTTGCTCCGTTGTTCTTCCTCTCTCCCACTTGCCAAGACCTCAATCAAAATCTTTTTATCCTTTCTTTCTTTCCTTCCTTTCAATTCCCTTTCAAAATCTACCCTTCAAAGCTGGAGTTTGTTCTGCTTACAACTAATCATTTCCTTATTCTACCTTCCTTCCTATTCTCATTGGCTTCCCTGTTGAGTTTAATGTTTTTCTACACCAAACTCTTTGTATGTGGTGTGTATGTATGTGTGTGTGTTTCCAAATCTCCTTTGTCTAGTTCAGATGAAAGAGAGGTTTATGTGACACCTCCCCCATCCCTTCCTCTGTGTCTTTTGATTTTCTTCTCCTAATTCTTATTGTTTGATGGAGACTTTCATTTCAATTTTGGTAATTTTTATATTTTGGGAATCTTGAGCAAAACTTTGTACCTGTTGTATTAATATGATTATTCTGTTTCCAATCCTTTCCTCTAGAACTCTCATTTCATTTGTGATGTCCTTTTTTAAAAGCACTTTTTTCATCTCTTCCAGTAATTCTAATAGACCTTGTGACCAACATGTCCTTATTTGAGGTTCTGCCTGTAGTAGTGGTGGTAGTGGTAGTGCTGGTGGCAGTAGTTGTAGTAGCAATAGCTGGCACTTATATAGTACTTTAAGGTTTATACATGTTTAACAAATATTTTTCATTTTATTCTCATGACTACCCTGATATACAAGTGCTACCCTATTTTACAGATGAAGAAACAGAGGCAGATAGAGATACTAAATGACTTTTCCAAAGGCAGCTAGCTAGGTGGCCTCAGATACTCACTAGCTGTGTAACCCTGGACAAGTCACTTAACTCCTATTTGCCTCAGTTTCACCATCTCTAAAATGGGAATAATAATGGCACCTACCTCACAGAGTTTTATTGAGGATCAAATTATATAATAATCATAAATCATTTAGCATAGTGTCTGGTTCATAGTAAGCACTCCAGAAATATTAGATATTATTATTATTAATATTATTTTAACCCAGGTTTTCTCAACTCCAGGACCTGTGCTCTCTCCACTATGTCACCTAGCTGCCTGGCCTAAGCACCAGCAGTCACTGTGGAGTCACTCTCTTCCTCTAGGCCTCTGTGTGGGATTCAGGAGGATCCCTCAAATTGTTAGTATCTTCTCCTGTTTATTCATATTTCCAGCCTTACTGGAGTTTCTGTCAGGGCCAGGCTCTGACTGCTCCTGCATACTTGGTGGACCCTGGTTTGGTCCCCACTTGTATTTTCTGGGGACCAGTTGCTGGGCCTCCCTTCTGCAGCTGTCTGCTGTGCACCAACCAGACTCACCCAGGTTCTTCAGCTATAGAGCACTGAGTCTTCAAGGTCATCACGGGTGGTTCATGTCAGCTTGCTGCATACCTTCAGAGTCATCATGCAAATCGATCACTGTTGTCTCCTTGGGAACCTTGCCCCTTTGCCAACTCCATATGTGTTTAACTGCCCTGGAGCCTGCTACTGGGGCACTCCAGTTTTCCAGGCCTGGATCTAGTGTTTGACTTGCTGGGGCTTCCTGGCTGGAGCATTATGAACCTGTCGACACTTTGTTGTTGCTGTTGTTCACTGGTTTTCAGTCATTTCTGACTCTTCCTGATCCCATTTGGGATTTTCTTGGCAAAGGTACTGGGGTGGCTTGCCATTTCCTTCTCCAGATCATTTTATAGATGAGGAAACTGAGGCAAACAGGGTTAAGTAACTTGCACAGGGTCACACATATAGGAAGAGTTGTAGGCCTGATTTGAACTCAGGGATATGAGTCTTCCTGACTCCAACTCCAATACTCTACCATGTCACCTAACTTCCCCATCAACACTTAAAGTCTTCCTAATGCTAGAGCATCTGTCTTGCCCTGTCTTCTCTGGCTGGGTCCATTTTTTTATGCCTGCAGGCATTGTATCTCCTTTTGCTGACCTAAACTTGATGAAAGTACTTACTGTCATATTCCTCTTTATTTCCTGGGGGACTCCAGAAGATACAAGATTGCATCGGAAGCATTATGGTTCTATTTGGTTCCAAGAAAAGTGAAGGGAGCCCAGATCAGATCTCCTCTGGCCAAATTAAATTCACAGGGACATTAATCTGATCCCCCTCTTTCATGTATTTCTGAAGAGCTTGATAGTCTTGTTTGCCTGTTAGATCTTCTTCTAACACAATTGAAATAATTAAGCTTCGTCCTTCTTTCCAAACTCAGATCCCCTCAAATTCTGTAATTTTATGGCCTTATAGTCATGTTAACAAAAAATTGACTCACATTTCTTAACTCCTGTGAAAATGGAAATAAATTTATCTTCTAATCTCATAGGTCTCACATTCCACAGTGCTTTGAGGCTTAATTGACCATTTTGCAGAAGATAAAATTTGCTGAAGATAAAACCAAGTGTTTAAAATGAGATTAAATATTTTACTTGGGGGCACAAAGAAAATGGAGCAGAAAAAGCACTGGATTTGAAGTCAAAGGATGGGGTTGAAATCCTGGCTCTATCCTGCTGGGACACTCTTTGGCATCATTGTCAGCTTCAAAATAAGCAGTTTCTTTGGTCAGGAAACTTTATGTATGAGAACAGGGGCTATAAGGAAAGAGATGTGACCCTCAAGACCGTTGTAACTGTAAAAGTTTCATCAGTTCTGATCCAACCATTCTGGAGAGCAATTTGGAACTATGCCCAAAGGGCTAAAAAACTGTGCATACATTTTGATCCAGCAATATCACTCCTAAGTTTGCATAAGAAAGGGAAAAGGACCCACATGTACAGAAGTATTTATAGCAGCTTTTTTTGTGGTGGTGATGAGGGATGACAATAGGTTCAGCAGGAACTCTGATCTTTATCTAAGACCAGAAAGCCTGCGATTCAGTCTGGAAAGAATTCAGCCCAAGCCAACTTGGAGTCAGAGTTGTAAAAGTTTATTGTATGCTTTACAGAGAGCAAGGGTCCTTAGGGGACCTGCAAGCTTAAAGAAGACACAGGCATAGCTTTTAAGGAGTTAAGGCTATTCCTTGGATGTCAGTTATGCTGACCAGCTGAGAAGAGGGTGGGATTAGGGAGAAGTTAAGGTGGGACCAGTGTTTAAAGGAACATGCACTTTTAATGTCAACTGCACAGGCGTATTGCCCATAATTCACTGGGAAATAGCCCAAGGGGGGGCTACCTGGAGGTAGCTGGAGGTGTGGTTTTAGGCTTGAAACATCATTTAGTCAGCCAGAGGTCAAGGGCTGATGGAGAAGTGCCCGGTCTACCACCTATCAGTGTCATGTTTGACAGGATTGATGTCTGGGAACCAAGGCTCACAGAGACTCAGATAATTACTAAGGAGTTAACCTAGAGACAGGGTATTGAAGGATTCATGGGAGCAGTGGGACACTATACAAGGGGGAGATAATAGTTGCCTAAGCTGGAATGTTTATAGATACTTTTGTGAAGGATTTATAGGTGTAGCTTGTTATTGTTCCAAGCTGAGATAAACAATTCATGAGTTGTTGCTAGTCAGAGTTAATGCTCTGAAGCTAGGAAGAGTGCGGGTAGGGGGAAGGGGCAGAGTTAATGCTCTGAGACTGGGGGGAAGTGTGATTTTACAAACTGGTTTTACAAGTTGGTTTTACAGACTGATGTTACAAATTGGTTTTACAAATTGATGTTATAAATATAGATCCCAAGCACCCCATCATTACTGATGTTACAAATTGGTATTACAAATTGATGTTACTAACATAGATCCCAAGCACCCCATCAGTGGCAAAGAATTGGAAATTGTGGGAATGGTCTTCAACTGGGGAACAGCTGAACAAGTTGTGATATATGAATGTAATGAAATACTATTGGGCTATAAGAAATGATGAGCATGCAGATTTCAGAAAAACCTGGAAAGACTTACATGAACTGATGTTGAGTGAAGTGAACAGAACCAGGAGAATATTGTACATAGTAACAGCAACATTGTATGATGACTAACTTTGATAGACTTAACTCTTCTGAGCAATGCAATGATCAAAGACAATTCCAAAAGACTCATAATGGAAAATTCCATCCACATCCAGGGAAAGAACTATGGTGTCAATGCAGGTAGAAGCATACTATTTTCTCTCTTTTTTCTCTTTCTCATGTTTTTTCTCTTTTGTTCAGATTCTTCTTTCACAACATGACTAATGTGGAAATATGTTTAATATACTTGTACATGTACAGCCTATATCAGATTGCTTGCCTTATTTGGGAGGGGATGGAGGAGGGAGAGAAGGAGAAAAAAAATTGGAACTCAAAATCTTATAAAAGTCAATGTTGAAAACTATCTTTACATGTAATTGGAAAAAAATAAAATACTATTAAGTGGGGGAAATGTTTCATCATACTCTTTGGTCTAGTATACTATTGTATACTAGAAGCTATCAAGTACAGTACATTTGCAGAGAGGGGGTTGTGTTAAATAAAGAAATCTGCAAAATACCTCAAAAGTTGGTATAGAGGGGGTAGAGAGGCCAGTACCATTTCATCTACCTCTATGGCTGTCCTAGTTTGATCTTTAACATGAATAATTTGTTGTATAACCCACTGGTTGACAAAGTTGAATCAAGTTTCAAATTTTTCTCCCTTCTTATCAGAATAAACTTTTGTTATCCTGGATATAAATGACACAGTGCTACACAGTGGATTGGGGTTTAGAGCAAGAGCCTGCAGCAATTGGCCCCTCAGCATCACCTAGAATGAAAGTAACAAACCTTGAAGTTTGCACAAGAGGTCATGTAACTGACTAAGGCTTACACAACATTCTACCCAGAGAGACCAATGGAAAATGAAACCCATGGGAAAGGACAGATATGCAAAAACCATCTCACTTCACCTCTGAGGTCATCCTAGGGTCAGGTGAGGAGAATACAGATTAGTAAAGCTAGTTTGCTGGTTTGAAGGAAATATAGTTTGGTATTACAGTGTGCACTAGTATAAAATATGAAACTGAAGTTGTCATGGTCCCATCTCTGTTAGAGGACTGGGGCAAGTCCTAAATGTGTTTGTAAGAAGCAGTTTAGCATAGAAGGTGAGAAATAGGATGACCAGGATTGTATTCCTTCCTTAGCTATGTCCTGAGTAATTTAAGCAAGCCACTTAACATTTCTAAGCCTCTATTTCCTAATAATAGCTAGTATTTATATAGGACTTAAAGGTTTGCAAAATCCTCTAATATACAATGTCTCATTTTATCCTCACGAGAACCCTGTGAGATAGATGCTATCATCACTCCTATTTTATAATTGAGGAAAATGACACTGAAAAAGGTTAAGTGACTTGCCCATGGGGGTTACACAGTAAGTGACTATGTCAGGATTTTAACTCAGGTCTTCCTGACTCCAAGTTCAATACTTCATCTGCTATGCTGCCTAGTTGGGTTATTGTGACATAGGGTTATTGTGACCATCCAATGGGTTAATATATGTAAAAGTACTTTAACAATGATAAGATCATGTACAAAGGTCAAAGACTTATTATTGGTGCCTCGGTAGGGTATGCCCTTTTACACATTTGTAATTTCCAGGTGAACTGGTACAAACTTGTTGGGGTAGTATAGTCAGAAAAGCAATTTGACTCAGATAATAGACAGCAACATTTTCTAGTTTCCTAATTTGGAAACATGTATTTGCATGCATGTGTGTGTGTGTGTGTGACAAATAGAGGAAAATATAGATTTAACTTGTATAAATTTAAATATAAATGGATAAAACAATCCAACAAAATGAAAAAGAGTGACAGAATGGATAAGAAAATGGAATCCCACAATCTATTGCTTATAAGAAAAATATTTTTAAAACAAATATATACACAGAAAAAAAAAATGAGGAACCTATTAAAAATTTACAATGAAACAGGTGAACCAAAAAAAGCAAGAATTATAATCATGCTATCTGTCAAAGCAAAAATAAGCATTGAAAACATAAAAAGGGATAAACAAGGAAAATGCATTAAGCTAAAAGGAATCATGGTTAACAAACCAATATCAATATTAAACCTATATGTTCCAAATGCCTCAGCATCTAAATTCATGTATAAACAGTGCAATATTCACAATGCCTACAGTAACAATAAATATGCTGATATGGCTATTAGTCACAAAATATGCCAGGCTCTCAACATGGGGAATAAAGCTAGAACACTTATTCAAATACCAGAAAACTGAGTCCCAAAACCAGAAAGTCAAAGCCGTCACAGTAGTTATGAAGTTGGCACATGTAGTTAATGTAGTAAACACCCACATTCTCAAGCCTTCAAAACAGAACAGGCTACCTCAGGCAAATATCCTCCTCTCCCTACTCATGTCAACTGCTCAGCATCCAAGAAGCTTGCTCCCAGAAGCTCTGGCCCCCATGGTTCCTGTCCCTGGTAGTCCTTAGCAGGAGACCTTAGCAGAAATTCTGGCTGGATCAAATTCTGCTACTGCCGCTGCTACTGCCACCACTGCTGCTACTGCTGCTGCTGCTGCCATGCTTTCAGCCACTCCACGCACCCTAGCTTGGCTTCTGCTTCCTCTTGCCCCACCCCTTCCTGCTACATCAGCAAATTCAAGGGGCATGGAAGATCTTTAAATCGCATAACACTTACATTTCATAAAGGAAAAATTAACTGACCTACAAGAAAATATGATAACACAACAGGGGCAGGAGGTTTCAGGTCCTCTCAGTTTCGAATAAGTCTATCAGAAAGATAAACAAAAGGGGAAAAATAGAATTGAACAACTTGATGAAGAAATTAGAGTTAAATGACTTATGAATGGGACCACTAAAGAGTATAGGCAACACCTAGCTGCTCCATAATGGGACCATAATTACATCTTATTATTAGATCTAAAATTGGAAAAGAAGGTAAATGGTTAAATACTATGTTAGGAATTTTTAAATTGTCCTTTAACAATCTTTGACAAGATTCCAAATATTCTTACTACTCTAAGACTTCATCTGTCTGATTAATAAAACTTGACTAGACTTAACAGCTCAGTGTCTTTAATACCTAGGAGATGTAAGTTTTAATTGGATATTTTTGGATAAAACCAACATTGCTGTATCAGTTCATAATAGATGTAAAAGCCTAGAAAAAGACCACTAGTTTGTTTAATTAGAATAGCCATTGTCCTTATGGAAGGAGCCTGTTGAATCAAGTCCATATGGGTTTGGGGAATATTCTATATCATTTCTGCACCACACAAACCACATAAAAACTCTCCTCCCTAATAAATGAGATTGTCTAGCAGGTTGAAACATGATGAAGGTAGAAAGCAATGCTCTAAATTCCAGAATTTCTTGAATGACCAATTGTGGGCCACATATGGTGACCTTACTCATCAGTGTTACCTTGGTTCAAGGAACTAAGAATTCCTTCTAACCTCTAGCTGTAGAGTTATGTCTAGAACTTCTTAGGGTTAGCAGTGCAGGAAAGCCACTCACAATATATCTTAGATACTGATGGCCCCATAAAGGGAGTCTAGGCCCCTTCTAAGTGACCCTGGGAAGGGGAAATATGGGACTAAGAATTCCATCTGAATATATAAATTTCCTTTGGGAACCTATTCAGTTCTCCTGGAATAATACCAGATAGTTGGTATGGGATGAGGGATTAGAGAAATTCCTGGATTTCACAACTATTCAGCAGCAGTGTACAAGAAATTTTGAAATGAGGATGGAGTTGCAGCATTTTATAAAATTTGTAGAATTCAACAAATAATAGCAAGCACACTGTCCAGATGAGAATGATAGTTACAACATCAGTTTATGAATTCGGAATATTTATTATAAAATAGCTATGGCTAAAGGGATCAAAATATACACTAGGGTCTGAGAGGCCTTGGAGGAGAGCCAGGAGACATGTCAGCAAGTGCGAGTCCAGCTCAGAGCAATTGCTGGGATTGCCTCCAAGTAGCTGCAGAGGGATCTTATCAGGATCTGAGGAGTTGAAGGTGGGTCCAACTGAGAAGATATGCCCTAGATAAACAAGTGACATGCAGGTGACTAGCCAGGGGTGAACAAGTACATAACAAGTGGTGTACATGAGATCAACAATGCACATGCTGGTGATCAGCAGGTGAATTGCATGTGATGTACACATGATACAAATGTTTGGGTTTTGGGGTGTTTTTTTTTGTTTTTGCTTTTTGGAGGGGAGAAGGCTGGGCAATTGGGGTTAAGTGACTTGCCCAAGGTCACACGGCTAGTAAGTGTTAAGTGTCTGAGGCAGGATTTGAACTCAGGTCCTCCTGATTCCAGGGCTGGTGCTCTATTCACTGTGCCACCTAGCTGCCCCTCATGATACAAATGTTATGTGCAAGTGAATCACATATATGATGTACCTGAGAAGCACTAGTTCTTAAATTGCATCTGGTGGAGGGATCACCAAGCAAGTGATGGAATTTCTAAATCCAGGCCAGCTGCTATCTAGGAAGGAATCCTTTCCGGCATCTGGCCTTACCTGAAAGGAAGAGAAGCCAGGGTAGTTGAAGAGCCCCTCCCTCCTCCCTCCTACCTCAGAGCTTCCTCAGGCCCCTCACAAAGGAGCTGGCAGGCAGTGAGGACCCTGGAGGAAGCTACTGTAGCCATTGTACTCTACATCCTAGGCTCCAAGGCCAAAGTCCTGGGATAGCCAGGGTATGCAGGATCTTCTTCTCTCAGTCACCAGAGGGGCAACAGTTTCCGGGCTAAGGTCCAGAGCACAGCCAATTCTCAAATTGTGTGTTGGTGGTGATATCCTAGTTTGTGAGTGAGCAGGGGTCCAAGTGACTGAAGGGATGTGGGTAGGTTTCACTTTAGGATAACTGGGGATCCAAGAAGCAGCTCTTGGAAAGGAGGATGCCAATGTCCAAGTATCTGGGCAATCAGTACAGGGGTCTTTTTTTTAGCAGGTAGGTTTCCAAGTGATCATATGGGGGCAGAGGGATTGGAGGGAAGGCTTTGGAAACCCAATTCCTGATTGGGTGGACTAAGGCATCCTGAGATCCCTCTTAATGGATGTTGATGGCTCCTTGCTATTGAGAAGGGGTTCCTCATTAAATCTCCTGCAGTTCCAAGACCTTCTGAGGGGGCCTAAGGTAATCTTAGCAGAGTGAGAGATACTAAGTATGACTAATTCTTGGTCTTTAGGTCCCCCTTAATGGGGGAGCTCCCAGCTGTTGCATATACACCCCAGGGTTAGTGTCAATAGATGGGAAGATCTAGAATGGGTTTAGGCAGGTACTGAGGTGCCCTCCAGCTAGAAACTGTGTAATTCCTTGATGGAAATCTAGCACTAGTAATATCTATAATCTCATACAACATATATTCTATGATAGTCACTGTGAGTTAGCTTCTTTAGGACAGGGACCATTGCTTATTTAAATATATTCCCTACTGCTTAGCACAGGGCTCTGCATGCCACCAGTATGTAGTAAATATGTGTTGGATTTAATGAAATGATTTTATAAAATAAATAAGTTAAAAATAGTTGATTAACTTTTTCAAACACACAAATCAAATTAAACACCAAAGGCAGTTAGCCAACTAGCATTTATTTTAAATACATTTATTTATTTTAGCATTACTTTGCAAAAAAAAAAAAACCTTTTGAATTTCAAATTCTACCTCTCCTTACCCATTGAAAAGATAAGTAATATGATATCATTTATACATGTGAAACTACACAAAACATATTTCCATCTTAGCCATACAGCAAAGGAAAGCAAGAAAAATAAAGTCAAGTGAAAAAATAATGTTTCAATCTGCACTCAGGGTCATCTAGCATTTATTTAGCACCTACTATGTGCCAGGCACTATGCTAAGTTCTGGGAGACAAAGAAAGGAGTGGGAGGAACAATCTTTGCTTTCAAGGAGAGATATCTAATGGGGAAATCATCATGCTACGTACAAAGGTGAAATATATGGATAAATTAGGGGTTGTATCCTAAGGAAGACAGATTCAGGAAGACTAAGAAAGGTTTCTGGTAGAAGGTGAGACTTTAGCTGAGACTTGAAGGAAGCCAGAGAAACAAGGAGGTAGAGAAGACGGAAAGAGTCCCCAGTGTGAGGGACAGACAGTGAAAATGCCCAGTTAGAGAGATGGGGTGTCACATTCTAGGGACCACAAGGAGGTCAATGTCAATGAATGGAAGAGTACAGTAGAGGGGGGTAAGTATAAAAAGACTGGAAAGGTGGGAAGGAAATAGGTAATGAAGGGTTTTAAAAGGCAAACAGCTGGGGCGGCCAGGTAGCACAGCCAGTAAGAGCACTGGCTCCAACGTCGAGAAGACCCGGAGATCGAATCCCGGGCTCAGACACTTAGCACCCACCCAGAAACACCTGGCCGTGTAACCTTGAGCAGGTTACTTAACCCCGGTTGCTTAAAAAAAAAAAAAAAAGACAAACAGCATTCTAGTTTAATTCTGGAGGTAATAGAGAATCACTAGAGTTTATTGAATAGGGATTGCAGATCTGCACTTTAGAAAGATCAGTCTAACAGTTGAGTAGAGATGGAGAGTTGAGGCAGAGAGATCAACAGGCAGGCTATTGCAATAGTCCAGGTATGAGATGATGAGAGCCTGTACCAGGGTGGTAGCAGTGTCAGAGAAGAGAAAAGGGCATATGTGAGATGCATCATTTTTGCATTATTTCCTGTTTTCATAATTAGTAAAGTAACTCTTCTCCCTGCCTGTACCCCTATTCCTTCACCCCTCCATAAGCAGTTCATTTCTTTCAGCTATTTCAGGAACTAAAGGAAGCACTCTTTGGCACACATGGTTGCAATTCAGATTCCAAACCACTAGATGGCAAACTTTTCACTAAGTGATCCTGTGTTTGGGCTCCTTTAGGGTACAGAATAATCAGGTATTGTCCACTTGCTATTAAAAATGATAATAATAATAATTTTATATAAATAATTAAAGCTACAAGCAGATATTGTCATATAAAATATAATTTTAAAAATTAAGCGCTTTTCTGAATAAGTGTTAAAGTCACAAAAACTAGACATTCATTCATTTATCCACTCAAACAAGCATTTAAATGAGTCCTGCACCACCTGTGGCCCCAGTGGGCTGCTTCCTGCACACCAAAGAATTTCAGGGAGTCCTCTACATTCTTCCCCAGGCTACCCGAAATCTTTTGGAGGGCCACAGGTTTTGCAGGCCTGATTTAAGCTCTTACCTTGAGCAGACCATAGTGCTAGACAAGACAAGGGACACAAAATTAAGATGTCACTGCGTCCTGCCATCACAGAAATTAGTCTAGTAGGAGAATAAGACACAGTTACCCATAACTATGTAATAGTTACACAGTAACACATGAAGAGTTCTTCAGAGAATGGTAAAACAAAGTACTATATAAGATATGAAGGAAGACTATTTAGGAAGGAAGACATGGAGGCATTAGTGAAAGCTTACTGGAAAAGGTGGTACTCTCTGGTTCATTTCTTCCACCCCAGAATTCCAAGAAATGTCTTAAAAAAAACAAAAACAAACAAAAACTTTGGTATGTATGGCTCTTGAATGGGATCTCTCCCAAAGTGATTAACAAGGTCTCTTTTAGAAAGGTACACACTTTACAAAGTAGTCAATTTTAGTCAAGATAACAGCTAGACTGGGGAGAGTGAACAGAACCAGGAAAACAATGGACAACAAAAATAACTTTGAAAGGTGAAAACTCTGATTAATGCAATGACCAACTGTGACTACAGAGGGCCTATGATGAAGCATATTATCCCCCTCCTGGTGGAGAGGTGATGAACAGAAGGGTAAAAAGAGGCATTGATTTTTGGACATGGCCACTTAACACAGATTCATTTTGCTTGACTTTGCTCATTTGTTACTTTTTTTTCTGTTTATTTTTAATTGGGAGGGGTTGGAGGAGAGAAGTTAGCAATAGTGATGCCAAAAAGAGAAGATCATTCAAACATGTTTTTAAGGCTCAGAATAAAGCAGAAGGAAGTTCAGAAGGAAGCATAGACAAGCAGGACATTTTTAAAAGTAACATGTGATATCTATTAATACTACTTTTAAAAGCAACTGCTATGAAATAGAGATTCATGGTTTCATAAAGAATACTTTTTTGTGGACTGCTATGTATATTAACTGCTCCTCTTTTTCTTAGCATTTAATTTCAGAATTAAAAAAAATTCAAGTGAAGTATCAAATATCAGTAAAAGACAGCTATTTATTTCCTCTACCACAAAAGGAATTCTTAAAACACAAAAGACTTCTAAGCATATATTGACAAATATTTATATAAGGTATTAGTCCTTGCTGAAATGCCAATATTTCAGCTGACTGAGCAGAACATTTGTATAAGGAATACTAATAAAATTAGCTTAAGAAGAAACACAGTCTCTCCAATAGAAATGCCTGAGGAGAGACACAGACTATTCTGAGGACCTGAGAGAAAACTTCCCCTCAGATAAATATACTGAGAGGACCTATTTGAAAGCGCAATGTCAACTGATATAAAAATGACTGCAGTGCATTGTGGTCTAACGACTCATTTACATATGATAGCTTAGTTATTTGAGGGGGGAAGAGAAAGGGGAAGGGAATAAAAATTTAAATTTTCCTTGGAAGAGGAAGAGGGAAGGGAATAAATATTTAAATAGCACTTGCTATGTGCCAGGTTCTTGACTAAGCACTTTTTACAAATATCTTATTTGATCTCATTTGATTTGAAAGATATTGAGGACAAACTTTAAACCAATAACTGGGGAATAAGGGCCATTGGGATCACACTCGACTGAAACATAGATTTTTTTTTCAGTTGAATTCACATCATAAGTTGGAGATGAATCACTGTTATTGAAGAGACGCTGATTTGATGCATTATAAGCCAGAGGAATGAAAACAGAAGAAAAAAAAGATATGAGAAAAGGCCAAATGCAAGAGTTAGAAGAACCTGGGAACAAAAGATATAGAAGAAAATGAGAGAAGTCACTCACAGGAGGCAGAATACAGGAGATAAAAGATGAGCAAAGTTAACAAGTAGGCTTGACAACAGATTTGAGGAGATGCTTGACTGGAAGGAAACACTGTAGTTCTTGGAATATGGAAGAAATCTAAATCCTGTGCTTTTTAAATAGCTTTCTGGGATTATTGCCCTTATAGCCTTAGAGTAGGAAAACCTCTCAGGGATGCCTGTGTTACCCTTTTTTTGACCTCTTAAGAGAGGTGGAAGGAGAAGGGCAAAGACAGACTGTGCAGTTGTTTTGCTACAAATTATATGGATATATTTTTGCTAGAAGAGTATAACACTTGGGGGCGGCTAGGTGGCGCAGTGAATAGAGCACTGGCCCTGGAGTCAGGAGGACCTGAGTTCAAATCTGACCTCAGACACTTAACACTTACTAGCTGTGTGATCTTGGGCAAGTCACTTAACCCCTATTGCCCTACCTTCCCCCCTCCAAAAAGCAAAAAAAAAAAAAAAGAGAGAGTATAACACTTTCTGAGCAGCCTGCCAAGGGTGACCTAATGCTAAAAGGGACTAACACTGCTACACTAGTCCAAGAGTGTCAGAGAAACAGCTTTGCCTGGAAAGGGATCTGTGAGGACCAGGAGGGGGAACAGCTATCAGAGAAGCTCAGCAAAATATATTTTTTTTTGGCCCAGCAAAATAAAGAGGACAAGAACATCAAGGCCTGCAGTCCAGATTTGTGAGTTATCCCAAGCATGCGGATTTCCAGCTTCTCTGTGAAGCTTTTAAATGAAGGGACATCTACTTCCCCAGAGTCTATGATTCTAAAACAGTCTCCTATATAGATAAGTCATATTTCTTATTTTCACTCTACTTCTCCACTCAAAAACATTTTTTTTTTGCTTTTTGGAGGGCAATTGGGGTTAAGTGACTTGCCCAAGGACACATGGCTAGTTTTTGTGTTAAGTGTCTGAGGCCAGATTTGAACTCAGGTCCTCCTGATTCCAGGCTATTCACTGTGCCACCTAGCTGCCCCACCACTCAACATTGACTGATTTACTGCTATGCATAAGGCTCTGTCCCAGATCATAAGATGATAGATTTAGAGTTAGAAGAGACCCTAGAGGACTTAAATCCCACCCCAACATTTTGTAGATGAGGAAACTGAGGCACAAATAAGTTAAGTGACTTGCCCAGGGTCACACAGATCTGAAAGTAGATTTTCCTGACTCCTCGTTCAGGATCCTAACCAGTACAACACACAACCTCTTTTTGCCACAGTGCTACTATATGCAGTTTAGGAGGAAAAACTCAAAACTAGATTTTACAACAAAAAAAATCTCTCTTTAGGTGTCATTATTTCATAGCAGTATTTTCCAAAGGTTTCAGAAAGGATATAGTTGAAGAAGAAGAAGAAGAACAAGAACAACAACATGGAGAATTGGAGTTAAAAAAAATTGTAAAGGTCACATGAAATCCAGTCCAACTCCCCCATTTTACTGGAGAGGCAAAGAACTCTGTCCTGGGTCATATTGACAAAAAGTATCAGAGCAGGGGTCTGGACTCCAGTCTTCTGACTTCAAATCCAGCTTATTATCCACTTCACCATGTGCCATCCAGTCTGATGGGGGAGAGGAGGAGGAGAAGTAGACGTAAACATAAACTGATCTAATACAAAACAGAATAAGAGAGGCACAAAATACATGCCATGAGATTTCTAAGGATGAAGTCTACCCTATTTTGGTAAAGAAGGGAAAACTTCTGGGAGGAGGTAGCTTTCAAACTGGGCCTTTAAGGATGGCTAGAATTTCACCAAACAAAGAAAAAGAAAGAACATTGACTTTTTTTTTAATGCTTTATTAACTTCTGATTTACATCATTCATTTCCACCAGATTTTGAGTTACAGATTTTCTCCCCATTTTTCCCCTACCTACCACTCCAAAATAGCAGTCCCACAGGATATCCCCTCCTCTAATCTGCTCTCTCCCATATTTTCTCCCATACCCCTTTCAACTTTTCCAGTGGATCTCTATGCCTCAGTGCCTATATATCTTATTTCCCAATTACATGTAAGATGGTATTAATAATAGTATACATACACATACATATACATATATATATTTGAATATTTGATTTTAAAACTTTGAATTCCAGATTCATTCCCTTCCTCCCTTGTCACCCACCCTTACTGGGGAGATAAGCAGTTCAGTATAGGTTGTATATGTGTGGTTAATGCAAAACAATAACATAGTAGATATATTGTAAAAGACTGACTATATTTCCCTCCCTCCTATCCCAAGGAACATTGACTTTTGAAAACAGAGGAAGTATCAGAGGTACAAAGGTAAGAAAGTATATCATATATTCAAAAAACAAAAAACAGCCTAATTTGGCACTAAAGCATAGGGGAGAAGCAAAATATAAGCCCCAGGAAAACAAAAGCAGGTTTCAGATCATGGAGAACTTTGGATGTCAGGTTGAGGAGTTTGGGCTTTATCTGTGGTGTTTGGGGAAATTATGGGCTTCTGAGTAAAAAAAAAATAACATTATAATAACAACTGATATCTACATAACACTTAAAGGCTTGCAAAGGTATAGATGTGTATGCATATATACATGTATGTATGTATGTAGGTATGTATGTATGTGTGTGTGTGTGTGTGTATATATATATATATTTTTTTTTTTTTTTTGCCCTGACAGTAACCCTGTGAAGTAACTGCTATTATTATCCCCACTCTATGTTGAATGATTGAAAAGCTCTTATATTATTAAGGTCTTAATATGTGCCAAGTGCCATACTCAATTCTGGTGATATAAATATGAAAGGGAGACAGACCCTACCTTGAAGGAGTTTACATTCTAATGGGGGAGACAGCACCTATATGAAAGTAGCAGCCAGGCAAGGGCAGTTTGATCTGAGAAACCACAGGGATGATGAGTGAAACCATAGGTGAGTTGATTGACATACCCTCCTTTCCAGAAGAAATGCTAGTATTGATTTGATTGTAGTTTTCAGATCAAGGGATGGCATAAATATAAGTGAGGGTTGGACATAGTAAGGTGTTCTGGGATCAGCTATATATGTATTGTGAGTTATATGACTTTTCTAGGTGAGATTGTACTCACTGACTCCTGTTCAGGACAGCTCAGTTAGGAATTCCAAAACTAAGTGGATTTCATCCCTGAGGGCATGATCTTTAGTGATCCAGTAATCCCTAGACTATAGTAGCAGGGAAGGGGGGTGAAAGGAGGGAAGGGAAATGAGGAAACCAAGGCTCAGATATGTCAAGCAGTTTTTCCAAGGTGACAAAGCTAGTTAATGTCTGAGATGGGATTCAACCCTATGTCTTCCTGACTCCAGATCTAGGGCACTATTCAATATACTACACTACCCCTCCATGATTAGAACCATTATTTAAGAAAATCATTCTGGTATATGATATGTAGGAATATCATGTTTTATAGGAATATTGACAAAGAAGAGACTGAAAGCAAAGGTATCAGTCAGTTGGCTATTGCAAGAGTACAAACAAGAAATAATGAAGGCTTTAGCTACTGTGGTAGCCATGGAAATGAAAAAGAAGAAAAATTGTCAGGATTTAGAGCTGATTGAAGGAGGGAGTCAAAGGAGACAGCATAAAATAAAGACAGAATCACAGAAATTCTTGATGATTCCTATCATTAAGTACTGATGTACTTCCAGCTTAAAAGTACCACTCAGTTGAAAATCATAGACTCATAATGACTAATAAAGCATCAATGTAGTGCTTTACAAAACACTTTTACATCCATTATCTCATCCCACAGCCTCACAGCAATCCTATGCAGTACCTAGGTACTATTATTATCCCCACTTCAATGATGTGGAAACCAAGTCTCAGCAAAGTTAAATAACTTACCCAAAATCACACAGCAATTAAGTAATGAAATCAAGGTTCAAAGCCATGTCTTCAGATTCCAAGCCCCCTGTTCTTTCTAGTTTGTTGTGTTGTCTTGAAATAAAATTTGACGCGGCAAAGTCCTTAGAGCTCCCTAATCCAAACCCCTCATGCAACAAATGACAAAACTCTGGCCCAGAGAGGTTAGTTCTTTTTAAAAAATATTTTTATTTAATTTATGGAATAAAACAAGTATTTCCATAACACAACATGATAACAAAGATGATTGCACATGAAACTGCTGATCTATTATGTGCAACTTACTATTCCTTTTAAATATATAATAATGTCATCACATAAATTAGGTTTATTTTCTTCCTGCCCTCCCCACCTGCCCACCCCATGGGACAAATTGGTATGTGTAAAATTATTCTATACATATTTCTATTTATCAGTTCTTTCTCTGGATGCATATAGTGCCTTTCTTCATATGTCCTTCATAGTTGGCGATTTATAAAAGACAAAATGATTTATTTTCTCAAGGTCATTCTTTTTTTCTTATTTTGGAGGGGGGAGGCAAGACAAATGGCATTAAGTGACTTGGCCAAGGTCACATTGCTAGTGTGTCAAATGTCTGAAACTGGATTTGAGCTCAGGTCCTCCTGACTCCCAGTCCAGTCCTCTATTCACTGCACCACCTAGCTGCCCCTCACAGTCATTCTCATTCTCTCTCTCTCTCTCTCTCTCTCTCTCTCTCTTTCTCTCTCTCTCTCTCTCTCTCTCTGTCTCTCTGTCTGTCTCTTTTGCTTTTTTGGAAGGGGGAAGGAAGGGCAATTGGGGTTAAGTGACTTGCCCAAGGTCACACAGCTAATAAGTGTTAAGTGTCTGAGGTCGGATTTGAACTCAGGTCTTCCTGATTCCAGGGTGTGTGCTCTATTCACTGCTCCACCTAGCTGCCCCCTCACAGTCATTCTTAAAACAATATTGCTGTTATACAATGTTCTCTTAGTTCTGCTTATTTTGTTCTTCATTATTTTGTGCACATCTTTCCATGTTTTTCTGAGATCATTGGACTCATTTCTCATAGCACAGTAGCATTCCAACACAATCATCCACAACTTGTTCAACCATTCCCTGATTGATGGGCATTCCTGCGATTTCCAGTTCTTTGCCACCACAAAGAGAGCTGCTATACACATTTTAGAACACCCACACACATACACACACACATAGAAAGAGAAAGTGACAAATGTTGGAGGGGATGCAGAAAAATTGGGACACTAATTCATTGTTGGTGGAATTGTAAGCTGATCCAACCATTTTGTAGAGCAATCTGGAATCATGTGCAGACAGGTTAGTTCTAGTCAACAGGAGAGCTGGGACTAGAACCTGGGTCTCTTCATTATTAAGGTAGTGTTCTTTCCACTGGACACCGCTGCCCACATGGAAGTTTGCTGTCCCTCTGTCACAATGCCACTCCAAAAATTAATAATTGCAAGCAAATAGATTTCTTCTTAAGAGTATTTGGTTTAGTGCTATTTCATGATTACATTAAAAAAATAGCCTTTCAGTCTGCAAAACAGCTTATTAGAGAACCATTTCATCTCATTTTTTATGCATTCTAATTTGCAAGATGATTACCCAGCTTGTAACATGCTCCATGTCAGCCTTTGGAATGCCCTTTCTTGCAAACTATTTTCAAGCTGGCTCTGTAAAGTGTGGATGATGATACCTCTCAGGGTTGTCTGGGAGGATCAAATGAGATAACATGTGTCAAATTTTTTGTAGACAGTAAAATGCTACGTGACTGTTAGCTATCATCATCAGGCAAAATGAGAAAAAAGAGGCGAATTTTGGTGAATGTAAAGATTCAGAGATCTAGATGGGATTTCAGAGGCAACCTAGTTCAAAGCCCTTGTTTTACAAATAGAGAACTGGTAAACCAAGAGAAATGATTCCCCACCTTCTCCGAGGGGAATAAAGATGGAGAAGATGCCTTTGAAGTTAGCTAAAAAATATATGTCCAAGGGCTGGAAGAGAGCAGGCATTTCACCCTGAGATGCTGCAAGCCTGCTTGAATTTTCAAAGCTATTTCAAGCAGAAAACAAAAATCAGTGTGAGCAGATTGCTCACTAGGTGGTACTGTGTGCACATTGTACTATTATAGAGCCATTAGTGTGGTGGCTAAACACACACTTGGTAAGCACCTACTGTGTAGAAAGCACAATGTTAGATGATGGGGGAGAGACAAAGGTTAGCTAAGAAACGGCTCCTGATTTGGATGTTATTGATTTGTTTTGCTGAAATTTTTTTCTCTTCCTCTTTTTTTAAAAAATTCTTTGCTATAGAAGGTAACATGCTGGCGGGGGGTGGGGAAGGCAGATAGACAAGGAAATCTAGGTGATATAAAAATAATATCAATAAAAATCTATTTTTATTTTTTAATTTTTTTAAATTAATTTTTAGTTTTCAACATTCATTTCCACAAGATTTTGAGTTACAAATTTTCTTCCTGTCTTTTCCCTACCCCCCATCCCAAGATAGCGAGCCTACTGAATACCCCTTCCCCCAATCTGCTCTCTCATATCCTTCTCTAAATTTCCAGTAGGGCAAAATGGATGTCTATACCCCATTGCCTGTATATCTTATTTCCCAGCTGCATGAAGTAAAAAAAAATTTTTTTAACATTTATAAAAATCTATTTTTAAAAATTAAAGAAGTGACCCCTGACCTCATGGAGCTTATAAATTGACAGTAGAATATTAAAAAAAAATAAAAATAACTATAAACTAATAAAGAAGTCCTTAAGAGATGTAAAATCAAAGTGTTACATGAGTTCCAAGGAAAGAGAGGTGGTTGAACTTATGGACAACTTGGACACAACCCAGGGTGCTACTACCTTATGCCTGTAGATCTTTGCCTTGTGTCTCCCAAATCATACTTACTAGAAGATTAATTCTATGTCATTTAGCACAAATGGACTCCAGAAGTCATGTTTTACAGCCTGTCCCTAAACAGGAGATCCATTTTAGAACATCTCTGACAAATGGTCCCTCAGCTTTTGTCTGGAGATTTCCAAAGACTTCTCTAAGATATCAAGTTCCTAGCATACATCAAGTGCTTAACAAATGTTTGTTGTGGAGTTGCAAAAAAAAAAAAAAGTGTGCCATGCTGATCAGGCGTGTTATAAGACCTAGAGCCAGCCATGCTGGAGGTGCGCCCTAGTGGGGATGCATGGAGGGCATGAATGCATAAGGACCCAGAGGGAGGGCATGGGCTCTATGTGGCCCCCACAGAAGGAGACCCCACATGGATGAGGTCAAGAATTCGCTGAAATCAAATAATATTAAGGTATAGGTCCTATGAGAACAAGGGATGAGTCGAAGCTAAACTTTTGTATCTTTACAAATCCTTTGCACATAGAAGATGTTTAATAAATATCTGTTGGATTGATTACAATTATTCACCAGAAAAACAATGAAAGTTTAAGAAGTTTTAAGAGACCTAACTTTGGGGAAGAAAACCTTGACTGTTTCCTGCAAAATGCAAATACATTTATTTATTTATTTGTGTGTGTCTGTCTGTCTGTTTCTGTGTGTCTCTGTGTGTATGCATATATATTTGTAGTTTGTAGCACATCTTCAAAAGTTAAAGTCATATTATAGTCATTTTAGTATTTATTCATAGAACACAAAAACACGGCAGGCCCTAAGAATGATGTGCAGAGGTTGAGTCCTTCAGGCCCATTCGTTCTCCTCGTTGTGAATTCTTATACTTCCTTTCAAACCTAAATCAAATACTACCCTTTTCCAAGAAGCTTGGTCTGAAGTCCATTTCTCTGTTAATAAGATACCTCTTTGTTTATACCTTAAGTTTGCACTTATCTGAGCAGGTAGGGGAAGCAGTGGATGGAGAGCTGGGCTTGGAATAAGGAAGAGTCATTTTTCTGAATTCAGATCTGGTCTCAGATACTTACTAGCTGTATGACCCTGGGCAAGTCACTTGAAAGTAAGGAGGATTTTGTTATCCTTTTTAGAATTTAGTTTCTCAGGATCCATGGCCATGGCAATGTCTATTTTCCAGATGTTAGATAATAATTCCCAGAATAGCCCTAAGGATCCTAGATAGTCCTACTGAGACTGCGCAGTGAGATATAGGGGTGACACAATGTGATACTATGCTTGCACAGAATGACAATATTGCTAAAGTTAACCTGTAAGCTTAATGTTGGCAAGATGCCTTGTCTGTTGCTCTATAAAGCAAGTAGGCACTGGTCAGTGAGTGGGGAACCCATGGGGTAACCCATTTGGGATTTGGGTAATGCATAGAGGAGTGCATGTACCTGCCTCAACCTGCCCCCACTGAGGCTTGAGGGGATTTAGGGAAGTGCACAAACTAGAATGCTGTGCCTGTCTCAATTGACCCTGTGGAGACATAGGGATAGTTGCACCCCCCTTCATGTTGGCCCCTGCGAGAAGGGTTGTTAGGGTATGCTGTAGGAGTTGGTATTTCCGTTATCAACCACTCCCTTTGGCTTTTTTGTTGTTGTTGTTTGTTTTTTGGTTTTTGGAGGGCAATTGGAGTTAAGTGACTTGCCCAAGGTCACATGGCTAGTAAGTGTTAAGTGTGTCCACCTGACTCCAGGGCTGGTGCTCTGTTCACTGCACCATTTAGGCACCCCAGCAACTCCCTTTGAAAAGACTAGACTAGAATAAAATAAGATTATTAACCCTTCCAAAGCTGTCTTCCTATACTTCCTTTCTGACCAGATCAAGAGTGAACCTGTTAGAGGCTGGAATCAAAAAACTCCAGTGCCTCTTGTGTATTATTTGTGAAACAATTTAACCCTGCTTGTCTCAATTTCCTCATTTGTAAAATAAGTTAAAGAAGGAAATGGCAAACCACTCCAGTGTCTTTGCTAAGAAAATCCCAAATGGGATCACAAAGAATCAGACATAACTGAAAAATAACTGAAAATAACTCTGTACAAAAAGGAAATGAAGTTAATCAGACATCACTTGTTCTGACTATCATGATAACAGCAAAGTCCAATGAGGATCAGGAGTATGAGAGCTTGAAAGGGCATGAGGGTTTCTACCTGGAGTGGCTGCTGGTTTTGGAAAAAGTGCTAGGGTTTCCCCAGAGAGAGGAGGTTTTTATGGTGAATCTTTTCCAGAATAGGGTCCAGTCATGGCCAGCCATATAGACTCCAACCCTCACTACTACCCTGGGGCAAGATAACTTGGAGTTACCACTATCCAGAAAAGGGATGGTCCAGAGAGCTAGCACTCACTGGACATGAAACAAAGATGGCTACTGGTGAGACTCACTTGGGCGACTCTTCCTCCTAGCACTCAACAGTGGAGACTTCTTCTCCTTATTTGCCTTCATTTACTTCCTGCTTTTACCCACTCCAGCAAATAACTATTATCTCTTTAAACATCATTTTGGGTTTCTTGTCATCCATTTGAAATTGTATAGAAACCAAATCATTATTGAATATGTGCCATATCTGTTTGCTATTGAATAAAGCCAGATAGTTATTGAATACATGCCATTTTCTATTTGCTCCAAGCTGGGAAATTGGAAAGGGAGAAGACAACCTGGAATGAAGAAAATCTCAATTATTGAGGGCTTATAAAACCAATTTGGATTTTGCCAGTGCAAACTGTCACCCTTAATAGAGATTTATTTGTTTTAAAGATTGCAGAGAGAGAGAGACAGAGACAGAGAGAGAGAGAGAGAGAGAGAGACAGTCAGAGACAAAGACAGGGAGACACAGAAAGAGCAAGATTAATTCCAGAAAGACACCCATCATAAATACAAGCTAGTATAGTCCCAGAGGCAAGTAAGTGAGCTAAGGTGGACTGAGATTTTTTTCTTTGGCAGCACACACTAGAGGAAAGCCATGCCCCAAAGCAGAGAGGAAAGCTATGCCCCAAAACAGGAGTAAGAGGCTAGTCAGTGGGTCAATTAGCACTGTCTACTAGATGCTGGGGGATCTTGGTACACAAAATGAGGTGGGAGGGGAATGAATATCCACCCCACCCCACCCCCAACTTCCTCCCAGAGGAAAGGAGAAGCTGAGTCCTAGGTTCAGGGGTGATTGACCGCTCATCATGCCTTGCTCACCAGAGCCAACTGGTGATTGCATTAATGAAGCTATTTTTCTCCATTGTCAATGATCTCAAATCATCCCTTTTATCAGACTCTCTAGAATTTTGTCTAGGAAGCACTCTCACTAGCCTGAGCACTCTCACTAGCCTGTAGTTTGAAAATAACACCTCTTCCCTAATTTTTTTGGGAGGGGTGAAGACAGGGCAAATGGGATAAGTGACTTGCCCAAGGTCACATGGCTAGTAAGTGTATCAAGTGTCTGAGGCCAAATCTGAACTCAGGTTCTCCTGACTTCTGATTCTTTGTGATCCCATTTGGGATTTTCTTAGCAGAGATACTGGAGTGATTTGCCATTTCCTTCTCTGGAAGGATTATTTCATTGAAACTTACTTTATTTTTTGGTATTTTAAATACATTCATTTTAAAAATAAAATACAAATATAAAAGAGGAACAAAAATATATTAATAAAAATAAATGGAATTTGTTCTGTAAAATTGGATTCAGTCAAAAGGCAGCTCTTAAGGACCTAGAAGGGTACACGTGGCCCTAAGGCTGCAGGTTACCCAGCCCTGGTATTAGTTCTAATCAGAATTATTATATTAAGCCACTACCCCCATAATGTCCTTGTTGCTATGCAAATAAATCTGAGTACAATAACAAAAGGTCTCAGCTTCTTTATTCTAAATTTCTGCCTTTATTATGCATACTTGCATGCAGCAGAATGCTTAGCCTTGAACATTCCTGGACTCCACTGGCATCTCTATTTAACTACAGAAACACAATCAAGAGAAGATAAATATGTACTAATTTATCTGTTTATTTCCTCATTTTTACAATCCTACTAATAACAACTCATATTTACATATTTACATTTGTGGTTTGCCAGCACTCATCTCACAAGAACCCTGTGAGGCATCTTATTCGCCCATTTTACAGATGTGGAAACTAAGACTTTGAAGGTAGTCACCTTCCCCTGGTCACAAAAACTAATAGGTGTCTGAAGCAGCTTTTGAGTCCAGGCTTCCTGACTCCAAGTCTACATATTTTGCCACCTTGTTCTTATGAAAGATTGCTTAAATTTAAATTAAATTCTCTTTATGAGAATGGTCTGCACATATTGAAGACATCCTTAATGAAGATATGAGAAAGTAATAGATAGGTGTTCACAGTTTTCTATAGAAACCCACATCTTCACATTCACCCAGTTGACCTACTGTAGAGATCCTACAGTGATTGTTGTTTGTTGATTATAAAAAAGCATTGTCTTAAAAATCTTTACTCCAAAGAAGTTCCTACTCAACTCCTTGATAGATGCAAATGCATATAATTTTACTCAATTATCCTCTAATTATCAACATAAAATGAGGTTTAAAAAAGAGGACTAGGCTTACCAAAAGGTATGCTCTTTGTGTGCTACGGAGGCTGTCCACACAGAATCCAAAAAGAAATGGGATACTCTATAGAAGATGAAGCTTCTATTTTCATATGATCATGGCGCTGATTGCATCAAGTCCCAAAATACTATAGGATTTAGTGAAACTCATGACCACACAAAGAAATTGGCCTCACAAGAAATACCAAATAAATTTAAAAAACACCTATTGGGCAGAATTTGACATGCAACTGGAGGGGCAGTTCATTGAGTTAATCCATTAATATTACTTACTGTCTTTGACAGGCATGGCAGATTGATAATGAACTGGGTTTATAAGAGAATAGGAAAACTGAAAATTAATTTTAATTATCCCAAACTACTCTCCAACATAAAAAAATAATTCCAACATCAATATTCTTCCAGTGATGATCTGCCCCTCAAAAATCTAAATTGTGAATAATTGAAAAGTCAATGGAGAATGGCATGATGAATGTAAATAGGTTTCAACATATGGCAAACAATGATATATGCAGGAAGTGGTATAAAAGATATCACCTAGGAAACGTATGTTCAGAAAAGGAAGTAGCCTGGTCATACAGGGAGAGTATAGGATAATAGATGACACAGCCTCAGGACTTCACTGATGGTCATTAAACACTCAATGACCTAGAAGGCCTTTATTCTTTTAGGTATTGGGTAAATCCAAAGGATTTATGAAAGCGCTAGGACAAGAATTATCAAGGATATGAAGGCAAAGATGGATTATGACTTAAGTCATCACAGGATACAATGTACAATGTGGAGCACTCATGTTGAGGAAATCAAAGCTCTGTTGAAGTGTGGAAGTGATGAGGTATGGGCTCTGGGAGCCCCCTCTGAGCTCTCCTTGAGTCCTTGAGGAACAGACTCTGGGAACCTCCCTTGGACTCTTGATTGAATCATCCCATTTGATGAAGCAGGTCTGTTGCTAGACTTCCCACCCTTGAACTGGCCTAGCCCACCATTGTCTATAGCCTCCAGCTATTTCCCACCCTTAATCACTCATTGACCTCATTAACTCTTCCTGAAGACCTTCCCCAAAATCCTCCTCTAGATCACCCCTAGATTCCTCCTACAACCTTCTGTATATAAGACCCCATCCCTCACCATGTGAGGAAGAGCACCATAGGAGAGAGCGCCATAGAATTCCATAGAATAGTGAGCGTACCATAGAATGACCTAGCACAGACTTGCTCTGTGTCTAATGCAAGCGAACTTTTAATAAATTTTACTTTTCTTTGGGCTGAAAAGACTAGAGTCAAATTCATTTGGCAGGACCCAGCATGTTGGTATTTTGGGGTCTCCAGAGTAACCCTGACCCTCTTGGTAGGAACCGTCTTTAGAAGTATCCACCATAACGTTTTGTTTTCTTTTCTTTTTTTCTTAAAGATAGTAAACACTGGACAATTTAGCCATCCTGTGGCATTTTCTAATTATTCCATATGCTAAGCAAGAAATCAAGCATTAATCTTTCCCCTCGAATATCAGGTGGTTAGCATTACATCCTGGTAAAATCCAGGTCATTCTTCTGTCTTCCTTCATTTATTGAGTCTTTTTTCAGTCATGTCTGACTCTTTGTGACCCCATTTGGGGATTTCTTAGCAAAGATACTGGAGTGGTTTGCCATTTCCTTTTCTAGATCATTTTACAGATGAGGAAACTGAGGTAAACAGGATTAAATGACTTGCCCAGGATCACACAACTACTAAGTTGTCTAAGGCCAGATTTGAATTCAGGATGAAGAATCTTTCTGATTCTAAGCCCAGTGCTACATCCATTGTAACATCTAGCTTCTTAGTTCTGAGGAACTAGGTCAAATATTTGACTAACTGATGGGGTTCAGGCTCTGGGAAACCCCTTGAACTCTGAATCTTCCCACTAACTAAGGCATTTGCCTGAGACCTTAAGCCTTTCATTATCAACAGACCCAAATTTCTGTTACTAGCCTAGCCCTCCACTGTCCAGCTACTCTCCACCCTTGATTCTCCCAAAATATCTATACCGAAATCAGTTACCCTTAAACTAGGCCTAGCCCTCCATTGTCTGTCATCTCCAGGTAGTCTCCAGCTATTTCCCACCCTTAATCTCTCATTACCAGAGTCTGACCTTATTTGACTCCTCCTCAAGACCCTCCCCAAACTCCTCCTCTAGACCACCCCTAGAACTCTCCTACAATCTTTCTGTATATAAACTTCACCTTAACTCCATTAGGTGGCCTTAGAATTATCTAGCTCAGACTCACTCTGTGTCAGATTATTCTGGCTTACTTGTCTAATACAAGGGTCACAGGATACCTAAGCTCCTTAAGAATCTACCTATTATGACGAATCTCTAATAAACTTTGCTTTACTTTGGCTGAAAGAAGACTTGAGTCAAATTCATTCGGCAGGACCTGGTATGTTGGTATTTTGGGGCCTCGAGCACCCCAAATCTAAACCCTAAATCTCAACCACCTCAGGATATTCAGAACTGGCTCTTATCTTAGATTTTACAGGTCCTTAAGGGGCAGGAAACTGGAGAAGGAAATGGCAAAACTACTTCAGTATCTTTGCCAAGAAAACCCTAAATGGGGTCACTAAGAGTCAGACACAACGGAACAACGCTAAACAATAAAATAAGGAGCAGGAAATGGATAACCAGATCACTCTCTTCAAATATGGGAAGGGCTGTCTTGTAAAAAAAGAAACTACATTTATCCTACTTCAGTCCAGAAGGGAAGAACTTAAACCACTGACAGGAAGTTAAAGGGAGGAAGATTTTGGCTCAGTATTAGAACTTACTCATTTGTCTGAAAATAGAAGGGTTTTCTGGTGACAATGCACTCCCTGTCATTGGAAGTAGAGGAAGCTGGATGCGATCCCTTGTCAAAAGGTGGTGGTGATAGGGTGACACGACCTGGACCCTGAATTTTTCTCAAAGAACCCAGTCCCTGGAATCTTCCCTGAGGCATGTACCCCATCATAGCCTACCTAGATACTCAACAGTCCTTTTTGAGAGTCCAATGGAGGCTCTCAACACCCCCAAGTCCACTTAACTCCTTTCACTGACTACACCTGAGCCCCACCTTCCAACCCCAGCTATTTACCACTTCTTAATCCCATCCAAATCTTATCACATTTTTTTCTCGATTCACTTTGAATCTTGCCCACTTCTATTGATATCACAGATAAACCTTACTACTTTGACCACTCAAGAAAGCTTGAGTGGTGAAATTCTTTTTCTTTTTTAAAGCAATCGGGGTTAAATAACTTGCTCAAGGTTACACGGCCAGTTATTTCTGGGTGTGGTACTGAGTATCTGAGCCCAGATTTGATCCCTAGGTCATCCCGACACTGGAGCCGGTGCTCTTACTCACTGTGCTACCTGGCCGCCCCTGGTCAAATTCTTTCAAGGCAAACCACCTGTACCCTTGCATTTCAGGGTTCCTAGCATCCCAAACCATAGCAGTAGAATGGAGACTTCGATGGGTGAGGAGTTGGACTAGAAGTTTCTAAAAACTCTTCCAGCCCTAAGATTTCTTGACTGTACACTCAGAGTTCCTGTAACCACCTACCTTCTGTCACGATAGGCTGCCTTGCATGTTTTAAATTTGTATTTATCAAAGGAAATGGAATAAATGAAAAGTGAGGTGAAAAAAAAAACAATGTGAGATCTGAAATTGATACTCCAGCTCTCCTCCCAGGAGGAGTGACTAATCTATCATCCAACAAACACCCTCCTGAAGCTCAGTGAGAATGTTCTGGGCTGTGTTGAAGTAAAAAGGACAAACAATTCTAGAGATTTCCAACCAAATTGGCTGACGGGCATCTTTTAGTTTCTAGTTTTTTGCCACCACAAAAAGAGCTGCTATAAATATAAATGTATAAATAGCATCTTTTCCTATTTCTTTTATCTCTTTTGGGTATAGGCCTAGCAGTGGTATAGCTGAGTCAAAGGGCATGCAAAATTTAGCAACTTCTTGTGTATAATCCCAAACTGCTTACCAGAAAGGTTATATCTAGTCACAAATCCACCAACAATGCCTCAATGTGCCTATTTTCTAAAAACCCCTCCAAAATTTATCATTTTCCTTTCTGTCATTTTTGCCTATCATCTAATGGGCATGAGGTAGAATCGCCAAATTGCTCTAATTTTCATTTCTCTAGTTAATAGTGATGTGAAACTCTTTTCCCCATATAACTATAGAGAGCCTGGCTTTCGTCCTTTGAGAACTGCTTATTTATATCCTTAGACCATTTACCAATTAGAGAATAGCTCTTATTTAAATCATCTCCTTATTTATCTTGGAAATGAGACATTTATCAGAGAAACTTGTTGAAAAGATTTTTTCCCAGTTAATTGTTTCCCTTTAACCTTAACTTTATTGGATTTCTTTGTGCAAAAACTTCTTAATTTTATCAAATCAAAATTACCTATCTTATTTTATCTGATTCTCTCTCTCCTTTGTTTGGTCATGAACTTTTCTTCTGGTCAAACATCTGATAGGCATTTTTTTTCCATGTTTCTTTAATTTGTTTATGATATGACCTTTTATATCTAGACCACATATCCACTTGGAGTTTATCTTGGTAGAAAGTATGAATAGTGGTCTAAATGTAATTTCTTCCACACTAACGTCTCATTTCGCCAACAGTTATTGAGTTTGTTGAGGTTTTTTTTTAATCACATAGAAAGTCTTTGTCCCAGTAGCTGGGGTTTTTGTTTTGTTGAATACCAGGCTATTACATACATTTGCTTCTGTCTATTGGGTGCCTAATCTATTCTGACTGATACCTCTATTTTTTAACCATTACTAAATTGTTTTGAGGATAACTGCTTGTAGTATAGTTTGAGATTTGACACAGCTAGACCCATTTCATTCTGATTTTCACTCTTTCTTATTATTTCCTTTGACATTCTTGACTTTTTTGCCTCTATAAGAATTTCATTTTTTTAAATTGTATAATGTAATCTTTTAGTATTTTGATTAGTATGACATTCACTAAGTAAATTAATTAAAGTAGTATTTTAATTTTTATTACACTAACTTGTCCTACCCTTGAGTGATTCATATTTTTTCAACTATTTAGGTCTATGGTTCTGTAAGAGATGTTTGTAGGCACATTTATGCAGTTCTTGTGTGTATGTTAGTAGACTGACTCTCAAGCATTTTATACATTCTGTAGCTGTTTTAAATGGAATTTATCTTTCTCTTTCTGTTGGATATTATTGGTACTTTATAGAAATGCTGAAATTTATGTGGATTTTTTTATATCCTTCAAGTATTCTGAAGGCATTGTTTCATTTAAATTTTTTTTAAAGCAATTAGGGTTAAGTAACTTGCTCAAGGTTACACGGCCAGGTGTTTCTGGGCGGGTGCTAAGTGTCTGACCCCAGATTTGATCCCCAGGTCATCCCAACACTGGAACCGGTGCTCTTACTCTCTGTGCTACCTGGCCGCCCCTTCATTTAATTTTTTAAACTGTATTGAAGGAGGTAAGTAAGAAAAAGAAAGAAAAACAAGTTCTGGAATAGTGGAAGGTTCTATTCTAAGAGTTTGAAAGAGGGGAAAGAAAAGGGAGGAATATTAGTAGAAAAGAGGAAGAAGAGAGTGGAACTTGCTATTTCTCACAATTGAGATACATTTTTAAAAGGAGTATACAAACATGGAGGAAGAGATGACAGGAACACTCAGGGAAATCAGATTCTTAGCTAAAATGGACAATAGAAGGCTGAACATAAACACAAAACAGAGTTTGGCAGAGAAATATATAAAACTTTGTGAAAAGATAAAGCAAAGAAGAACTATAGATCAATATCACAAATGAATATACATTCAAATTATTTAAATAAAATTCTGTCCCAGAAGTCTATAGCAATTCATTCCAAAATCATTTGTTATGAGCCAGGAAAGACTTACATGAACTGATGAAGAGTGAAATAAGCAAAGCCAAGAAAACAATATACACAATGACTACAACAATGGAAATGGAAAGAACAAGAGCCACAAAACAATTGCAAGTGAATGTTGCAGAATTACAAGAAAAACAAACACAGCCCCAAAGAAGAACTGCCAGGAGACACCCTTCCCCTCTTAACCCCATTTGCCCTACCTTCCCCCCTCCAAAAAGCAAAAAACAAAAAAGAAATGATGAAAGGAATAGTTTTGGAGAAATCTAGGAAGGTTTGTATGAATTTGTAGAGTGAAGTGAGCAATACTAAGAGAACAATTTGTACAAGGACAGCAACATTATAAATACAAATTACTTTGAAAGACTAAAGAACTTTGATCAATGCAATGACCAACCATCTCCCCAGAGAATCCATAATGAAGTATGTTGGCCACCTCATGACAGAGAGGTAATGGATATAGGATCCAGAAAAAGATATACATTTTCGGATATGACCGCTGAGTAGATTCATTTAGCTCAACTTATTTAATACAACATATTACAATAAGTTCCTTCTGCCTATGGTAGGGTGAGGGTGAGGATGGAGGCAATTTCATTGGAACAAGAGGCTAATAGTGTGAGTCAAGAAAAATAAAAGGTCACTCATTAATAGTTGTTATTTTTTTTTTTAAGCAATCGGGGTTAAGTAACTTGCTCAAGGTTACATGGCCAGGGGGAAGCCAGGTAGAACAGCAAGTAAGAGCACCGGCTCCAGTGTCAGGATGACCTGGAGATCAAATCCGGGACTCAGACACTCAGCACCACACCCAGAAATAACTGGTCATGTAACCTTGAGCAAGTTACTTAACCCCGATTGCTTAAAAAAAAAGGTTACATGGGCAGGTGTTTCTGGGTGGGTACTAAGTGTCTGAGCCCGGATTCGATCCCCAGGTTATCCTGACACTGGAACCAGTGCTCTTACTCACTGTGCTACCTGGCCACCCCAATAGTTGTTATTTTTGATATACCAAAGAGAACAGAAAACCAGGACAATTTTGAAATTAATGCATAAAATTTGTTATATCCTTTTTTTTATTAAAAATCAAAGAGTCAGAAGAACAAAAGGTCAAGTATATTAAAGGAATTAATGAAAAAATGTAAAGAAAGGAGGTTTAGCAGCATCAGATCTTAAACTATGTTATAAACAGTAATTATCACAACTATCTAATACTGGCTAAGAAATAGAATGGTAAATCAGTGGAACAAAACAGACATACAACACACAGTAGTAGATCATTATGGTAACCTTGTGTTTGACAAATGTAAAGATTTAAGCTTTTGAAATAAGAATTCACTATTTGGTAAAAAAAAAAAAATTGTTAGGAAAACTGAAAAGGAAGAAACTGGGTATGGGGGTGGCTAGGTGGTGCAGTGACTAGAGTACTAGTCCTGGAGTCAGAAGGACCTGAGTTCAAATTTGACCTCAGACACTTAACACACTTACTAGCCATGTGACCTTGGGCAAGTCACTTAACCCCAATTGCCCTCCCAAAAAAAGGCAAAAAAAAAAGAAAGAAAGAAATTGGGTATAAACCAGTATCTTACACCATTTACTAAGATAAGGTCAAAATGGATACATGACCTAGATATAAAGGGATATATCATAAGAAAATTAGAGCATGGAACATATTACCTACCACACTTATGGATAGGAGAAAATTTTATGAATAAAGATATAGAGAGCATTGTGATATATAAAATGGATAATTTTTATTACATTAAATTTAAAACTTTTTGTATAAATGAAACCAATGTAACCAAGATTAGAAGGAAAGCAGAAACCTGGGGAGAAATTACCATAGACAGTTTCTGAGATAAAGGTCTCATATCTCAAACATAGAGAGAACTTTGTCAAATTTATAAGAATACAAATTATTCCCCAATTCATAAATGGCCAAAGGATAGGAACAGGCAGTCTTTTGATGAAGAAATCAAAACTACATATAGTCATATTAAAAAATGCTCTAAATCATTGTTGACTAGAGAAATGCAAATTGAAACAAATTTGAGATATCATCTAATACTTATCAAATTGGCTAAAATGATAGAATGGGAAAATGACAAATGTTGAAGGGGATATGGAAAAATTAGGACACTAATACACTATTGATGGAACTGTGAAGTGATCCAACCATTTTGGAGAGCAATCTGGAATTATGCCCAAAAGAGCTGTAAAACTGTGTTTATTCTTTGACCCAGCAATACCAGTATTAAGATCTGTTTCCCAAAGTGATCTGGGAAGAAGGAAAAGAACCTACATGTTCTAAAATATTTATAGCAGTTCTCTTTGTGCTGGCAAAGAACTGGAAATTGAGGGAGCATCCATCAATTGGGGAATGGCTAAACAACTTGTGATGGAATACTACCATGAAGTAAGAAATAATGATCTGGTTGATTTTAGAAAAACGTGAAAAGACTTGCATGAAATAATGAAGAATGAAATGAGCAGAACCAAGAAAATAGAGAATATTGCATATAGTAACAGCAATATTGTTTGAAGAACACCTGTGAAAGACTAAATTATTTTGAGTATTGTAAATCCTCAAATCAGGTACAAGGTATCTATAAGGGAAGATGCCATCTACCTCCAGAAAAAGAACCAATAAAGACAAGTATGCATAGTACACACATATATGTCAAAAGGTAGCCATATCTAATACGAGGTGGGGAAGTAGGAAGAGACAGTTTGGAACTTAAAATGTAACAAAAAAGGTAAATTAAACAAAATCAATTATTTAATTTTTTAAAAAGCAAAGGGTACAAAATGGAGATTTATATAGAATTCTTTTTTTGTGTTCCACTCTGTATATGGAAATGCTCTCATGTATGTATGTATAAATTCAGAATAAAACTTTTTTTTCAAAGATTCTTTTTTGTTGGTTTTTTTTTTTGGAGGGGTAAAGGTAGGGAAATTGGGGTTAAGTGACTAGCCCAAGGTCACACAGCTAGTTTTTTTTGTGTTAAGTATCTGAGGCTGGATTTGAACTCAGGTCTTCCTGACTCCAGGGCCAGTGCTCTATTCACTGCACCATCTAGCCACCCCTTTTTAACATTTCTTTTTTTCCTTTTTTTTTCAAAGATTGTTAAAACATAATTGAATATGTCAGCTGGAAGAAAGGCAGGATTACCAATCCCTTTTCTAAAACAATAGGTCATGTTGTCTGTCTAACATGCTCTCCGCTCTACTTGCCCGGTGTATATGTTGGATGCTTCAATTGGTCCATGCTATTAGGTGCTTCCTCCACCAGAGGAAGTCACAATCCTTTCATACATTTTTATTTTGTGGGATTTTGCCCAGAGATGTTCAACCACTGCTTCTCTGGGGAAAAAAAAAAACTAACTTTTAAGCTTTCAATTTAAACTACATTATTTTCTCAGGGGTAGGTAATCTGGACAATGAACAAAACAATAAGTCAAGCCCGGATTGGCAGCATTTGCCTCTTTCTGAGAAGTCAGTGATCACAATGGACATTTAACAAATGGTTCTTGGGAAGCAGGATAAGCCAGCTCAGGCATAACAGCTCTGTATGCTGTCCCTAGCTTCCCAGCCTGGTACAGTGCCATGTACAAGTAAGAAGCTATTAAACTCTGTATTGTTTGGTTTTTTTTTTTAAATCATCATCATCTTGGCCCCCCTTAGTCTCTTCCTTCTGCCTTTTGCCGTGGATTTCTTTCTTGTGAAATATGTAATTTGTAGGTCTGTGTACTAAATAACATAAATTCCACCACCTCTCTCTACACAGAAATAACCACTCACTCTATGCTCTCCCGCCCACTCACTTGCTACCTAAGACACAGGCTGAAGAGGGAAACTAGAACGGAGAATGTGAGATTTTATGCCATGCATGGACCACTTTTAGAGTGCCACGCAAGTCGCCACAATTATAAGAATGACCCTGACAAACAGGAGGTAGTCAGAATGGTGAAAAGATTTGGATACCTTGTCATACAATTGAAGGAACTAGGGCGGGGTATTCCCACCCCTGAACTAGGGGTATTTACTATGTAGAAAAGAATATTTCAGCAGTGATATGAAAACTGTCTTCAGGTATTTTAAAAGTTATCACCTAAAAGAGAGATTAGATTTGTCCTGCTAGATTCCAGAGAGCTGAACGAGGACTGAGGTAGAATATTTAGACTTGATGGGAAGGAAATACTTCTTAACAATCAGAATTCTTTGAAAGTAGAATTGGCTACCTTGGGAAGCAGTGAGTTCCCCCTCATTCTAGGTCTTCAACAATAACCAAATGACCATTTGTCAGAGATGTAAGAGAGGGGATTCCTTTTCAGAAAATGTGTTTTCTGAGGTCTCATCCAGCTCTGAGATTTTGTAACTCTAAACCATCCAGGTAAATGGCTTTTAAGTGTGCCTTCTTTCCCATAAATTGGTGTTCTGTTGGGATCCATTGACCCCTGCTACTTGACTAAGTAAGAGATTTATGGCCATACCACCTGCCTTATTTCACCTCATTGCTATCTAATTGATGATCACACAATCAGACTTTTGACTTGTCCTTGCTCTAGGGAGTTTCCCCCACTCCAGGTCCTTATGGACTTTGACCAGAGCTAATTTGGAGTTCAGGAATGCTGGAGGAATTGGGGCTGTGACTGGGGAAGTTCAGGTTACCGGAGCATAACATCAAGGACAGAGTGTGAAACAGGCTTCTCTCTTAGTCGTTTCCATCGCTCAGCCCAATACATTGACCTCATTTTTGGGTGAAATGAGGATCAAAAAAAAAAAAACCATATACAAAGTTACATGAAAGGGATTTGGCAAGTGAGAGTAAATTCTAATATATATTCAGTCAAGAGGCAATATGGGAGAATAACTAAGGGATCAGCCTTGGAATCAAGAAGATTTGGGTTCTAGTCCTGACTCTAACATATACTGGTTGAGACAACAGACACATCACTTAACCTCTTAATGCCCCAGACAACCCTCTAAGACTAAGTTACAGATGAGAAGTAGACCAGATGTTGAAGTGCCCTAGGTCTGTATCACAGCATCCTAGCCCACAGGAGCTACATTTTGTAAAATAAGTTTGCACCCTTAGAGCCTCTCCTTTAAGATTTAAACCTAAATCAGAATGCTTTCTGTGTTATGTACAGCATCAGGGAGAAAAATAGATTCATCAAAACAAACAAAGAACAAAAATAGATGGAAAATGCCTATGGAGATATGCTATAGGGCTCTATCTACTCTGCTGCCCTCTCACTCAGACCTGCTCCCCACCTCCACCCCACACCCATTCCCATCACCTAGCCCAATATCTCTAAGACCAGGCACCTGCTTGTACTTTGCACAGTTCTTTCTAAAGAGATGTTATTTTTAAATTTTAATTGTATTTGAGCAGGAGGGTGTGGGGGAGAAAGGAATGAGTGGTTAATAAGTAACAGACTCAATTCTAAAAAGCAGCTAATAAACCAGATGTCCCATGATGAGCTTGACTCTGTACCTGAAGGTCAGTGGAGATCGGTTTGGCATTCAGCACCCCCTAGAGGAGTTATTCATATAGAGTGTAATGGAAAGAGTCCAAATTCATTTGGATATGGAGTCCTAAAACCTATGTTCATAGGATCATAGATTGAGGTCTAGAAGGGATCTTAGTATTCAATTAAATTCAACAAATACACAACTTTCGCTCATCTCTCTGTCACCCACACTGACTCACTGGTTGAGATGGGGGAGTTGGAATAATCTTTGCTCCCCATTGCCATTTGCAGGCTCTCCTTCTACTACTATCACTCTTCTGTTTTGCAGTTGACCCAGTACCTATTTATCACCCAAGCCAGATTCTGGTAGCTGTTATCTACCAACCTGCCAGGATACTCCTTTCTTTAATGAATTCAGTGCCTGGCTTACAGTCTTTCTCTCTTGCCCAAATTCCTTCCCTCATACTAAAGGATTTCAACATAAATATTGATAATCCCTCAAACACTAACACTTTCCCTTTCCTCAATTTACTCATTTGCTATGACCTATTCCATTGTCCACAAGTGTTCCATTTCCATGTTCATAAATTTTGAAATTCCTTTTTCTGATCACAATCCTCTATTTTTCCATCTTCCTTTCTGCCTTATGACCCCTATTCCCATTCTGTTTTCACTGTGACTTCCAATCCCACCACCCCTCAGTTCTTTCCCAGGAAATCACTGGTTGCATTCTCCTCCTTTTCCTATCTTTAGTTAGTGGTGAACCAATTCAATTCTACACTGTCCTCTACTCTTGAGTCTCTTGCCGCTTATCCAATCCCTAATCATGCCCTGGCACATTCCAATCTTGTATTAACAAAACATAATCTCAATTTGACCTTCACTATAGTAAGGCAATCTTTCTACTCATCCCCAATCAATTCACTATTCCATTCACCACAATGGTTTTTCCAAACTTTTTTTATCCTCCTTCAAACCTCCTGTAACTCTTCTCTACACCCACTTTCTCAGCTGAAATTCTTGCCTCCTGTTTCATTGAAAAAATTGAGACCATTTGCTAAAAGCTCCCCCTTCTCTCCTCCTTATTTCATGTCACTCATATACCTTCCCCTATTCTTCTTTTTTTTAAGTTTGCAAAACATTTTTATTATCCATCAAGTAATATGTGTGAAAATGCTTTGAAAACATAAAATTCTATGTAAATGTGAGTTTCTAGAATCACTGTTTATTATGTGTAAGTTCTTTGACTAAATCTTGGATTTGTTTGCCTTATAAAATATTTTTAAAATTCCAAACATCTTGCTTCCTTTTCCAAAGAATTTAAACTGCTATATAAACTTCTTTTCAATAAAATCAGTGCTTTTTTTCCTTGAGCTGAATTCTCAGACTATTACTTTTTTTTAGCAGCATCTATATATTTTTAATTAATTTGTTTGTTTCCTTTTAGTTTACAGGATTCAATTCCACAATTCCTTGAGTTTCACATTTTGTCTCCCTCCCTCCCCCCCCCCCATGGTGGCATATAGTCAAGTATAGGATTTGTAAATACTTTCACATTATACACTAGTCAGGTTATAAAGATGGATTGTATCAGATGGAATGAAAAATGGTAAAGAGGACATAAAACCAAACAAGAAAAGGAAAAAGATCAGGTATTTTGCTTCTATATGGATATAAACTCAGTTCTTTCTAATTCTTTCTCTGGATGCACACATTTTTCTCCATCATGAGTCTTTTGGGATTGACTTATATCATTGCATTGCTGAGAAGAGTCCAGTCTATCAAAGCTGGTCATCACACATATGTTGTGTCTGTAATTGTGTACAAATTTCACCTGGTTCTACTCTTCTCACTCAGCATCAGTTCATATAAGCCTCTCCAGGTAAATATGAAGACCGTCTGCTCCTCATTTCTTATAGCACAATAGTATTCCATAACATGCATATATCACAACTTGTTCAGCCATTTCCCAATTGATGGGCATCTCCTTAATTTCCAATTCTGACACAACAAAAAGAGCTGCTATAAACATTTTTGTACATATGGGTCTTCCTTCCACTTCTATGATTTCTTTGGGATATAGCCCTAGGAGTGGTATTGCTGGGTCAAAGGATATTAAAGTATTTATAGCCCTTTGGGCATAATTCCAGATTGCTCTCCAGAAAGTCTGGATCAGTTCACAACTCCACCAGCAATGCATTAGTGTTCCAATTTGCCCACATCCTCTCCAGCATTTGTCATTTTCCTGTTTTGTCATCTTAGCCTATCTGACTTGTGAGATGTGGTACCTCAAAATTGTTTTGATTTGCATTTCTCTAATCAATAGTGATTTAGAGCATTTCTTCATGTGCTTATAAATATCTTTAATTTCTTTCTCTGAAAATTGCCTGTTCATGTCCTTTGACCACTTATCAATTGGGGATTCCCCTATTCTTCTATTCTCTTCATTATGCCCTTCCCCTCTTCCCCATACTCCTTCACTCCTGTTTCACATAAAGAGGTGGCCCTTCTCCAGCAATCTTCTCCAGTAGATTTTCCCTTTAATCATCTTCATCCTCTCAATAATTTTTCAATCTCTCCCTGTCTACTGGCTACTTCCCTACTGCCTGCAAACACATCTATGTCTATAGACCCCCTGCATTCTTAAAACCAAAACAAAACAAAACCCTCACTTGATCCATCCATCCCTGTAGCAGCAAGCACCCCAGTGTCCCCAGGGTGGCTACCAACACAGGTTCTTAGATCTGCTTTGGTAAGGAAAGCAACTCAAAATGGGTTAACAAGCTTATTTTAATCAGTCAAACATATATCATTTACCTAGTTCAGGGGAAAAAGATCAGCACCCCGAACTTCAAAGTATACAGATAGAATTATCAAGACAGAGAAACAGATCAAGCAGACAGGTTTCTAAACTGTCCAACCATTACATCCATACCAAATCACAGTTACCATCAACATCTGGGTTATTCAAAGCTGGTCGGCTCTCAACTGCTTCCCAGAGTCTCATCTGATCAAATCACAGAACACTTCTCAAAGTGAGCCCCTAAACAAAGCCTCACATCAGGGCTTATATAGCCTTCTCCTGGCTCAGAGAACGTAACAACCTTCTTGACCCACTGCCCAATCAAGAAGTATCTACTGAAAAACAAGCCTCCCACCCCAGGCTCCAGGTACACTTTATCCTAGGGGCAGGGAAGATCTTAAAAATTTACATTCCCATTACAGTCCCCAATAGCTTTCATCCTATATCTCTCCTCCCTTTCATGGTTGCAACTACTTGAGAAAGCTGTCTACCACAGGTGCCTCCATTTCCTTTCCTCTCATTCTCTTCTTTACTCTCTGTGGTCTGGCTTCTGACCTCATTATTCAACTGAAAATGCTCTCTCCAAAGTTACCAGAGATCCCTTCACGATCAAATCTGAAGGCCTTTTATCAGCCCTCATCCCTCCTGCCCTCTCTACAATCTGACACTGTCAATACCCTCTTCTCCTTGATACTCTTTCATGACACTGATCTCTCCTGACTCTACCTGATCATTTATTCTCAGTCTCCTTTGCTAGATCTTCATCTAGGTAGCACCTGCTAACAATGGGTGCCCCCCCTAATTTTGTCCTGAACCCTTTTGTCTTCTTTATGTATTCTATTTTTCTTGGTAATCTTATCAGCCATGGATTCAATTTTCATCTTCATGCAGATTATTCTCATAACCATTTATATAGCTCTAACCTCTCTCCTGATATGCGTCTCCAACTGCCTTTTAGAAATCTCAAACATAAACATCTTAAATTCAACATGTCCATATCAGAATTCATTATCTTTCCCCCAAAACTCTCCCCTCTTCCTAAATTCCCTATTACTGTCAAAGATACCACCATCCTTCCAGTCCCCAAGGCTTTCATCTCAACCTAGGCATCCTCAACAACTCACTCACATTCCTCATATCATTCTTTTTTTTCCCCAAGTACTGTCAATTTTGCCTTGATGACATTTTCAGATATGCCTCCTTCTCTCTCTTGACACTGCCACTACCATTGTACAATTCATCATCTCATGCCTAGATGAGACTACTGGTCATTCTCCTTGCCTCAGATCTCTCCCCCTCCAGTCCATCCTCTGCTCAGCTCCCAAACTGATCTTCCTAAAGCACACTATCATCCTCACCTCCTCCATTCAAAAATTCCAGTGGTTGCCTATTATCTCCGGAATAAAATATAAAATCTCTTATTGGATTTTAAAATTTTTTTTATTTGTTTTGAACTTCAATAAAGAAAGACAAAAAAAAAAAAAAAGAAACATTTCCATGTATACAGCACAACATAAAAGGAGGATTCAATATAAAACCACAAATTTCTATTTCTTACTGTTTACTGTATTTCTCCACATAATCATCACAGATTTTATGCCATTTTTTTTTTTTGCAAAAAATGAGAATAGGACCATTATGTGAAGCTTTTAAAAAAAAATTGTGCCGGTATTCCTTAAAAACCATTTACTACTAAAATGCAAGATTAGAATGCACGAAATACTCTTGAGTATATGTTAAAATTGAATACTAGCAATGAACATGGGCTGAGAATTCTAAGTTTGGGACTTGCAATGCATGAGAGATAAATGCATATCCATATGCCACCAGTTACATTGCTACTCTGTTTACCTTTCAAGCAGCATGATGAACAGAATTATACCATGCAACAATTACACGATGAAAGGTTATCAACCTTTTTGGACTGAAGAAACAAGGTACAATGATTATGCAGTGAAATACAATACTTTTTTTGGGGGGAAAACTATGTAATAAATACTACACATCATTTTCAAAGCTACCCTGCTATTCTGTGCTTCCTTCTAGGTTTTCTCTTGATTCTGATGTGCACTTTTTATCTTTTTTTCTCCCTCCCTCACCACCTCACTCTAGAGAAGGCTACCATTAGACACAAATATGTATATATGTAAAATCATACTATACATACTTCTATTTATCAGTTCTTTCTCTGCATGTGGATAGCACCTTCCTTCATAGTTTCTTTTTTAGTCGAACTGACTATTTATAGTACTCAAAATTACTTAGCTGTTCTAAGTTGTTCTTAGAACAATATTGCTGTTACTGTGCAGTGTTCTCTTGGTTTTCCCCATTTCATTCTTAATTATTTCATATAAGTCTTTCCATGCTTTTAAAAAAATCAACCAGCTTATTATTTCTTATAGTGCAGCAGTATTCTATCACAATCATATGTCACAACTTGTTTAGCCATTCTCCAGTTAATGGGTATCCCCTCAATTTCCATTTCTTTACCACAACAAAGAGAGTTTCTATAAATATTTTAGAACATATAAGTTCTTTTCCTTTTTCCCTAACCACTTTGGGAAACAGTCCTGTTAGTGGTATTGCTGGGTCAAAGGGTATACACAGTTTTATAACTCTTTTGGGCATAATTCCATATAGCTCTCCAAAATGACTGAATCAGTTCACAGTTCTACCAACAATGAATTAATGTCCCAATTTTCCCACATCCCCTCTGTCACTCTCCCTTTCTATTATTTTGGCTAATCTGATAGGTATAAGATGATATTGCAAAGTTGTTTCAATTTATATTTCTCTAATTAATAGTGATTTGAAGCATGTTTTCATATGATTATATATAGGTTTGATTTCTTCGTCAAAAAACTGCCTGTTTATATCCTTTGACCCTACATCAATTGGAGAATGCTTCAAACTCTTATAAATTTGACAAAGTTCTCTATGTATTTGCGATATGAGACCTTTATCTCAGAGACAGTCTATAAAAATTTCCCCCTGACTTTCTGCTTTCCTTCTAATCTTGGCTACATTGGTTTTATTTATATAAAAACTTATTAATTTAATGTAATCAAAATTATCCATTTTTTATCTCACAATGCTCTCTTGTTTATCCACAAATTCTTCTATCCATAAGTATGATAAGTAATATGTTCCATGTTCTAATTTTTTCATATCTCCCTTATATCTAGGTCATGCATCCCTTTTGACCTTATCTTGGTAAATGGTGTAAGACAATGATCTATACCCAATTTCTGCCAGATTGCTTTTTAGCTTTCCCAACAATTTTTCTTGCCAAATAAGGAATTCTTATCTCAAAAGCTTAAATCTTTATTTGTCAAATACAAGGTTATTATAATCATTTGCTACTGTGTGTTGAAAATCTATTCTGTTCCACTGATCTACTTTTCTATATCTTAGCCAGTTCCAGATAGTTTTGATAATTACTACTTTATGGTATAGTTTAAGATCTGGTACTGCTAAACATCCTTCCTTTACATTTTCATTAATTCCTTGAATATTCTTGACCTTTTGTTCTTCCAAATGAATTTTATCATTTTTTTTAGCTCAATAAAATAGTTTTTTGGTAATTTGATTGGGATAGCATTGAATAAACAGATTAGATAAAATTGATCTAGTCTAAAGGCAGGATAGCATAGTTGATAGAGAGTCAGGAAGACCTAGGTTCAATTCTCCTCTCTGGCACATAGTATGGTTATATGATCTAGACAAGTGACTAAATCTCTTAGTTCCCTAAATAAACAGGGTTTTTGAATATATAGGTTCTTTAAACCTGTATATTGTAGATTAGTTATCATTCTACAATGATAGAAAGGGTTTCCTCACTATGAATTCCTTACATTAATGAAATTACAAGTTCAGACTTGAGTAAGGGAGAATTTAAGAACTTATAATATAGTCCAACCCCTCTGAGACCTAGTTTAGTGAAGTGACATTCCCAAAGTCACACAGCAAATAAATGTCAAAGCTGAGATTTAAATGCAAATGGTTTGCCTCCCAAACCAGTGCTCTTTCTTTTCTCCTACCCAGTCTCACCACCTTCCTTTCACAGATAAGGAAATCAAGGACCAGAAAAGTTAAATAAGTTGATTAAGTTCCCATAGATAGCAAGTGACCTTGCTAGTTTCCTGACTCCAGTCTATCCAGTACCCTTTCTGGGATACAAGGCTGATTCTATGAGCTGCTGTCTCTTATGAGTTATAGCAAAAACTTGTGCAAATCATTCTTCCTTTATGAGCCTCAGTGTGCTCATCTATAAAATGGAGGTTATGATGCTTGCCTACTCTCATAAGGTTTTCCCCCTCTATGGATCGACTGAACAACTTCTATACTAAGTATGAAAATGCTTTGTACACTTTAATGTGCTATATTCATCATTTAATTCAACAAATAGTAACTGTCTGTTATGTGTCAGGCACTAGGGACATATAATTAATGGTAGGATGGAGCCAGCATAGACTGGCTAAGGGACAGCTGATTGTTAAATTTTCAGTGTGAACATTTATACCTCAGAAATCAGAAATCAGGGCCTGATTTATGGTCATGTGGATCATTTCTAGACTTAAGAAAATGATGGGAAAATTTTAATATTGTAGACTAATTTAGAAGTGTGTCAGGAGTATCTTTTTCAGAGAACTGGCTATTAAACATTTACCAGCAGACCCCTAAATACAATGACAAAAATGAAACATTTCTTGTCCTTGAAGAGCTTATATTCTACTGAGAATATGAATGTATTTCCCTCTCACTGTGCCCTTTTAATTGTATTATACCATAAGGAATTTCCCCCTTCCTCAATTTTTTTTACCATAATTTGGCTAGTCCTTTTATCCCTTAGTCTTCCTGAGTGGGTTGGACAGTTTCATGTTCTCTAAGACCTTTCCATTTCTTACTGGCTTCCATATCCAGAGGAAGAAGTCAGATCCTTGTGATCTGAGTTTGAAATTCTTTCTGGAAATGATCATAGTGCCTGGAAAGGTGAAATAGTAGGATCACAGATTTCAAGCTGGAAGGAACAACAGAGGTCTAGAATCTCACCTACTATATATACCCCATTGCCTCTTTCTTTAACCTTCAGTCTGCTAGGACATTTTGAAGACAGAATAAGTTCCTGAATGAAGGCACAAAAACACTTATGGTGGAATTATTCCACCATACTATTTTTTGTTTTAGTATATATGTATTACTGATAATTATAGGTTATTGCTATGGAAGGTGCAGTTGGCTTCAGGTTCTCATCACCATTGTCTGCTCCCTCTCCTTCTTTGTCTGTAGAGATTTAATCAGCCACACATTTTTAGAGCAATTAGCTGATTTATATCTTAGAAGCAGTGTGATGGCCCTTTGGGTCTACTATAGTTCCTTCCATTGATGCTTTATGGGGTTAACATTTGACAAAATGTTAATGGCAAAAACCACAATAGCTCAGAGCTCCCACTTGGGAAAATTCCTAAGATTCAGGCAAAGGTTTGGTTCTTTGAGCTAATTTAAATTTGTGTTTATCTTTGCTACTGCACTAGCATGGGAGGGGAAGTTAGGGAAAGGGTTGATCTTTTTGTTAGAACTTCCTTCAGTCCTGGAAGAGGTGGATGCAACCAACTGCTTCAGCCAGAATCTTCTACTCTAAGATGCAGGTAGGAGGAAGTAAGCAACCTTTCACTTTCTATTTTCGCCCCTTGCCTTTGTGTCTTCAATACTTTCTGCTTCAGCTAGGTCAATCCTGGGCAGAGTGTGGATGGCTATTCTTCATTTCTGCTGGGGCTGCTGATCCCTTGAGGTCCCCACATTTTTTTCTACGTCTATATCTTAAAGTGGTGTCTCTTTAAGAACTCTGGGGAGTGATTCAATTCTGCTTTCCAACACAAAGATAGTAATAGTCTCAAATCAATTTCAGGGCTGAAAGTGGAATGTCCCTCTGAACTACAAATCTCAAGAGGCAGTTACTTCTCAAACCCACATAAATTACTATTAGTTCAAAGGGTATTTTCAGAAATGGTAGCAATAATTACTTTGGCGTATATATTTATATGGGGATTATTAATATCATCAATATTGCCAATGTATTTTATTTGTCTTTTGGGTTTGTTTTATATAAAAGCATACTTTGCAATTCCCTGAGTATTCTGGAATGACATTGGGTGTCTCACAAGTCTTAGTGCACTATTAAGCTTTAATAAACTAAAACTGCACTAAGTCTTTTGGGACACTGTATATCTGTTACCATATTTGCATTTCTGTAAAAGATTCGTTTTTGGGGCTGCTAGGTGGTGCAGTGAATAGAGCACCGGCCCTGGAGTCAGGAGGACCTGAGTTCAAATCCGGCCTCAGAAATTTGACACACTTACTAGCCAGATGACTTTGGGCAAGTCACTTAACCCCAACTACCCTCCAAAAAAAAGCAAAAAAAAAAAAAAAGATTCATTTTTTTAACACATGAAATAGAAAGATAAGGTCATTCCTAGACATGAAATCACAGAAATCAAAGAGGCTGAAGTTTAAGTCTGACACAAAAGTTAAACCAGTAAGAATAAAAAGAGGCCAGAAGGATGAGTTCCCCAGCTTTAGATCTGTGTTGAAAAGGGGGAATGGTTGATGGGCACAAAGCCAAGACTGGAGATGAAACTTAGCTCTCAGAGATATGGAAGTTACAACATATTTCTATAATGAAAGGGAAACTACTACCTTAAAGCAAGATTTGTAATAAAAAAAAAAAAAACGAGCTATGCAGAAAGAGAGAGGCTCCATGATTAAGGTTCAGCTCTGTAATTAATACTTTCTCCTGACCTGTAACACTCATTATCAGGACAGCTTTTGCAAATGGAAAGATTGGCTCCCATGGGCAGAGCAAAGGCGTCAAACATGCTGCCCTATGCTCTAACCAGGCTCCTGAGTGTGGCCCATGGTTTAGTGATCCCTGTTTCTATTTGACTTCTATACCGCTGATGTAGAGCAAAGAGGACTAGCCTCAGCTCAGGAGACCTTGCTTCTAGATCGAACTTTGTTACTAGCCAACCATCTATGTAATGTTAAACAATCTACCTCCTCTTTCCAACTGTAAAATGAGCCGGTTCATTAGTTGTCAAACTCAGAACCCCTAGGACTCAACACTCCAGAGTGTGGCCAGACCCCATTTGGAGTTTTCTTGGCAAAGATACTGGAGTGATCTGTTATTTCCTTCTCCAACTCATTTTACAGATGAGGAAACTGAGGCAAACAGGATCATAAAGATAGTAAATGTCTGAAGCCACAGTTGAATTCAGGTCTTCCTGACTCCAGGCTTGGTAGTCTATCCACTGTGCTATCTCACTGCCCTAAATGTTGATGGGGTGCAGGCTCTGGAAAACCCCTTGAACTCCGATGGAATCTTCCCATTTGATGAGGCATGTGCCAGAGACCATAAGCCTTTCATTATCACTAGACCCAAATCTCTGTTATTAGCCTAGCCCTCCATTGTCCAGCTACTCCCCACCCTTGATCCTCCCAAAATATCTATGCCCAAATCTGTTACCCTTAAACTAGCCTAGCCTTCCATTGTCTGTCATCTCCAGGTAGCCTCCAGCTACTTCCCATCCTTCATTTCTCATTTGACTCCTCCTCAAGACCCTCCCCAAACTCCTCCTCTAGACCACCCCTAGAACCCTCCCACAATCTTTCTGTATATAAGCTTCACCTTACCTCTGTGAGGGAGCAGAGAATTATGTAGTGCAGACTCATTCTGTGTCAAATTATTCTGGCCTGCTTGTCCAATACAAGGTCCACAGATATGGAGGTTCCTGAAGAGTCTACCCATTATGATGAATAATAACTAATAATTAATAAACTTTGCTTTTCTTTGGCTGAGAGAAGATGAATCGAATTCATTCAGCAGGACCCAGCATGTTGGTATTTTGGGGTCTCATGCACCCCTTAAACCTGAACATTTTATGATTTCCTGACCTCAATAATGTCATTAATCCATTTCTATTTGAGTTTAACACCAATAGATTAGTTGAGACTTCTAGACCGAATGCTAGGTGATTCTAGACTGACAATAGTTGATTTCAAGCTCAGAAAGGAGATAATTTCCGGCTATGTACACTAGTCTCCAGGAGCTGTGGGTAGTTTTTCATGAAAAGAGCTAGCAGGGGTGGGAAACCTTTGGCCTGGAGGCCACATGTGACCCTCCAGGTCCTCAAGTGTGGCCTTTTGATTGAATCCAAGTTTTACAGAACAAATCCTTTTATTAAGGGGATCCTTTTATTAAGGACAATCACCTTTGCCCTCCCAACATCCCTCTCATATTTATTCTGTATATATTTACTTACAGTACAAATCATCTCTCCTGCTAGACTGTGAGTTCTTTGAGAGCAAGACTGTTAAGTATTTTTTTCTTTGTATCTTCAACACTTTGCAGAGTGCCTGACCCATAATAGGTACTTTAAAAAATGCACCTTGATTGATTAAGTCAATGGAAAGGAAAGAAAAAAAAAATAAGAGTACTTCCTTATATACTGCATACAGCTTTGTTTAGTACCTAACACAGTGCTCTGCCCATACGTGAACATGCAAAGAATCTGTGATTTCATCAATTTGGTGAATTCTTAGTATGGGAGCCTGTCTTTGACATAACTTAGTAGATAGTCCTCTCAAGTTGCCTGAAGCAGACAGAAGTTAAGAGGCTTTCTAAAGGGTCACATGACTGCTAAATGTCCAAGGTTGGATTGAACCCCTCTTCCTGATTCTCTCCCTTGTTCCAGGTTGCCTCTACTCAGTGTACTTGCCGAAGGTTTAATACACATATATTTAATTGAATTAAATTGATCTTTACCAGCTGGTGCCAAGGCAAGAAGAGTGTTTTATAATCCTAGAGAAGGCATATGTCCAAAAAACAAACCAAACCAAAATAAAACACTATACCCACCTTAGGGAAAAGTCAGGTTTTATGAAGTTGATCAACCCAGGAAAGAATTCTGTCCCTTCCATTTAAACTATCTGCTTCAAAAACTTTGACATCTAGAGGAATACATAATAGTCAACCTGGTCAGAGAAATAAGAGTTGCTCTCCACAGGCTACTAATATGGAATTTTGCTTACATGTGCTCAGGTTTAAAGTTAGTCACCCCAGCAATAAACCAGGAGGTGTAGCTCCTAGGGATCTTTGGTATGTAGAGCAATATATGTAGGAAGAAACGCCAGATAAGCAAAAGATAAAAAACAAGAATCATTTTTAGAGAGGAGGCCTCTCAGAAATAGTAGACATGTAATGAAGGAAATGGAATGCTATCCCAGGGACTTTGAGGATGATGGAGAGACAACATCAGGGGAAAGATCACTCACTGGTTCAGGAGTCAAAGGACCTGCAGTCAATTCCTATGATTATATGACCTTGAGTCACTTAACTTCCCTGGTCCTCAGTTACTTGATCTGTAAAATGAGAGAAGTAGAATAAATGATTTCTGAGGTCCTTTCCAGCTCTATGCTCCTACGAGGTGGTAAAAGCATTGTCCACGTTGAGACTGCCAACCCAGAAGACTTGGTGAAACCTAGAAAATTATGACCCTTAATTTTTCCTTGAGATATAGAAGAAAGGATGCTAGCTGTGCCATCAAAGAACATCAGAAACCCATAGAAGATTAGCCCTGGAAGAAGAAGGAAGGGCATTTCAAAACAGGTTTTATTAAATATTAAAATCTCACTTTCATGTGTGAGATACCCTGGGTTTTCAAAGGCTATGCCAGTAGATGGCAAGCTTTGGCAGATCCTACTAAGCAAGAGATGTTGTGGGTATGAAGGAACTAATTATGTGGCTGTTGTCTGAAGACCAACCTCCCTTACTTAATTCAGATAAATGCACCTCCAGGTTGGTAAGAGATAAGGGAAAGAATAAAAAGGGAAGGGAACAAGCATTTATTAAGCACCTAATATGTGCTAGGCATTGTGCTAAGCACTTAGTGCAAATATTATCTCAATTGATCAGCACAACAACCCTGTTAGATAGGTGCTGTTATTATCCCCATCTTACAATTGAGGCAGAGAGAAGGTTAAGTGACTTGCCCAGGGTCTACAACTAGTAAGTATCTGAAACTCAGGTCTTCCTGACTATGACCAGTCTCATAGCAGCTTCTAAGATGGTAATGAATATGTAGTCCACAACAACTTTTTTTTTTATTTAATAGTATTTTTTCTGATTACATGTCAAGATAATTTTTAGCATTCATTTCTATATTTTGATTTGCGTATTTTTTTCCTTTCCTTCCTCCCCTGTCCTCTTCCAAAAATAGTAGATAATTTGATATAGGCTATACATGTGCTATCATGTAAAACATATTTCCATATTAGTCACAGCTGTTAAAGAAGAAACAAATCAAAAGGGGGAAAATGCAAAAAAGAATAAAGTAAATGAAAAAAATGTGCTTTGATCTTCATTCAGAGTCCATCAATTCTTTATCTGGATATGGATAGCATTTTCCTTCATGAGTCCTTTGTACTTGTCTTGGATAATTGTGGTGTTGAGAAGAACTAAGTCATTCATAGTTGATCATCACACAACATTGGTTGCTGATATTGTATACAATGTTTTCCTGGTTCTGCTCATTTCACTTTGCATCTGTTTGTACAAGTCTTTACAGATTTTTCTAATGCTGCCTGTTCATTTCTTGTTGCATAATAGTATTCCATTACATTCATATGCCACAATTTGTTCAGTCATTCCCCAATTGATGGGCCCAATTTCCAATATTTTGCCACCATGAAGAGAGCTGCTATAAATATTTTTGCACATGCAGGTCCTCTCCTCTTTTTTATAACACAGATAAATCTTAAAAATCATCTACTAAGTTTTAAAGGGACTAGTCTATGACTGTAGACAGAGCTATAACTAGAAGAGAACAAGAAGTTCTTTTCTCAAGGCACAGAATTGATTAAGTGCCAAATTTAGATGATAATGATCATATTTTTAGTTCTTTGTTGTTGTTCAGTGGTATCTGACTCTTTGTGCCCCCATTGGGAGTTTTCCTGGCACAGATACTAGAGTGGTTTGCCATTTCCTTCTCCAGCTCATTTCATAGATGAGGAAACTGAGGCAAATAGGGTAAGTGACTTGCCCAGGGTCAGACAGCTAGTAAGTTTGTGAGGCTAGACTCATCTTCAGGGAGATGAGTCCTCTTGACTCCAGGACTGGTACTCTATCCACTTTACCACCTAACTTTGCTCCTGTGTCACCTAATTATCCCTAGTTCTTTAGCTGCATGGAATCAACATTGTTCAAGACCAATTTAGCAAGAAAATAGGAAACTGCCAGATAACAGATTTCAGTGAGCCCCTCAACTGGTTCAAATTGATTCTTATTTTCCTCCCCTCTGCACCCCAAACAAGATACACACACACACACACACACACACACACATCCATATTACAGCTTTTATAGCACAGGGAACTCAAACATACTTGAAACACTGAAGTATTAACCAACCCACTTTAGGGCACTAAAATCTTAACAGTTCATCGCCAGCCTTTGTGAAGTCTGGTTCATGGGGGACTTCTGTGCCAGATGACTGCCTGAGGAAAATACTGTTCAAGTTCCCCACCCTCACTACCACAAAACCCTGAAGTTTGCCCCAAACTAAACAATGATGTGAAAACTCAATGAGAAACCACAGTGACAGTGATTGATGAGTGAGGCTATCTCCTGGGCTGCCTGGTAGGCCTCATGACCAAGCCAGTCCTCCTGGGTCAGAAGGTGATGATTGTTCACTGTGAAGACATGAACATTCTACAGAAACTCATTGAAATTCCTGGCCTTTCTCCAAAAGCTCATGAACCCAAGCCCCTCAAAAGGTCCCTATCACTTCTGAGGCCCTGAGCTTAATTTTCTGGAGGATAGTACAAGGGAAGCTTCCTTCCAAGGTCAAGGAAGGTCAGGTTGAATAGCTTCAGGTGTTTGATGACAATCCCTTCTCAGGACAAGCAGAAGCACAGGTTTATCCCAGGTGAAGCCAAACTGCAAGTTTGTCTATGTGGGGTACCTGGCCCATGAAGTTGATTGGAAGCATCACCTAGTGGCTGTCACATTGGAATATAAGAGGAAGGGGAAGATGCATTATAGCAAGAAAAGTATACACAACTCCTCAAGCAAGCAGAGAAGAATTTTTTTGTTGTTCAGTCATTTCCAGTCATGTCCAATTCTTCATGAGCCCATTTGGGTTTTTCTTAGCAAAGATACTAGAGTGGCTTGTCATTTCTTCCTTCAGCTCATTTTATAGATGAGGAAACTGAGGCAAACAGAGTTAAGTGACTTGCCCAGGGCCACACAGCTAGTAAGTGTCTGAAATGGGATTTGAACTGAGGAAGATGAGTCTTCCTGACTTCATGCCAGTGCTTTATCCACTGCACCACAGAGTTGCCCTGAATGATAAGTAAAATCCACAAATATACACACCAGCTCATGGTGTGAGTCCAATGAAATCTTTGCTCTCCCACAACTGATTCTTGACTCATTCTTCTGTTCCCTCTCTATGATACCTCCATGATGGGGAGAGGGAGGGACCCCCCTCACAGCAGGTGTCTAAGGATATAAAATGCTAGAAGAATATCCTAGTCTCTGGCTTTAAAGTACAGTTGAATGGTGGGATGGCTGCCTCTAAGGAAGGAATGGTTTGTCTTCCTGGGGTAAGTGAATCACAAGAACATTGTTGAGGCATAGACTAAATAAACCTCCCATTCCCCCTTGGGATAAAAGACCCTGTGATGTCAGAAAAGACCTTAGATCGAGGAAGTAAAGATTCTGGGAGCAGGTGAAAAGACCTTTGAGGACAGGGACTGTTGAGTTTTGGACCAATAGCTTAGGAGCTTAATAAATGCTGGTTTAATTATTCTAAAAATCCGTTGCTCTTTCTAGGACACTGCTGTGCCTTACACATACTCTATAGCTCATCCAAGGTCACATAGCTAGTAAATGGCAAGATGAAGCAGAAATCCAGGTCTCTGACTCCCAATTCAATTTCCTTTTCAATGCACTAATGCTTGATTTTTCTGTTCCAGAAGCACACTTGTTTCTTTTAAAAATAACTCTTTGCTCATTTGCTTTTAAAAGTTCTTCTAGCCTTATCCATTTAAACAATTCTGCAATCTTTACCTCTTCTTGTCTCCATGGAGAGCTTTCAAATGCTGATATCTATAGTGTGCTGGTGATTTTTTTTAAAGAGAGAAAAGGAGAAAACAAGCTCTGTTGGTTTCAATATGTAAATGCTATCATCATGAATTCACTTTCCTAGAATAATTTTCTTCCCACTTTAGTACATTTTCCTTCTCTGTGAGAGAGGAACACAGTACCATTTCTAAATTAATTTCTAATTTTTAATTGAGAAAAAGGCAATAATATAACAAACATTACAAAAGACAGTTTGTGAATAAAGAAGCCGACAAAATAGATGTCCTTAGACCAATGGACTGAATTCAACAAACATTTATTAAATAATACCTACTACGGACTGGGGACCGGAAGGGAAACAATATAATCCTGCCCTTCAGGAAATTTGCAACCTAATAGGGGGTTCTTGTCAAATAATTTTTAAAAAGAGGGGAAACATAGCCTGACCTCTAAAAACTGAGATACAAGGTCTCCACAAATACAAGATAAGTAGATTTATGGAAATGAGGTTGATTAAAGTGTAAGTAGTTCTCTTTCCCTGCCCACAAGAGAGGCATTCCAGATCGCTGATTTTATCTAGCTAGTATTTTACCTTTGAGTCCCTTGGAGTAATAGAGATTTAAATAGCAAGTATCTGTAGGCATCTGAACTTTCTCTTAGGTTGTAGTTCTTTCATTTTCAGTCCTGCCTCACTCTTTGTGACTTCATTTAGGGTTTTCTTGGCAAAGATCCTATGGTGATTTGTCATTTTCTTCTCTGGCTCCTTTTACAGATGAGGAAACTGAGACAAACAGGGTTAAGTGACTTGCCTAGGGTTACACAGTAGTATGAGGCTGGATTTGAACTTAGGTCTTTCTAACTCCAGGCCTGTTGCTCTACCCACTGCACCATCTAGTTGCCCACAGTGAAGGGGACATCTGGAGAGGTCCATGGCTCCTCTAAAGTGTTTTGTTTTAAAAAAGATATTTATTTTTGCAAATTGGTCCCACTGATATTCATATGATGTATTTGACCATAATCTTATTAAGTGATTGTTTTATGCATGTATGTATACACGTGTATATACTTGTTTCTTGTGCTTCTGCATATATACTTGTATAAGTATAGACGTATAGACACACATAGACACACATACACATAGTTTTCCCTAGATTTATTTCCTTTTGGTTGATTATGGATCTCATTTAGGAGGCTCTGAAGCCTTCCAGCACTTGTTACTACCTTACTGTTATTAACAGAAACATCTGGATTGCTTTGGAGAAATTTCAATGTAATTTTATTATCTTCAATCCGACAAGCATTTACCAAGCACCAATTCTGTATCAGGTACTGTGATGGTTGATGGGAATACAAAGCCAAAATAAAAAATAGTGCCTGCCTTCAAGGATCTTCCATTCAGTTTCAAACCCAGTAGGCACTTTTTTTTTCTTCTATGACTGCAAAACAGGAAATACCAGGCTGTGAAGAATTACAGGTGAGGGTGACCCTAAGGACAATGGAGAAGCACACAAAGGACAGACTTCAGTAGTTACCTTTTGTGTGAAAAGAATTTCCACACTTGGAATGATATAAAATCATCAAAAATTAAAAAACAACACAAAACCAGTTTTATTCAAAGCATAATTTGTATTTTTCTTTCTGAGACCATTTATTCAATCCCCTCAAAACAACTCTTGAAAGGAATGCTATGGACCTGCATCATAGGAAAATGGTTGTAATACATATAGGAAATGAACTGAGGACATTGAAAAGGTTTTATAAGAATTTAACATCTGGAACAAAACTACCTCAGTGACAGCCGGCAATTTCTGGGACTTTAAAAAGTCATTCAGGTGAGAAATTGTGAGTTAAAGGAAACTGAAAAAGGACTTAAAAAAAAAGAATGGAATTTGAATAGTCAATTAAATCATTAAAACATGGTCCAGTGCCTTTGAACTCTTTCTGAACAAGGATCAGCATGACAGGCAGCATGAGGTTGTTGAAAACACTTTCAATTTGAAGTCAGAGGATCTCGGTTTGAATCCTGGTTCTATTTCCTGTTATCTTCAGAAATTTGAGGATGTCACATGATCTGTCTGGACCGATTTCCTTATCTGTAAAATGAAAGGGTGGAATTAGATTACTTTTTCCTTTTAGATCTACATTTATGATCCTACCATATACAGTCTGATAAAGTTGAAATACATATCACCAAACCTTCATCACAATGGATCTGTGATGTTATTGACAAGGCACTCCCTTCTACAGTACAGCTCACAATTCATCCCTGAATCCTCATCCTGCATGGCTCTTGCTGATGTCCTCCTATAAATATTACAGAGGAACAGTGATTCTTTTTTATTATTATTAATTCTTAATCTTATTCTGAACTTAAATGCCAAAGAGAATGCAAATTTACATATGCATAATGGAATAGAAAAATAATATTGTACATGAAACTACAAACCTCTATTATGTACAGCTTAGTTTCTTTGCAGCCATTAATGCTTTGTTTTTATTTATTTCATTAAATGCTTCCCAATTACATGTAAAAATGATTTTTGAGATTAATTTCTAAAAATTTTGAGCTCCAAATTTTTATCCCTCTTCTGCCTTCCTCACCTATTGAGAAGGCAAGCAATATGATATTGATTATACATGTGACATCTTACAAAACATACTTCCGTATTAACCAAGGTGCAAAAGAAAACGCACACATAGACACACATAAAAAAACTCCAAGAAAAATTTTAAAAGTATGCCACTCTGCACTCAGAGATTATCAATTCTCTCTGCAAGTGGATAGTATTTTTCATGATGAGTCCCTTGGAATTATCTTAGATCATTGTCTTAATATCTGAGGAGCTAAGTCTCTCACAGCTGATTATTGTTACAATACTGAGGTCTACAAATTTATTTGGTTGGGGTTTTTTTTTTTAACATTACAATAACTGTATTTCAATATAATTGGTTTCCTTCAAATTCTTATGTATTTCATTTTATGCATTTAAAAGTGTTATTATGAGAAGGAGTCCAGAGGTTCCACCAGACTACATAAAGTATACATGACGTTGTCATGAACTTAAGAAAAAAAGTTAAGAATGCCTACATTAGAAGATTCACTCAATGTCTGGGGACATCCCTCTAGTTTTTCTGATATTACATGTCTACCAAGGAAGAATGCAAATTATACCTTTGTATTCTTCATTCTTACCATATGACCAGCCTAACTTTTAGTCCTCTTCCTCTCTGATGACATCATTTTTGCCAGTTCTCTTGCATAATTCTTTTTCTTTTTTTTGCTTTTAGAGGGGGCAATTGGGAGTGACTTGCCCAAGGTCACATGGCTAGTTTTTGTGTTAAGTGTCTGAGGCTGGATTTGAATTCAGGTCCTCTTGACTCCAGGGCTGGTGCTCTATTCACTGCGCCACCTAGACTCCCTTTCTTGCATAATTCTTGATTGCAGCCTACTCCATTCCATCATGCACCTCTGCATTGCCCTTTGCATGACCCTCAACAAAAGTCTTTGGAAACTATGGATTTACAACATCACCAGTAGAATATCATCATTAAAGTTAGCCCTTCATTTCAGTGATAATTTTGAGGTCATTCATAGTTCAGTGCCATTTTCCAAAGAAAACCCAGTCTACTCCCTTTCTCCTATTCAATTCTGGACCCAGCTTACTGTCCATTTGCAGCCTCTGTACAAGATATATGTACTAATGGAACAACTGTATGAGCTGTCCCTCTAATCAGGGGGACTTAATAGTCTAGACAATTGTAATGTTAATAGAATATGAAGATCTTCCCTGCCATTAATAGGCCCATTTGACCACATATGTTCAATCATGGATGTCTTACTGCTTTGAACTCTGTCCTAGCTGTGATGCATCCTGAGTCACGTGGAGCCCACTGGGGGAGGGACTGGCCTAAGGAGGAGCTTGCTTAGGGGAGGCTTGCTTGTAGGAAGGTTTTTGTACCTTTTTGTAATAAACTAATTAGGCACTGAGTCACAAGGGTTGTGATGTCTTCTGGCTCTGAGTCTATTAGACAAATATTCACTTATGAGAAGGACCTTTTGTTTCCCTAACCTGGACTCTGAGTAGCCATTTACTAGAAGCCCCCCAACTACTCAGAGGTTTGTGCTCTCCCAATCCAGTGGTATACAGAGGTGGTTGTATTACTTTGTTCAGACAGTAGGTACCCTGTCTGTTCAATCTCTGTACTGATTTCTCTGCTTATATTTTCTACTCATCTATAATCATAGTAAGATTGTTGACCCCTTTAAAAGTTGTCTTCCCTTTAGCAAAGCAGATCAAAGAACCTGTGCTAGCAGGCCATCCTGGGTGTGCTAGGGTAATTGCTAATACAACAATAGGCATTCTTCATTCACTTGTCCCCCTCTACTCTGCCTCACCTCCACACCTGGTGCAGATAATTAAACCACATTCTTTTGCATTATTACAGCTTTCATTTAGATGTATCTACAATATTTCAGGGCTTGATGGAATAAGAACAATGCCATCTACAAAAAGGCATTTGGAGGACATTGATGTTAATGTAATGGGGATTTGAGACATGTGTAGACCCCATCAAAATGCATGATTTATGCATCCTCTCCAAGTGGGAGAGATGGTTTCCAAGAAAATTATGATCATGTATAAAAGAAGTACCTTGGAGAGACTGGGGCATGCATGGAAATTTGGTAACTGGTTCCAGTAGGCTAATGCCATGGTTGAGATGAGCCTTTTTAATTTGACTGTGTATTAAGAACTTTAAAAGGTTTGAGTCAGCTTTGGCTACCGTTTGACTGCACTTGTTCCCAAGTGAACCCAGTAAAGGAAAAGACCTCAGGCCTCCTTCCCCCTCTGAGGTCATATGATTGTCCCAAAAATGGGCTTCCTTGGACTTTTTTGTTCATTATTTAATACTCTAGATGCAAGGAGTGGAGTCTCTGATCAGGAGAATGAGCCACAGGATTCTGCAAGTCATGATTCAGTTCAAGTATTATAGCCCACCATCAAGTGTCTGAGGAGCAAGGAGTGACCTTCATGACTCCAGCCCAGTAAAAGAATTCATCCAGCAGTGATATTGAATCTGGACATGAACTTGGCGGGACCAATGTTATGTAGAAATTGAGTTTAGTTTGGAGCCTACTTTCCTAGAGATTGAGGTGGTATAGGGGAGAATGTGACCTGGAAATAGTGGGGAAAATATTTGTACTTTATTCTTGCTATAGCTGCAAAGTGAATATCCCTTTAGAAAAACCAATTGCTGTTAAATGGATCTGGGATAGTCCCCTAACAAAAGGGGGAACACAACTTTGGGAGTATGGACTAATTACTATAAAGAAGAGATAGCCCCAAATCCCTTAAAATACTTCAGAATCTTGAGGGGAAAATGCAACAGCCTGGCTCTATGAGAGAGGAACATGTGATACTAATTAATTAACAAATTGATTGATTAACATTAATAATTAGGGGGACATTGAATAGTTTTCTCTCTGTTGGTACATTTTTCAAGTAATATTGCATAGTTTTGATACATGATTGAGATATACTTTATATATATCATATATACATATACATATATAATATAGTAATAAATAATTACCTTTCTCTTAAGGTAACATATATGTGTGTATATATATACATATATTTCACCTTTAAGGTGATATTTTTACTCTACTGAATAAACATTTTTTTATAGACAACAAACAAGCATAGTGAGATCTTGTATTTACATGCTTTAATTAGTCAGTTCCGTGACTCAAGATGGGGTCAACTATATATAGCCACTCATTGGCAAGGGGGCTGATGGGAAGTGTAGTTTTTCCCAGATAGAAAGAGGGACAGAAGGATGGTGGGAGGTAGATACCAGGGTAGGACAAGTGAAGCCACACTTAGGTTCTCTGTAGAGAAGGGGGAGGGGGGTTTAAAGGCTGAAAGTGATGAGTGGATGGCAAGGAAGAGGAGTTACTAGCCTAAACTGAACGTGCTCATGAGCATTTTGAGCCTTGTTTGACTCATCGACCCACTTAAAGAGTGCATAAAATGTGTTGTTTGCCTCAATTTACATGCTTGCCATTCTGTAGAACACAGTAAAGTTATCCCCTTCCAACGCATTCTCTCCTGCCCCATTACTGCCTAGTCAACTAGCATTACTACTAAAGGTTTTAAACCTTACTTATTTTACCTAAACTTCATTTACTATGTTTGCTTTTATAAAAGGTTTTGTCTCCAAATAAAGATGAACTGATTTTTGTTGCATTCTTAGCAAGTGTTCACTATGGAGTGGACCACTCAAAGGAGAGAGGTTCAAAAGTCTGTCTGAGACTAACTGCTTTACACTTAACCATGAGCCCATATTAAGCTTTCTCACTGGTATGGGAATGGGAATTTAAAATCTTCCCTGCCCCTAGGCCCTTTGATAGGCTTAAGGTCACCTGGAGCCTGTGGTGGGAGGCTGGTTTTCAGGAATGCCCACACCTGTTGCTTTTTGATTGGGCAGTGGGTCAAGAGGGTTGTTACATTCTCTGAGCCAGGAGAAGGCTATATAAACCCTGATGTGAGGCTTTGTTTTGGGACTCACTTTGAGAAGAGTTGTTTGATTTGACCAGAAGAGACTCTGGGCAATAGTTGAGAGCCTCCAGGCTTTGAAAACCAAGATGTTGGTGCTTTCCTCTCTGGTGACTGACTAGGTATGGATGTAATGGTAAAGACAGTTAGAAGCCTGTCTGCTGATCTGTTTCTCTGTCTGCTTGTAACTTCTGCTTGTAACCTCTGTATTCTCTGAAGTTCAGGGTGCTGACCTTTTCCCCCTGAACTAGGTAAATGACATATGTTTGATTAAAGCAAGATTGTTAACCCATTTTGAGTTGCTTTCCTTTACAAAAGCAGATCTAAGAACCTGTGTTGGCAGCCACCCTGGGTATGTTGGGGTGCTTGCTGCTATACTCACGGTATGCACAGAGGTTTTGTGTAAAATATTATTTGTGAACACCTCCCTTTTCTCTTTTCCTATCTTCATCAAGTATGCCCTTGATGCATGTAGATAATTTTCAAACAAGAGGTGGGAATTCTCTTAATTTCCCAATCATGATTTTAGAAGCAGTAGGGCTCTTGTTGCTAGCCAATTCCCCGTCCCTTTTCAGTCCTTATTCAGAGAATTATACCTAGCTAGTCCAGAATACCAACCAGTACCCCTGGCTGTTATTGTTTTTGAAAGTGATGAAAGCCTGTAGTTGTGATAACTCAAAGGATACCAGAACTGACAAAACTAATAAGAAGTTGTTTTAATCCTAGGGTCTTAGTTTTGCAAATAAAAAGAGGCAAAATCTCAGTTCTAAATACTGAAATCTAGCATAAAGAGGAGGTGCCCTACTCCATAGAAACATTGCCTTTACTTTAATATTAGGAAGAGAGTTGAAGCTGGGTTAATACTCAGGTTATAATCTCTGCCCAACCCACCAGATGGTACTACCAGGTCAATCTGCTCTAACTCTTTTTCCATACACAGGCATAAGTATGCTATCACAGAACTAGGCCCCAAATTCTTTTTAGTCCTTTTTGTGCCTGCATGGACAGAACCTGCCTTTTCTCTTTCAATCTCCAGTCTGAGTTCAGTCTAATCTAAGATTATGGATAAATTCCCAACAATAAGTCATAACTTATTTGACTTATTTTGCTGACCTCCCCCCCCAACCTACTCAGATTCTACATTTTACTAAGGTAGAAATAAAGAAGAAAAGCAAAGAAGCAAGATTCTTCCCCTAAAATTTCTATACTCTTTAGACATGAGGGAAAAAATGATCAAGGGTGGATTTAAAACTCCCAAGGTATAACCCCTTCTTCATATCTTATAAGTTTCCAAATCTCAACTTCTCCACTCATTCTTCTGTACCTTGTTTTTCCACAGACAACCACAGATGGAGAACTAATGCTTAAGAATTTTGATCTTCGAGGTATGGGGCAGTCCATCTTAATTTACCATATTTAATTACCTCCCCTAGTCATATTGGGCCTGTAAAGACCATCCCTTGAATGCCTTTGTAGGTAGGATCTTTAGTATACTTTGGGTTGGTGGCTAGGTGAAGCCCTTCTGTTTTCATCACAAGCTGGATGTTAGAGATCCCATGGTCAAGTGCTGTCTAAGCATGTCAGTCTTGCTTCTTATGGATCCTCCTTTAGCATCATCTGGTGTCATTTCTGTGAAACATGGGGAATTTCTTTTCCAATGTTCTCCTTACAGTGGCACATTACAAAGACAATAAGTAAGTGTTTTTTATGTTAAATGAACTCACTTCTATGCTTCCTGTTTTCCTCAGCTACATGGGAAAGGCTGAAAAATGCAGAGGAAATGAAAAACTTGGCCAAGTTGAGGTTATGTTAGCTCTTATTATATTTCATTAAATATTTCTAAAGATTTTATGTGCTAGACTTTCAAGAGTCATGGTGGTAGAGTAAGGAGGAAATTGCCTGATCTCTCCCAAATTCACCTCCAAACAACTATAAATTAGCACCTCAAAATTAATTAATTCTGCAAAGGCAGAACCAAAACAAGAGAAAGAGAGAGAGAGGGAGTGAAACAATTTTTCAGCCCAAGACAATCTGAAAGACTGGAAGGAAAATAAAGGGGGAGGGTTGTCCAAGGCAGACAGTGTCCCTGTAAGTCACTAGCAGGGCCTGCCTCAGTAAAGGTCAGTGACTGAGGCTCTGTGGCCCCATTGCAACACCAGACAAGTGGCAAGAACCCCAACTTCACTGCCACAGCCCCCATGTAGCACC
>NW_027187330.1:1585862-1666353 GCF_028583685.1 Petaurus breviceps papuanus
AAGTGGCAAGAACCCCAACTTCACTGCCACAGCCCCCATGTAGCACCAGCCCGCCCCATGGGCCACAGCACAGCGCCAGGAGAAGGGCCAGGTCTCCCACAGCCCTGGCACAGCACCAGGCCCCCAGAAAGTCCCAGCGCAGCACCAAGAAAGTGGCCAGGCCCCTCGAAGCAGCTGCACAACATCAGGCTACAGCCCTCAGCAAAATAAGCTTAGGACAGTGCCCCCTCCATCCCAGGAGCACAGGTCAATTTTAAAAGTAATGAAATAGAATGGAAAAATGAGGGAAAAACTAAAAAATAACATGATAATAGAAAGTTATGGTGAGAGGGAAAATCAAAACACAAACTCAGAAGAGGACAACAATGTTAAATGCCTACTTTTAAGACCTCAAAGAAAGATGAGAATTGGTCTCAGGCCCAAAAAGAACTCCTAAAAGAGTTCAAAAAGGATTTTAAAAATCAAATAAGAGAGGTAGAAGAAAAATTGGGAAGAAGAATGAGAATGATGCAAGAGAATCATGAAAAGTAGTCAATAGTTAGATAAGGGAAGTACCAAAAGTGGGAAAAGGTATACAAAAATTTATCAAAGAAAAGAAGTCCTTAAAAATTTGAATTGGACAAGTGGAAGCTAATGACTCCATGAAACATCAAGATTCAATCAAACAAAATAAAAAGAATGAAAAACTGTAAGAAAATGTAAAATATCTCATTTGAAAAACAACTGACTTAGAAAAGAGATCCAGGAGAGATAATTTAAGAATTATTGGAATTATTGGACTACTTGAAAGCCACGATAAAAATTAAAATGACCTGGGCACCATAATTGAAGAAATTATCAAAGAAAACTGCCCTTATATCCTAGAACCAAAGGGCAAAATAGAAATTAAAAGAATTCACCAAGCGCTACCTGAAAGAGAGCCCAAAATGAAAACTCCCAGGAACATTATAGCCAAATTCTACATCCCTGAGGTCAAGGAGAAAATATTGCAAGGAGCCAGAAAGAAATAATTCAAATATCATGGAGCTACAGTCAAGATTACACAGAATTAGCAGTTTCTATATTAAAGGATCAGAGGGCATGGACTTTGATATTCCAGAATGCAAAAGATCTAAGACTACAACTAAGAATTATCTATATGGTGAAACAGCATAATCCTTCAGGGAAAAATGGTCATTTAGTGAAAGAGAGGATTGTCAAGCTTTCCTGATGAAAAGGTCAGAGATGAAAAATTTAATCTTGAAATACAAGACTCAAGAGAAGTATAAAAAGGTAAAAAGAAAAGAGAAAACATAAGGGATTCATTAAGGTTAAACTGTTTACATCCCTAGTGGGAAGATGATACTTGTAACTCTTTTTTAAAATAATTAATTGATTGATTGATTTTTACTTTTCAACATTTGTTTTTATAAGATTTTGAGTTCTAAATTTCCCCCCACTACACTCCTCCCTCCTCAAGATGGTGTGCAATCTGATATAGGCTATACATGTATAATTATATTAAACATATTTCCACATTAGTCATGTTGTGAAAGAAGAATCAGAATAAAAGTGAAAAACCACGAGAAAGAAACAAAAAAGGAGAAAATAGCATGTTTTGATCTGCATTCAGGCTCCATAATTCTTTCTCTGGATATAGATAGCATTTTCCATCATGAGTCTTTTGGAATTGTCTTAGATCACTGCATTGCTCAGAAGAGCTAAATCTAACAAAGTTGGTCATTGCACAGTGTTGCTGTTACTGTGCACAGTGTTCTAGTTCTGCTCACTTTACTCAGCATCAGTTTATGTAAGTTTTTCTAGTTTTTTTTCTGGAGTCTGCCTCCTCATCATTTCTTACGGAACAATAGTATTCCATTATATTTCTATGCCACAATTAGTTCAGCCATTCCCCAATTGATGGGCATCCCCTCAGTTTCTAATTCTTTTGTACCACAAAAGAGCTGCTATAAATATATATGTTTTGTACATGTGGGTCCTTTCCCCTTTTTTATGTTCTCTTTGGGATACAGACTTGGTATTGCTGTATCAAAGGGTATGCAGTTTTATAGCCCTTTGGGCATAGTTCGAAATTGTTCTCCAGAATGGTTTGGTCAGTTCACAACTCCACCAGCAATACATTAGTGTTACAATTTTCCCACATCTTCTCCAATATTTATCATTTTTCTGTTTTGTCATGTTAGCCAATCTAACAGGTGATATTGGTAACTCTTAAGAGCTGTATCACTATTAGTTAGATGGACTATACCTAGACAGAGGGTGCAGGTATAAAGTGACTTTGATGGGATGATATAAAAGAAAATTAAGGAGTGCAAAAGAGAGCTACACTGGGAGCAGAAGGAAGGGAGAGGTAGAAGGGGGTGAAGTATCTCACATGAAGAGATGTGAAAGACCTATTACAGTGGAAGGGAAGATAGGAGGGGGGTACAATGGGCATTACTTGAACCTAACTCTTATCAGAATTGGCTCAAAGAGGCGATAACACATACAATCAGTTGGGTATAAAAATCTCTTATCCTGTAGAGAATTAGGAAGAGAGGAGGTTAAGAAAAGGAGAAGAGATTGACAGAAAGAATTACAACTTGGGGGAGGTAGTAGTCAGAAGCAAAACACTGGTGAGGGAAATGGTTAAAGGAGAGAAAAGGATTAACAAGAGGAAAACTAGAATTCAGGGAAATACACAGTAATCATAGCTGTGAATGTGAATGTGGATGGGATGAACTCACCCATAAAATGGAAGAAGATAGAAGACTAGATTAAAAACCAGAATTAGACAATATGTTATTTACAAGAAACACACCTGAAGCAGAGAGACACACACAGAATAAAGGTAAGGGGCTGGAGCAGAATCTATTATGCTTTTCCTGAAGTAAAAGCAGGGGCAGTAATTGATGTCTCAGACAAAGCAAAAACAAAAACAGGTCTAATTAAAAAAGATGAGGACAGAAACTACATCTTGCTAAAAGGTGCCCTAGACAATGAAGTAATATCAGCACTAAAGATAAATGCATCACATGGTATAGCATTCAAATTCTTAAAGAAGTTAAGTGAATTTATAAGAGGAAATAGACAGTAAAACTATGCTAGTGGGGAACCTCAACTTTCCACTCTCAGAACTCAATAAATCTAACAAAAAAATAAACAAGAAAGAAGTTAAGGAGGTAAATAGAATTTTGGAAAAGTTCAATATGACAGTCCTCTGGAGAAAATTGAAGGGGATAGAAAAGAATACACATTTTTTATCAGTGTTACATGGAACCTACATAAAAACTGACCATTTATAAAGGCATAAAAACCTTATAATCAAATGTAGAAAGACAGAAAAAGTAAATGGGTCCTTTTCCAAGCATAAGACAGTAAAAATTATATTCAATAAAAGGCAGGGGAAATATAGATTAAAAATTAATTGGAAACTAAATAATCTAATCCTAAAGAATGAGTGAGTTTGAAGAACAAATCTTAGAAGCAATCAATAATTTCATTAATGAAAATGACAGCAATAAACAACATACTAAAATTTATGGAAAGCAGGCAAAACAGTATTTAGGGGTGAAATTTATATCTTTAAACTCTTACATCAACAAAATAAAGAGTGAATCAACAAATCAGGCATGCAACTAAAAAACAAGAAAAAGAACAAATTAAAAATCCCCATTTAAACACCAAACTGGAAATCCTAAAAACCAAAGGTGAGACTAATAAACTTAAAAGTGTGAAAATTATTAAACTAATAAATAAAACTAGGAGCTGTTTTGGGGGCAGGGAGAACCCACAAAGACAAGATAAATTATTGGTTAATTTTATTTTTAAAAAGGGAAGAAGAAAACCAAATTAACAGTATCAAAAATGAAAAGGAGAATTCACCAACAATGAAGAGGAAATTAAAGCAATTACTAGGAAGTATTTTGTCCAATTATATGCCAATAAATGTGACCATCTAAACAAAATTGATGAATATATGCAAAAATATAAATCGCCCAAATTAGCAGAAGAGGAAACAGAATACTTAAATAATCCCATCATAGAAAAAGAAATTGAACAAGCCATCAATGAATTCCATAAGAAAAAATGCCCAGGGACAGATAGGTTCACAAGTGAATTCTACCAAGCATTTAAAGAATTAATTCCAATACTATATAAACTATTTGGAATAATGGGCAAAGAAGGAGTCCTATCAAATTCCTTTTATGATGCAAATATGGTGCTAGCACCTAAATCAGGAAGAGGTAAAATGAAGGGGAAAAAACTACAGATCAATTTCCCTAATAAATATTCATGCAAAATTTTAAAATAAAACACCAGCAAGGAGATTATAGCAATATATCACAGGGATCATACACTATGAGAGGTGGGATTTATACTAGGAATGTTTGCTTGGTTCAATATTAGGAAAGCTACCAGCATAACTGACCACAGCAATAATAAAACCAACAGAAATCATATGATTATCTCAATGGATGTAGAACATTTTTTTTGACAAAATCCAGCCTCCATTCCTTTTAAAAACAGTAGAAAGCATAGTAATAAATGGAGCTTTCCTTAAAATAATAATGCATGATCTAAAACCATCACTAACCATTATCAGTAATGGGGATAAACTAGAAGCCTTCCTGGTAGGATCAGAGGTGAAGCAAGGAGGCCCATTATCACCATAATTATTCAATATAGTACAAGAAATGTAGCTATAGCAATAAGAGAAGAAAAGGAAATTGAAGGAATTAGAATAGGCAATGAGGAAATAAAAGTATCACTCTTAGCAGGTGTTATGATGGTATACTTAGAGAACCCTTGAGAATAAACTAAAAAACTAGTTGAAATAATGAACAACTTTAGCAAATTTGCAGGATATAAAATAAACCCCCATAAATCATTAGCATCATGTTTAATTGCTTGACTTAATGCGGGTAGGTGAGAAGGGAAGGAGGGAGAGAATCTAGAACTCAAAGTTTTGAAAACAAATGTTAAAAAAATTGTTTCTACATGCAAATGGGAAACAAGATATATGGGCAATGGGGTATAGAAATCCATCTTGCCCTACAAGAAAGTAAGGGGGTAGGAGATAAGTGAAGAATAGGGGGGAGAGGGAAGACTGGGGAAGGGGTAATCAGTATGCTTCCCATCTTGGGGTGGGGGGTAGGGGAGAGATGGGGAGAAAATTTAGAACTCAAAATCTTGTGGAAATAAATGTTAAAAACTAAAATAAATAAATAAAGTTTTAAAAATCACTAGTATTTCTATATATTACCAAGAAACCCAGCAGCAAGAGATAGAAAGAGAAATTTCTAATTGCAGACAATATAAAATACTTGGGAGTCTACCTACCAAGACAAACCCAAGAATTATATGAGCACAACTACAAAACACTTTTTATACAAATAAAGTCAGCTTTAAACAGTTAGAAAAATGCTATTTACTTAAGGATAGGCTAAGCCAATATTATAAAAATGATAATTCTACCTAAATTAACTTATTCATTGCCATACCAAACTACCAAAATTATTTTACAGAGCTAAAAAAAAAATAACAAAATTCATCTAAAAAAAGATGAAGAACATCAAGGGAACTAACTTTAAAAAATATGATGGAAGGTAGACTAGTCATATCAGATCTCAAACTATATGTAAAGTAGTAATTATCAAAACTGTCTGGCACTGGCTAAGAAATACAGTGGTGAATGAGGTACGTGAGGAAAGTAGGTACCTAAGACACAGTAGTAAATGAGGATAATAATCTAGTGTTTGATAAATCCAAAGACCCCTGCTTCTGGGACAAGAACTCACTTTTTGACAAAAACTGCTGGTAAAACTGGAAAATAGCATGACAGAAACTAGTTTTAGACCAGTATCTTATACTATGTGCTAAGATAAGGTCAAAACGGGTACATGATTTAGACATAAAGAGTGATATCATAAGCAAATTAGGAGAACGTGGAATAGTATACATGTCAGATCTATGGAGAAGAGAAGAATTTGTGACCAAACAAAAGATAGAGAGCTTTACAAAATGTGAAGTGGATAATTCTGATTATATTTTAAAAAAATTTTTCACAAACAAAACCAATGCAACCAAGATTAGAAGGAAAGCAGAAAGCTGGGAAACAATTTTTACAGCAAATGTCTCTGATAAAGGCCTAATTTCTCAAATATATAGAGAACTGAATCAAATTTACAAGAAAACAAGTTATTCCCCAATTGATAAATGGTCAACAGATGAATAGGCAGTTCTCAAATGAAGAATCAAAGCTATCTATAGTTATATAAAAATGCTCTAAATCATTATTGATAAGAGAAACAAAAAACAACTCTAAGATATCATCTCACACTTATCAGATTGGCTAATATGACATAAAAGGAAAATGATAAATATTGGAAGAAATGTGGGAACATTGAGACACTAATGCACCATTGTTGAAATTGTGAAGTGATCTAACCATTCTGGAGAGTAATTTGGAATTATGCCCAAAGTGCAATCAAACTGTACATACCCTTTGGTCTAGCAATACTGCTACTAGGTCTGCATCTAAAAGATATTTTTTTTTTTAAAAAAAAGGGAAAAGGACTTACTTGTACAAAAATACTTATAGAAGCTCATTTTGTGATAGCAAAGAATTGGAAATTTCAGGGATGCCTATCAATAGGGGAATGGCTGAATAAGTTGTGATATATGATTGTGATGACATACTATTATGACAGAAATGGCAAGCTGGATGGACTTACATGAACTGATACAAAGTGAGCCAGTGAGTAGAAACAGGAGAACATAGTACACTATAACAGCTATTCTGATCAATGCAATGATCCAAGACAATTCCAAAAGACTCATGAGGAAAAATGCTACTCCCATCCAGAGAAAGAATTGTTATAATCTGAATGCAGATCAATGCATACTATTTTCACTTTTTTTAATGTTCTTTTCTTTTAATTTGTTTTTTCTTTCACAATATGACTAATATGAAAATGTTTTACATATATGTTGAACATATATAACCTGTATCAAATGGCTTACTATCTTAGGGAGTGGGAAGGTAGGGGAGGGAAGGGAAAAATTTTGCAAATTAAATCTTTTTTGAAATGAATGTTAAAATTTGTCTTTACATGTAATTGGAAAAAGTAAAATACTATTAAAACTTTATGTGCTGAACATTTTTCTTCTTCAAACTGAGTTTCTGTTTGTAATCTAATTTTAATTTTTCAGACATTTTGATTCAGAATTATAATTCAGAAGTATTTTGTGCTTATTACCTTTTGGGCAAGAGAATTCCAGCAAAAGTTATTTGTAAAAACAACTTGAATTTGTCATATAGATACAAATACTTCCTTTCTGATCATTCTGATAGATCTCTGATGTACTGATTTTGTAAAGTGTTTCACATGGAAAAATGACATGGATATTTTTGTCTGTTGCCATCGGGCACAGCTGTGTCCTATTTAGGAGGAAGTAAGATGAGAAGCTACAAGTAATGGATGGATCGCAGGGCCCTAAAAGTGTTACATTGTACTAACAAAATATATATCAGGAGATTTTTGCAGTGCCATAGATGGCTATTCAACACTCCCAACACCTTCACTTTTGGCCCTACCCATATAGGTCTGAGGTGAATGAATGGATGACAGCACTGATAAATTGTTGTTCTGAAAACTATATGGGAAATCACCATTTAAAAAAAATTTTAATGCCTTGGTGCATATGTTGACAAATACTATTGAAAGGTCAAAAGTTACACATTTGCCAGAGCATTTTATGTTTTGATTTTGAAGTTTTAACAAAGTACAAAGCAGGAAAAACTGCTCAATGAATGTGTATTCTTCTTCACTTGAGTTTGTTAGAAAGTATCTCTCTCACACTCCAACTGCATCCCACCAACTCCTATTATTCATTTCATTAGTGAGCAGGCACAAATCAGTAGTTTGAAGTTTCTGTGGCTTTGAGTTTTACCCAGTATTATACTGTTAATCTTTCAAGACATTAAATGATGTGCTTTTCCTATTTCCTCTCCTGACCCTTCAAGTAATTAAAAATAAATGATTCCAAAATTTTACTGTCTGTGGGTTTTTTCTTTGTTTTTTAAAGAGTATCAGTAAATCTATTTTTTAAAGAAAAAGCACTAAAGAGAAGTATAACATTGTTTTCAGGTAAGTCCAGGGGAGTTTGGAGGAAATCAGTGTGCTCCTATGGGCATATTGAAAAAACAACTTGAAAGTGAAAAATATGGATGAGCATTTTCCCTGAATCCCTTCTAAAGTAATTTAACTTTTAATTAGTCAATTTGTTATCCTCTTAAAAGATCAGAGGGCCTAGAGCCAGAAGGGAACTTAGAAATCATCTAAATTTTTTTCATTTAACAACTTTCAATTAGCCGAAAATTGAAACATAACTTTCATGTTCATTTTAAAGGATCTCAATTTTCTAAACTGTAGTTAAAAATGTCATTAATTTTTCTTATGACTCGCTTTTGATCTATCCTTAACACTTGGAGCTAAGACCTCATTTCTTATAGTGGATTCATTAGCATTTCCTTGTATACCTACTACAATGAACTCTTAAAAATTTTGAATTTTTAACATTCATTTTTTTAAAAATTTGAGTTCCAAATTATCTCCTTTTCTTCAACCCCTCCCATTGAGAAGGCAAGTAAACAATCACACATAAATTACACAGAATACAACATGAAATGAGGTTTTCTTTATAAAAGACTGGGAGGAGGGAACCAGGAAAATGTGAAGATCGGGGAAAGGAAGGTAGATTGTGAGATGAATTTTGTCAAAGATCTAACTACTCAAATGGTCTTTTAGTCAGATAAGAACCCATCCATCCTCCAGGAGTTGTAAAATCTATGACAATGTATTTCAAATTTGAATTTTCAAATGCGAACAGCTCGTTGAGGAACTAGGAACTGAAAAACCCTGAAGCTTGTTAACTTCAAAGACTTTCCCCTGATGGTCAGTGCAACTAAAAGTCAATAGGGAAAGCCACAGAATCAGCCTGAAACTGATTAAGTTCAAAGAAAGGAGACTGGAGATGTGTGAAAATTGCCCTAAATAAAGAGGCAGGAGAGCATGAAGCCATATTGGTGGAACAAGAACAAAGTGAAACCTAGTTGATAAGAAAATGCCAGTGGCTGCTGGAGGACTCTGATGACAAAATAAGAAGCCAGGAACAGGAGAGTGGTCCGTGCCTAAAGGGATCCTCCCAGAACCCTGTGGTCCAGGTAGAGTCATGAACCTGAAACCAGGTAAACAGCTGCAACATTTACTATTTGGGTGATGACAGATTTCACTTTATCTGAGCCTCAGTTTCCTCATGAATAAAGCTGTGATAATGTTTGCACTGACTACCATACAGTCATTAAAAGAAAATAAAACTTCAGCGCTAAAGAATTATGAGTTGTTGATTAAGAGTAGAATAGTGGAAATTAGAGCAAAGCCATTTGTCCTGCTGCTGGCCCATTTCTCCCGTCCTAAAAGATCACCGTCTTCTCCAGTCTCAGTAATCCACTCAGTTTTGGAATGCCTCCTTGAGGCTAAGTTGTTTTGATGGACGGATGGATTGGATGGATGGATGGATGGATGAGTGCAAACTCACCTCTCTATTAGATCTACCTAGCCACAGACCCATACTTCACCAAACTAGGACCTATCCTGGTATCTTGCTATCTGGCCCACAACCTGCCCAACACTTCTTGCTTTTGTGACAACAATAAAATTCATTCTACTACTGTTCCTGAAAAGGACATGATAATCAGCTAGGCAGCTATGGCTCTACTTACAATTCCTAGTGACTCCCCAGACCAAAACTCCCTTCCACGGCAATGATATAGAAATATATTTTTTCTCTTCCCCTCCCCCTCCATTAAAATATAAGCTCCACGAGGACAAGGGCCATCTGACTTTTGCATTTATATCCTCAGCTCCTAGCACAGCAACTGGTCGTTTATTCAAAGCCAAGTAGATGAGCTGGAATCAGGACATCCATGAATAGCAAAGATCAGGGGGGAAAGCAGGTTAGAAACTAGATAAAGATACAGGAACTAGGAGGATGTGAATAATTCCAGGGAGGGAGGTGGCACAAGGCACCAACAGGTAGCCAGGAGCTTCTTAGAACCTAAAGGGGATAAGGCAAAGCAGGAGAAGAAATACACAATGACAAGACAAAAAAAAAAAAAAAAACAACAACTCCCAACAACTTTGATAACTAGAATAATTTCTACCTTAAGCCCAGAGATTTTATATGACTTATGAATTTCTAGCTTTGCCTTAACTAATTCCAACACTGCTAATTGGACCCTTTTGTGAGTAATCAGGTAATTAGGACTACACAGCTAAGATGAGCAAGTTTATGGATAGGAAAGGTGGTAGCTCCTGAAGGAAATATCCTGGTTGTTGCCTCATTTCGATGAGAATAGGAGGGGAGGTCCTTAATACCTATTATAATTTTTGAGTGTCTAAAATTTGTCTTTCGAGTCATATTCTTCCCATCCGCTGTGAAATACAGCAGAAGTTTATTTAAAATCTTAATAGAATAAACAAATATTTAAAATAACTATAACAAATACAAAAGTCAGGTGTTGAAACTATCCTTTTTTCTTTTTCTATTTCCACAGATACTTTCTTAGTCCAGACCCTTATTATCTCATTCTAAACTATTACAGCAACCTCCTAACTAGTTCTCTGCTACCAGGTTCTCCAATTCATTTCAGAAGCAACCATAAAATTAATTTCTGCAAAAAAAATCATTCTCCTGCATAAAATCTTTCAGTGGCTCCTTACCATCCACTGAATAAAATCAAATTCCTTAGCTTGGCATTTGAGGCTACAGCTGGGCTTTGAAGGGCTTTAAAAGCCAAATAGAAGGGGTGGCCAGGTGGCTCAGCGAGTAAGAGCACCGGCTCCAGTGTCGGGATGACTTGGGGATCAAATCTGGGCTCAGACACTCAGCACCACACCCAGAAATAACTGGCCATGTAACCTTGAGCAAGTTACTTAACCCCAATTGCTTTAATAAAAAAAAAAAAGCCAAATAGAATTTCTATTTTATCTCAGAATCAAGAGAAAGATACTAAAACATCTTGAAGAGAATCTTGATATGGTCAGATCTGCTTTAAGTGTATCAATCTGACAGATATGAGGAGGATGAGTTAGAGAGGGAGAGACTGGAGGTACAGAGACCAATTAAGAATCCATTGCAATAATACAAGTGGAATGTGATAATAGCTTGAACAAGAATGGGTGTTGTTTTTAAAAGTTTATTCTAAACTTAAACACCGAATAAAATTATCATTTCCATATACAAAGTAGAACATAGAAGATCACATATGAAACCACAAACATCTATTATGTATGGCTTGCTTTTTGTTTCCAGCATATAATAAGCTCCACATGTAACTTTCAAAGTCATCTTGCTTATCTGTTTCTGTTTTTCCCCCAAACCATTAGAAAATAACTCAATAACCCTTTTTGTTTCCTTTTCCTTTTCTTTTTTTTTTGAGCAACCCTATCACTAGCCCCCTTGCTCTTCCCAAAAACAGCCCAAAATTGGGGAAAAGGGAAAATTAAAACCCATGTAGTAAATATCGATAGCCAAGAAAAACAAATTCCCACATCTGTCCAAAAATATGTCTCATTCTGCACCTTGAGTCCATCACTTTTCTGATAAGACATTAGGCAGTATGATTCAGGGGTACTCCAGAATTGTGACTGGTCATCATTACAATGCTTAAAATTTTCAAGTTTTTCAAAGTTGTTTTTTTTTAACAATGTTGTTATCATATAAATTATTCTCCAGCTTCTACTTCTCTTTACATCAATTTATACAGTTCTTCTCAAATTTCACTGAAACTATCCCTTTGATTACTTCTTACAGGACAATAATGTTCCATGACATTAATATGCCATAATTTGTTTAATCTTTCCCTAATTGAAGGGCACCCCCTTCATTCTCAATTCTTTGATATAAGATCATTCTCTTTGGAAGAGAAAACAGAAGGAAAAGAGTTGAGTACCTCTGCCTTTTCTCCATCATTGGTCTCCTTTCTCCCAATATAGTTCTTAAAAAAATAATCTTATTGTCCTTAGCATTCCTTGCACTCTGAGATTCTGAACTCATGACACTATTCTTATAGCACTATATAACAATTTTAGTATTCATCCTCCACAATTGCTCTGTACCCAGGACAGCTCCTTTTGGTAGGTTTTATTTTAAAATCTAGCTGGTTGATGAGTTCCCCCATGGAGTCTATTTAAACAGGTCTCTTCTTTCCTTCTTATCCATTTTTTTCTTTGTGTTATTATCAAACATTAGTGGGGAGGAGGAGGGTTTAACTCCAGTTTCTACTAACTGTTGGTTTGGCTGCATGTCCAGATCTCTTGGTTTAACCAGAACTCTTGCAATCTCTCTGCTTCTGCATTAGCATGCCTACCAAGCTGACTGCCACAAAATAACTTCATAATTTTGTTCCCAAGAGCTATTTAATGACAGTACCAGATTTTAAACTATATTACAAAGCAGTTATCATGAAAACAATCTGGTTCTTCAAAGAAATGGAGTGACGGACCAATGGAATAGATTAAGTACATAATATACAGTAGTAAATAACCATAATAGTCTAGTGTTTGATTTAACCCAAAGATCCAAACCTTTTGGGTTTTTTTGCTTTTTTTTGGAGGGGGGAGGGCAGGGCAATTGGGGTTAAGTGACTTGCCCAAGGTTATTAGCCCAAATGGCTAATAAGTGTTAAGTATCTGAGGCTGAATTTGAACTCAGGTCCTCCTGACTCCAGGGCTGGTGCTCTATTCACTGTGCCACCTAGCCACCCCAAGATCCAAACTTTTTGACTAAGAACTTACCATCTAATAAAAATTGCTAGGAAAACTGGAAAGCAGTTTGGAAAAGAAAAACTGGCATGAACAATACCTCACACCATACCCCAAAATAAGAGCAAAATGGAAAAATGATTTCTAGATAAAGGGTGATATCATAAGTAAATTAAGGGAGGATGGGAAAATGTACCTGTCAGATCTATGGATAAGGAAAGATTTTTATGACCAAACATAGACAGAGAAGATCACAGGAAGTAAAATGGATAATTTCAATTACATGAAATTATTTTTTTTTGTACAAGCAGAGCTAATGCAGATAAACAGGAAGCTGGGAGAAAATTTTTCAGCAAGTTTCTCTGATAAAGGCCTCATTTCTCAAATACATAGGGAACTGAGCCAAATATGAGCCATTCCCCAATTGATAAATGGTCAAAGGATTTGAATAGGCAATTTTCAGAAGAAATCAAGGCTTTCAATAGTCATATACAAATACTCTAAATCACTATTGATTAGAGAAATGCACGTTAAAATGCTCTGAGATACCACCTCACAGCTGTCAGATTGGTTAACATGACAGAAAAGGAAAATGACAAATGTTGGAGGGAATGTGGAAAAACTGGGACACTGATGCACAATTCATGAATTTTTGAACTGATGCAACCACTCTGGAGAACAATTTGGCACTGTTCCCAAAGGGTTATAAAACTGACCCAGGGAATACCACTACCAGGTTTGTACCCCAAAGAGATCAAAGAAAGGGGAAAAGGACCTATTTGTACAAAAATATTTTTAGCAGTTCTTTTTTTATGGTGGCAAACAATTGGAAATTGAGGGGATGCCTATCAACTGAGAATGGTTGAACAAGTTGTAGTATATGATTGTGATGAAGTACTGTTGTGCTAATAAGCAGGATAGTTCCAGAAAAACCTGGGAAGACATATATAAACTTATGCAAAATGAAATGAGCAGAACCAGGAGAACATTGCTCATAGTACCAGCAATATTGTAACAAAATCAACTGTGAAAGACTTAGCTAAACTCTGTTCAAGACAATGATTCAAGTCAATTCCAATGAACACATGATGAAAAATGCTATCCAACTCCAGAGAGAGAACTGATAAACTCTCAATGCAGAATGAAGCATACATTTGAAAAATGTTTGGCATGTGTTTTCTTTTGCAACATGGCTAATATGGAAATATAATTTGCATGACTTCACATGTCTAATCAATATATTGCTTACCTTCTCAGGGGATAGGAAGGGAAGGGGAGGGACAAAGAGAATTTGGAACTCTAAACTTAAAAAAGTTTTTAAAATTTGCATGTAATTGGGAAATAATGAAATAAAATATTTTAAAAAGAACTATTTATTAAAATGAATAAAAAATTTACAAAATAAAAAGAACTATTTAATGGAGATCATCAGAACATAGACCATAAGGGAATTTTTGTTCTTTAATGTATATTGAAGTATCAAATACATGGACTATTAGGGGAATTATTAGTTCAAAAACATCTACATTTATCAATAATAACTTTGAAATTTAAAGTTATACCTGCCAAAAGAAATTGGATTACAACTAAGAATCAACTACTCAGCAAAACTGAGCATAATATTTCAGGGGAAAACATGGCTATTCAATGAAATAGGGGACTTTCAGTCATTCCTGATGAAAAAATCAGAGCTGAAAAGAAAACTCGATCTTCAAATACAAGTTTCAAGAAAAGCACAAAAAGGTAAACAGGAAAGAAAAAAAAAACACATGGCATTCAATAAGGTTAAACTGTTTACATCCCTACGCAGGAAGATGATACTTGGAACTCTTGAGAAGTATATCTTTATTATGGCATTTAGAGGGGGGTAAACATAGATAGAGGGTGTAGGTATAAGTTGACTTTGATATAATACTTAAAAAATTAATTAAAGGATGAAAAAAAGGATTCTACTGGAAGAAGAGGAAAGAAGGAGGCAGAAAGGGGGTAAATTACATAACACAAAGAGGCACAAAGACCTATTACAGTAGAGGAAAAGAAGGAAGGGAGGCAAGCATTGTTTGAACTTTACTCTCCTTGGATTTAGCTCAAGGGAATAACATACACAGTTAGTTGGTTATAGAAATCTCTTACTTCAGTTCAAAATCCAGCTTCAGATAATAGCTGTGTGACCCCTGGGCAAGTCACTCAACCTCTGTCTGCCTTAGTTTCCCTATTTATAAAATGGGGATAGTAATAGCACCCACCTCCCAGGGTGGTTGTGAGGATAAAGTAAGATGATATTTATAAAGAAAATGTTATATGAATGCTAGTTATTATTAATAATAATTGCATTGTTCCCCAGCTTAGCTTATCTCTTTTCCTTTTCCCCATCTACAAATCTACATGTAAAATGTAAGAATGAAAAAGACTCTGAGTTCAAAACCTGGAGAATGCAAAACCGCAGAGCTATTTGGTGGTTATTTGGACTAGGTACTATTAGTCTAGCCTTCAGAGATTAAAATTGGAAGGCTTGTAGAATATTCATCATAAATTAGGGTAATGTTTCTGACTGAGGCCCAAAGAAAAGTCTAAGCCTGAGAACATTTGCTAGCTGGGAAGGTATTGGTCTTGCTACTTAGAGTTGAGAATCTTCTTTCAGGGGGATAAGCGGCTTCAGCAGCCAAAATTGTGAGGGAATAAGGCTTAAGAACTCAAGGAGGAAGACTTTTGTTGGTTCTGGGCAAGGGTTTCTTCTTGAATGAATGAGCTTGCTACCTGTCTGGCACAGTTGTAAGTGCTGGCAATACAAATATAAGCCAGCAAGACAGTCCTTGCCCTCCAGAAGCTTACATTCAAATGGAGGAAGACGATATGTAAAGGAAACCTAGAAATTGAGAGGTAGTGGTTTGGGTGCTGTGATATGGCTTGAAAATGCCCAGGAAGTGATGTGGTGGCCTGATTCCAGGTGAAAACTCACCTATCAGAGTGTTAAGATTCTGGGTTATAATGAGAGGGAGAGGAGGAGAATTGCCATGAATGTATTGTTTGTTCTTTTGTTGGATTTTGTCACTTGAGAATTTCTGTCAATCTCTATCGTGGTTCTTCTTCCTATATTGTACTATTTTTTTGTGGTTTCTAGTTTGATGGCTCTAAATAGACAGTTTCCTCACTTCCTTTTATTTTCTATTTAGAACCCTTTTGATTAGATTTACAAGACTCCAAGCAAATACACTATCAGTCCTAGTAAGGTGGACTCCATCCCTGGATAGAAGGTTATCTTTTCTGTATTTTAAGCTGGGGTCTAGAAATCCAAATTCTGTTCTCAAACATAATTTTCTTACAGCAGCTGTTCACTTCCTAAACCTTTCTTTTCTGAAATCCTAGCCTTTAATAGGCAGCTGTGATGAAAACACCACCTGTACCTGAAAATCTTCAGATTCTTGTCTAAGATTTTGTAATACTTAGGAATACTTTATAATAACAACTGATATTTATTTAGCGAATTAAAGTTTGCAAAGTAATTTATAAATATTATTATTTCATTTAGCCCCACAACACTAACAATTTTACAGAAGAGAAAATTTAGGCTCAGAGGATTTAAGTAATTGCCCTTGGGTGCATGACTCAGGGCAGAGAACTGAATTCAACTCTTCCTAAAGCTGAGCACAACACTTTCTGCCTTATGCTCTACTGCCTCTCAATCTCTGGATCCCTTCTGGCAATATAATTCATGCCCCAGAGAAGACAGCAAACTTCTTTGTTGTGGTTATTAGACTGACAAACAGCTGCTCAAATGCCCCTCAGCATAGGCTCTCTGACCACCATTAACTGATCTCTTTTCCCTCCAAGCTTACTGGATGATCCATCTCTCATCTGGCAGCACCTAAGGATCAATATCATCACTCTGTGATGAAGAAGCAACTATTTTGTCCTCATAGAGGCTAGCTTCCTCCCTTTTTAGAAGAGTCTCATATTTGTTACTTAGCCCGAAGTGTTCAGTGTTCTTTGTATTTCCTTTTCTTCTTTGGGTAACATTCTTCTACCCTCCAACCTCCTGACACAGGATGCCTGACATAGGTCTCTCTATCTCTTCGGATCATTTTATGATTTCTTGAAATAGAGCTCTGAAAAACCAGGTTTTAATAAAGCCTGTTGGGATTTAAATGAAGCTACTTGACTATAGCTTAAACCCAAATCACTCTGGCTCTCACTGATTGGCCAATAATACTTCCTGGCCCAAGCCTCAGTTGGTCATTGTTTTGGTTTTCGATGACTCAGAGTGAGAGTAAGTAGCAATTGTTTCTATCCTGGCCAGAAACCCATATAGTTTTTTCCCCCTTGAGTAGGCAAACTTGTCCATCTTTTGCCTAATTTCTTACCTAGATTTAAGAATCACTGAATGAGTCTTGCCTTAGACAAACTGAAATTTGGGAAAGACATTAGTTTAAAAAGGTCAAGGTCTCCCACTGCATCCAAAGCCATTACCAGTTGTCCTGATCTATGTCTTACCACTGGACTCAAGATGACTCTGGAGGACAGTGAGGCTGATGACTTTGCTCAGCCCTGCCTCATTCACTTGCAAGTCGAGATATCACTCTCCTGATGTCACTGGTCTTCTTTGAGAACAAAGGATAAACAACAAGAAGAAGACCCTTTCCAGAAGAGTCTCATATTTGTTACTTAGCCCGAAGTGTTCAGTGTTCTTTCTATTTCCTTCCATCTTTGGGTAACATCCTTCTACCCTCCAACCTCCTGACACAGGTTCCTCTGCTTCTTTAGACCATCTTTCTTCTGTTTTTACATGGAAACCTTTCTATTTTTAAAAAGAGGAACACTTCTATTCTATTCTTTATAATCTGGAGAGTGGAGAGGCATTCCTTAGACTCTACCTTCTCTCCCAGAAGGTAGACCAACTAGAACTTTGATCATAGATAGAAGGTGCTTGCCTGTGATAGGAGTACAAACATTGCACACTCTAAGCGGGTCACTGCATATCTATTCTTGCTTTTCATATCTGTTTGAAGTGAGATCTTCAATCTTTTGTAATTTGAGGGAACTGATAGCTTCTGCGTCAAGCTGCTTTTGGATGCCCTCAATTCCAGAATTGTCTATATTCTGCCCACCTTATATTACCCTTTTGAATTCTGTAGATCTCCTAGTTCCTAACCACCTGACTATGTTCTAACACAAAACAGTGTATGAACATTCATGAGAGTCTTGAGACTTTAGGAGGCAGCTATGTGGTGCAGTGGACAAAGTTCTGGCTTTGAAGTCAGGAAGACCCGAGTTCTGATTTGACCTCAGATACTTCCTAGCTGTTTGAACCTGGGAAAGTAAATGGAAACCTGTTTGACTCAGTTTTCACAGCTGTAAAATGGAGGCCAAAGTAGCACCTACCTCCAGGGGTTATTGTGAGGATCAAATAAAATAATATTTGTAAAGAATTTAGCACAGCTCCTGGTACATAGTAGGTGCTTAATAAATGTTTGTTTCCTTCCTGTGACAGTTCATAGAAGGGAGTAGGAGTTCTTACTGGTATCAGGAAAGATCACAAGGAAAAAGCAGCACTTGAATCTTGAAAGATAGGGAGAATTACAATGGGTTGAAATGTGGAAGGAGGGCATTCCTGGCATAGCTACCAAGAACAAAGGGACCAAGATATTCAGCAAATGTTTTCTGAATAAATAAATAACACCCGTATGTCTCAATAATAATTATAGGTTTTATTTATATTGAGCTTTACAATTACAAAGCATTTTCACATATATTTTCCTCTGTGATCTTGATTTATCACCAAATAAAGTGGACAATTACCATAGATACTCAGAAAAAGGTTGGGGTTTATGATATGACAAAAAGAATATTTTAGGAAGGTTAATTTGTCCATTTACAATTGGTAATGTCAGCTCACAGACCTCAGGTAGTTGTGGATTAAAGATTTGAAGCAATGAGACAAGAAGAGAATTTTCAGGTTGTAACCAAGAAGTTTGGGTTCTAGCTTAGCAGGTAGGGCCACATGTTTGTCTACTGAAAGGGATTTTAAGGTCTAGATGCATGTCTAAGTCAAAGGTCAGAGAGTCAGGTAGACAAGCAGAAGTCAGGGCACTCCTGGGCTCTGGGGCATTGGGAAAGCAGCAGGTCAAAAACCTGAAGAGTCAATAGACAATGATCTAGCTACACTGGCCTCTTTGCTGTTCCATCCCCTCATTCCATCTCCGATTATCAAGCCTTAGCACTTACTATCCCCCATGCTTGAACTCTCCCTGCTCATCCGTTGTCTCTTAGTTTCACTGCCTTCTTTTAAGACTTTGTTCAAATACCATCTTCTTCAGGAGTCAATTTTTAATTTCCCTCTTCTCAACTGCTAGTGCCTTCCTCTTTGAGATAATCTTACATCTATTTTATACATATTTGCATATACCTCCTTATCTCCTTGAAGGCAGGTGCAATTATATTCCCAGTGCTTAGCATAGTGTCTGCCTCATAGGAAGTGCTTAATAAATGCTTACTGATGAAAGGTACTAATTGCCAAGGCAATGTGGATGGCCTAGTAATCAGTCACTAAGGCAGGTAAGTAACATAGCAGATAGAGCATAGGACCTGGAGTCAGGAGGATTCAAATTAATCCTCAGACACTTCCTAACTGTGTGACCGTGGGCAAGTCATTTAACTTTTGTATATTTCAGTTTCCTCAAAGGTAAAATAGGGATAATAATAGTGCCTACCTCCCGGGATTGATATGAGAATCAAATGAGATAATAATTGTAAAGTGCTTAGTACAGTAACTGACACATAGCAAGTACTATACACATTTTAGTTATTATTGTTAAATATAATGAATGAAACAACCCCAACTCTCAAGGAGCTTATATTCTAGTGGGGGAGAAAAAAGTATTCATGTATGCATGTATATTGCATATATGTATTTTTTCATGTGTAAACACATATACATGTATAGAATAAGTGTAAAGAGAATAAAAACATAGTTAAATAGAAAGTTGTGGTAGAGAGAAGGTGCTAGCAATTAAGGCTATGAGGGGAGTCTTCACATAGAGGGATTCTAGAGTTATGGGTAAGGAAGGACTTGGAGACAGCAGGGACACACAACAAAGGCACAGACAGGAATAGTGAGAAGGCTAGTTTGGCTGGATTGCAGAATGTAGGAGGGGCAGTCAGTTTAGGGCAGTACAAGGTGGGCAATGAATGTACCAGTGACTAAGAAGACTGTAATTCTGAGGAAAGCTTATGGTTCATTTAAGAGCTTCATATACACTTTTTTCTACCTAGAAGAGGGATGATCCTAGGTGTGGATAGACAATCCAGAACCCATAAAGAACTGGATCAAGAAGTGGTCAGTGAATTTACCTAACTGGAAGAAAGGGAGGTAGGGAAGGGTAGATCATGATAGAAGGGAGAGTCCTGAGGCATTGAGAGTGTCTCAGAGGCTGTGATTGTAGTCGACTTGTAAAATGATTGGAATGGATTAAGTCATTTTCCAAGTGAAAGTGGCCTTTATGGTTTTGAATAGCCTCAAATGGTTTCCCTAAATTAGTAGGCTTCTAGTTCAACTCTCTCTCTCTCTCTCTCTCTCTCTCTCTCTCTCTCTCTCTCTTTCTCTCTCTCTCTCTTTTTCTCTCTCTCTCTCACTCTCTCTCTCTCTCTCCTCTCTCTCCTCTCTCTCCTCTCCCTCTCTGTCTTTTGATGTCTTTCAAAGGGATCAAAGCTAAATTTTCAACACAGAACTGAGTGGAGGTAATAAAAATGGATAGGCAGAAGCAAACTCTAGAGTTCATTGAAGAATGAAAGGCTAAGACTTAGTACCTGATAGTCCAGAAAAAACAAAAATAAAGCCAAAACAAAACAGAAAACATGGAGACCAAGAGGGAAGGCATAAGCTGCCATGTTTTACAATTCAGTTAACTTTTAACAGAGGAGGAGAAACAAAACAGATCCTTGTGTGGGGTAAGATCAACCCAAATAGAATAAGTACCAGTTTGACAAATGAAAGATAAAACTCTGATTTTTAAAAATTATTATTATTACTGCTTTGGAACAAAGCTTAGCAAAACAGTGGGATAGAGGCAGATGTTTCAGACAAAGAAAGTTTGATCGGCTGAAAGTGACTTGATTTAACAAATAAACCATTATAGGATATCTCAGAAAGAACAATAGAGAAGTTCTTTGGATGAAATAGTTAAGTATTAAGGGGGGGGACCACCCCCCACATCTATTACACAATAGATAATTTTCAAACATCGTTCTGAATGCTTCCCTGGCAAATGTATTTTCAGGAATCTCATCAACAAATATTTCCTGGGGCAGCTAGGTGTTGCAGTGAATAGAGCATTGGCCCTGAAGTCAGGAGAACCTGAGTTCAAATTCAGACTCAGACATTTAACACAAAACTAGCTGTGTGACCTTGGGCAAGTCACTTAACCCCAATTGCCCTACCTTCCCCCTCCAAAAAGCAAAAAAAAAAAACAAAACCAAAAAAACAGAAAAAAACAAATATTTCCCAATATCTCAAAGACCTATGATTTGATTATGTTGCCTTCTAGTGACACAGATAATAATGTTTCTCTGCACTGAGGCTTTGTCTTCTTTAGTCAGTCAACAAGCAATTTTTAGGCACCATGCTAAGTACTTGGGGGTACAAAGAAAGGTGAAAAACAATCTCTGTCGCAAAGGAGCTCAGTGGCTGGAAGAAAAAAAAATTAAGCACATAGTGCTTAACCTTTTAAAAATGAACTTTACATTTAGAGAGGCCAGGTCTTACCCCACAGGCATACAATTCATTGTCAGGTCTCTACTTGATTACTTGGTAAGGCCTGTTAGAACTTGTCATCTTCTGGCATATTCTTCAAGAATTTAGGTTCTTCTCTGTGTTGTATATGAGGCATTGGTTTAACTTTAGAACTTAGAGAAGAGTTTTTTAAATTACTTGCTATTAACATGAAGACTGATTTGGTTAAGAGAATGTTTTTTGTCTTTGAATCTTCCAAAAATTCTGTTCCCTAGAAAAGCAAAACTACTTGGTTAAAAATGACCCCCCCCCCCCCCCCAAATCCCACTCATAGCATCTGCTGGTGAAAGAGGTAAACCATAAAGACAGACAACTTGTGATATAGGAAGATGGTCCCATTCAATTCAATTCAACTAATGTTTATTAAAATTTACTATGAGTAAGGCACTCTGCTAGGCTCCGGGGATCCAATGAAAAACATTGGATGGTTTATCTCTGTTCTTAAGGAGCTTACAATCTACTGAGGGATAAAATGTGCACAAAAGTAAATAACAACAGTCTATACTCAGTAATTCCAAGAGGGATGGAAAAATGCTAATAGTTGGGGTGAGGGTGGGATGGGGGATCACAAAAGGCCTAATGTAATGTGGTGCCTGAACCACCCTTCAAAGGAAGCTAGAGATTGATTGCATATACAGGCATACATTGTTTTATCATGCTTTACTTTATTGTGCTTTGCAAAAATTTTATTTTTTTTTAACACATTAAAGGTTTGTGACAACCCTGTGACCACCCACACCCATAGAAGATAGCAAACTTAATGGATAGATGTTGTGTGTGATCTGACTGCTCCATTGAGCAGTCATTACCCTCTCTCTCTCTTTCCTCTGGCTGCCCTATTCCCTGACACCTGACACATGGCAATATTGAAATTAGGCTTATTAATAACCTTACAATGGCCTCTAAGTGTTCAAGTGAAAGGAAGAATCAATTGATGTGGCAAACTTCATTGTTGTCTTATTTTAACAAATTATCACAGCTACCCCAACCTTCACCAACCACCATCTTGATCATTTAGCAGCCATCAATATTGAAGCAAAACCCTCCAACCAGCAAAAAAGATTACCACTTGCTGAAGGCTCAGATGATGGTTAGCATTTTTTTTTTAGCAATAAAATATCATAAAATTAAAGTATGCGCATTTTTTTTAGATATAATACTGCTATACCCTTAATAGACTACAGTATAGCATAAATATAACTTTTATATGCACTGGGAAACCAAAAAATTCACATGACTCATTTTATTGCAGTGGTCTGGAACTGAACCTTCAATATCTCTGAGTATGCCTGTAGTAGTATTAAAAGAAGAGAGAGTTCCAGACATGGGGACCACTAGTGCAAAGTCATGGAGGTTGTTACTGGAATATCATGCATGGGGAACAGCTAGCAGGACATGGAATGGAAGGGGGAGAAGCAGGAACATGAAACAAGACTGGAAAGTGAGGTAGGAGTCAGGTTTGTGAAAGGATTTAAATGAAGGGTTGAGAAGTTTATTTTTATTTTAGAGGCAATAGGGAACCATGGGAAAATTTTTTTTAAAACAGAGTAGTGATAAGTTGAGCTCTGTATTTTTAGAAGATCAATTTGGCTGTTATGTGTAGACTAAGTTGTAGGGTAAAGAGTCTTGAGACAGGAATTCCAAATTGGGAGGTTTTAAAAATACTTTAATGAGAGGGGATGAGGATCTGGACTAGGACAGAGACTGTGAGTGGAGGCATAGGATCAAAAAAGATTGAATAACTTTATGGATGTGGAAATTGATCTGATAGCAATACACTAAAAGGATAATACACTTTTTATGCATCTGTCTTATTTTCTGACATAGTAATACCCATATATGGATGGGAACTATATTTCTGACTTAATTCATATAGGGAACTTTCTCTCTCTCTCTCTCTGGTAAGGAAACTTCCTTTACCAATTTAAGCAGGCACTTTCTCTGCCCATTATAATCTTAGTTGCTTAGAGCACTGAGAAGTTAAGTGTTTTGTCCAAGGTCACATAGCCAAATTTGGCATCTGTCTCAATAGCCAAAATTGGCATCTGTCTCAAGACTCTTCACTCTTCAACTCAGTCTCCATATAATAGCCAAACTGAATTTCTAAAAATACAAAGTACTTCTTTTCCCAGTTTAAAGAAATCTTCAAATGGCTCCCTATTGCCTCTAAAATAAAAATGAAGTTGTCAACCCTTCATTTAAATCTCTTTCCAAATCTGGGTCACAAGTAGGACTTCAATCCAGGTCTTCCTGACTTCAAGGTCAGCTCTCTATCCACAATAACACAGCTGTGTGTATATATAATGAGAATTCAAATACTTTTAATTTTATGGGCGACATTTCCCTTTTCTGCTCTCTTCCATTTCTACCCAAATCATCACTAAGCAGAAATATTTGGATTGTCCTAGGTGAAAGCCAAGGGAGTTTCAATCTATATTAAGGACCACTCTTGTAGACTAATAGTCAAGATCAGCCTCACCTATAGTAAGTAGTCTTTTACAATCTGATTTCATTGTCTCCTCATCCCTCTTCCCTCCTCCTCCTCTTCTAAGAAAAAATATCTCCTCTACTGGTTTCTTTCTAACACTTGAAATTATGGCACTAGCATTTCAAACCTCAGCACTAAATACTGCCTTCTCCATCAGGTCCTCTTGAAATACAAATACTTTCAACGTAAAAACGGGCAACACCTTATTCCACTGAAGCATAAATTAATTTTGAGGGTTTTTCTCTTTTCTTAAAAGAAAAAAGGAAGATGAAATAGGTGATAGGGGCCATCTGGAAAAGATGTAAGGGGATACTGAAGACAAACTGATCTCAGTTTCACAGCTTTACACAGTGGCTGGTGCTGCCGACAATCCAGTTTTTATTTTCATTAATTTGTTGTGGGATTAGCTTCACTCAATCAAGAAGCATTCAACTACTCCCAGGTATTGTGCTAAGCTTCAAAGACAAAAAGGGAACTGCTCCTGTCTTCAAGAAGCTTACTTTACGTTGGAGTAGAGATTAATATATGTGCATAGGTTAATATATACAAAGTAATATATACATATTAATATATGCAAAATAAATATAAAGTAATTTTATGGGTGAGGCACTGGCAACTGAGGGGCCGTGCAGCACTTGAAGGGGGAGCACAGTAATGTATAATAAGCCTGGAAAAATAGGGTGGAACCAGGTTGTGAAGGGCTTTAAACGTCATGAGTCTAATTATCGTTTTTCTAAAATAATATACTAATAAAGTCTATAAATAGCTTAAGGGTTTTTTTTAATTGAAATGACTTGGGTCCTATTCTTCAAGATGCAGTAATAAAGTCTATAAATAGCTTACTTTTTCAAAAAGTTGAAATGACTTAGGTCCTATTCTTCATAACACCCTTAAAGTTCATAAATAACTTAAGGGTTTGGTTTCTTTTCCTTTTTTTTTTTTTTTTTAAAGTTGAAGTGCCTGAGGTCCTATTTCTCCATCATCAAATATTATTCTTTTTTCTGCCCCAATCGGGTTATGAAAAGCACTTAAAGTTCATGCAACAGTTGGCTTCGGGACAGTGGAAGGCTGGGAATGGGAAACGGTGCAAAAACAAAGACAATTGGGAAAAGCGTGGGGCCAGCGCTTTAACTCTGGATCGCTGCGATGTGGACCAGGTAATGGGGGCAGCTTTGAGCAGTGACTTTTCCAAGGCCAAGCTCGGGGTGGTATGGAGGGGGAGGCCTCGCGGTGAGTGGTCGGGTGGGCTCACCCACCGGACCCAGGAGAGGTCCCCGGGAACGACTCCCAGCCGAAGGACCCGGGAGCCCTGGGGCGGGGGAGGGGACAGCGAGGGAGACACGGGGTAGCCCGGAGCCCCCAGAGCCTTCCTTCTCCTCCTCCTCCCCCCCCGCCCCCCGCTCCCCGCTCCCCGCTCCCCGCTCCGGGAGGTCTGACGCAAGGCGGGGTGACGTGCGTGCGCGGCCCCGGGCGTGGCGTGACCATGCGTGCGCGGGGCCGCGGCGGAGGCGGAGGCTGGGCCGGGCTGGCGGCAGAAGATGGCGAGGGTGTGTAGGCGGCAGCAATGCTCCGTTGAGAGACGCGGCTTTCGGCAGGAACTGGATTCGTGGCGCCACAAGCTCATTCACTGTGTAGGTGAGACCCTCCCCCCCCGCCGCCGCCTCCGGTCCGGAGCTGCCCCGCCGCCTGCCGTCCCTGGCGGGGAGGGAACCGGCCAGTTCCTCCTCCGGCCCTCTCTCTCTCTCTCTCTCTTTCCCCCCTCCCCCTCCCCCTCCCTCTCCGTCCGTCTCCCCTCTCTTCCCCTACCCCCTGGTGGGCGAGCGGCGCGCGACTACGGCGGCCACTTCTCCCCGCCGCCCCCCCTCGGCTCTGCCTTCTCGGGCCGGGCGCTCGCCCCTCCCCTCGGCCCTGACCCGGCGCCTGGGCCGCGGTGTATTGTGGAGATTCGGTCTGAAACGCACACTCTTTTCCGGGGTCGCGGCTGCCGGCTTACACTGAGCTAGTTGGGCGGGGTGGAGGTGGGAGGGGGCGTTGGACCAATCACCGCCCCCCACCTTCCCAATCGCCCTTCTCTCTGTCTCTCTATACCCCCCATTCCTCCCCCTCCCCCCTCGCCTCCCAGACGCGTGGCCGCGCGCGCGCCCTCCCCCCGCCCCCCGTGCGCGCGCCTCGGCCCCGGGAGCCCGGGAGTGGGCGAGGGAGCTGATGGGGGAGCTGGAGCTGTCAGAGGCCCCGAGCCCGACCGAGGAGGGAGCTGAGCGGGTGTAATGGCCGCGGGGGACAGCGGCTTCCCTGGCTCCGCTGGCGGGGGCTCGGGGTGGGTGTGTTATTGCTGGTGGCTTGTGCGTGTGCCGTGGGGGGAGGGTGGATTGCACGGAGGTCAGCCGAGAAGGCCACGGCGGGGGCCTCTTTTCTCCTCTCTGGGGGTTTGCTTCCTAGTCGCCGCTGCCCAGAGAACCGCAGCATCCTCTGTCCACCCCGTGCCGCGGCTTTGCGTGGGCCGGTCCCCGGGTGGTCTTCTCCCCGTGGGGAAGAGGGAGTGGACGGGGGTACCTCCGGGAGGGGCCCGGGCGGCTGAGCTGCTCCTCTCACACTGTATGTTTTGTCTGTTTTTCTCTCCCAAGGTCCCGTTTCCCTCTGTGCGGCGGCCGGCGGGACCATAAGGGCTTAACTCATATATTTAACCCCCCTCCGAAAAGTAAGTGGCCCGTGTGGTGTCTCCGCTCCGCCCGCCGCCCCCCAGCCCCTCTCCATCCTTGTGTCTTGACTCTCCTGCTTCCAGTATTGTTATTCCTCATCCTTTCTCTGCCGCTGCCGCTGATGTGTGGGGAAATGTCTCAGTCCCGCACGCCCACTCTCAGGGGAGGCCCTCGGGGCATATTAGTTAGTGATCTGGTCTTCCCTAACTGTTTGCTAATCTAGGAGATTTTAGAGGTTGGCTTGGGCCCCCACCCCCTCCTTCCCGACTGGGTTTCTTTGGAAGGAATTATGCAAATCCAGCTTTCTGGTGTCCATTCAGCGGCAATTTCATGCGGTGAGAAGTTCTCTTTGTTGTGTGTGGGGGAGAACAGACACTGATTTAATAGACATATCTGTTGGGGGGAAGGGTGGAGGGGGTATGGAGGGAGAAGCTCAGTTTGGAAGAATTACAGCACTTGGTTAGCTCACTGTCTTTGTGCGTGAGCCTTCTGGCTTGACAGGAGTGCCTGCCCTTTACCATATCCCACAAGGGATTTTTTTTTTCTATAATAGATTAAAAGCAAAACTGAAACTTTAAAGAAGTCAAAAATCAGGTAACCTTTACCTAAAAGATGATGCTTTTTCAGAAACAACCTTATCGCTCTCTCCAGTGGTGTTTCATGAAAATAGATCTTGTAAATCTTGTTACAGACCTTGACTTAGTCTAACATGAGAAACAATGATAATTGATGTTACATTAGTGGTTCGGGTTTTGAAATAATTATGAATATTTAAAAGTGGGAAGAAATTGGGTTGAGTAAAGCACATCAAAAATAGATGCTGTAACATGCTCTGTAAACGTATCGAATTCTGTATCCCAAAAAAGCATTTTCACAGTTGAGAGTCAGTGAATTTCAGCCTCTGCTGCATTTCAGGACCACCTCTGGCCTTTACTAAACCCCCTTTTGGTTATCAGTTTGCATTTAATTTGCTTTGATTCTGGGCTTGTTTTATTCTTTATGATAGAACTACTTTCCTAAATATAAGTTTTCATCTAATTTGTGCATCTTTCTTTGGCATATTTGTTATTTGTGGCATTTATATAAGAGGGCTTCTGATTTTAAAAGACAGAATTTTTAAACTGATTTTTCATGATAAAGGATATTTAATCTTTATTTTCTAGAAATGTCATCTTGATTTTCTTAGGATCCGCTTTTGTTGCATTAGATTCAATGCAGCTTTAAAATTATTTTTAAATTGATACAGCTTTGAGTTGTGAGATTTCAGATTTTTAAAAATAACATGACTTCAGATAGTTTTAATGAGTTTTAATTCATCTCATTCTAACAGTTTTTCTTGTTTTGGGTCATTCCTTATTGCAAGTCTTTGCACATTTTAGAGTATAGCTTTAATCTTTAATGCTAAATTCTGAGTTTTGAGGAGGTAAAGTTCAAAAGATATTTAGAGTCCAAAGTGCAGTGGCAATATTTTAATCTCAGTAGTAGACTATAAATAGTCTGACTCTCAGATCAATTAGTTAGATCACAGATTCCCAGTTTTGTTCACATACTCAGTGGTTTCTTTTTAAATCCAATATAGACTGCTAAATAAATTAATTTTAATATTCAGAACTTTTTAAATTAAGAAAATGTTGGTTATCTTTTAGATTGTTGTAGAAGCAACTATATTTGTTCAATTTTATAACCTTTAATTAGCTGATTATAGCAAAAACCTTGTAGTAAATAGAACAGTTGACCTGTTAACTGATCTTATGTCACTTATCTCAATATAGCAGTGTTTGTTTTTCAAATTATATTTAATTTACACTCAGCATTAACAGTTTGGAATGAATGAGAATTTCACTTTAAATGTCCTTTTTCTTGCCACTTCTTTGCCATTAGCAGAAATAGAGGTAGGTTGGCTTTGACTTAAGTTTACTACCTTTGTAGGGACTTGGGTAGTTGGAGAGGGAGGAATTGAAGTCCAGTGGGGATAACCCATTCAAATTGCAGGGAAATTACTTAATTTGCATCTTCTACTGCTTCAGATGTGACTGCTTTTTAAGGAATTCTACACAGTATAGAGGAAATTTGGTCTGACCCCTGTCTTCATCTGTTACGACTGGGAAAGCCATGTGGGAGAACCAGTGTTTAGATGACTTTCTCTAGCTTACACAACTATTTTACATTGTTTTAATTCCAGCAAATAAAGTTATGGTAAAGAAATACTAGGAGACATTTGAGCTATAACTCAGCTTATAGGGTTGTACAGGATGGGTGGTCTTCTGATTTTTTGACCTAGTCAGTGACTGCTTTATTCTGGTGTGAATCTGAGTAAAAACTCAACCATATTGGCATTAGTGTTGTTTTAAGAATGCAATTATTTGTGAACAAGGGCTTATTTAATTATTTTTTCAAAGAATGCCATTTATTCAGTGAACATTTTTTAAACTGCTACTACATATCACTATGCTAGATGCAGGGATATAAAGGTGAAATAATTTGAGGGCTCTCTATCCTCAAAAAAACTTATGGAATAGAAGGGAGGAAAAAAAAGTATAAAACAAGGTAGTATTATTAAGTACCAATTAGTAGTATAAATCAAGTGCTTAGAGGATTTAAGAGTGAGAGATTATGTAAGATTATGATAGATAGGGAATGGGAACATTCCAAATAGAGAAAATGACATGAGTCAAGTGTGGAGGTAATAAAATGAAAATCCTGATTGGGGAATAAGTAATCCAATTTAACTGAAGCCTAGGGTTAGGATATAGGAAATAAGGAGTAAGTTGGAATAAGTTTATCAAGGGCTTTGACCATTATGGTTATGGAAATTATACTTGGTTTGGTAGGTAGCTCAGGAATTATGGGTCTTGTTTTCATCTCTAGTTTTAAGGAAGCTATTAAGAATGTAGGGCGCGATAATTACAGGGTGATGAGGTTGATTGTTAGGCTAATACTTAGAAGTGAGTGTTGCCTCATTTCAAGTAGTTATCTTGGGAGCCTGTGGACTTATTCCAGTGATGATGCTATTGCTCAAAGATATTTTGGGGGGCTCCTATTTGGGAATTGCCTTTAGACTCTGACTCATTCATTCAGCTAACATTTATTAAGTGTCTACTCTGTGCTAGGCATGAAGAATACAAAGACAAAAATAAAACAATCCCAGTTCACAAAGAGCTTATATTGCATTGGAGGTAGAGGGGGAAACTAAATAGCTACAGAAACACAAAATTTGGACAAAGTGATTTCATTGGGGGAGCAAAGCAATGGTAACTAGGGAATCAGGATAGGTCATTTGTAGGGATGGTGTTTGATATGAGACAGTAGTGATTCAAAGAACTTGATTTGAGGAGGGAGTCCCATAACAAGGGGAAAAGAGAGCAGTTTGTATAAAGATAGAGATGGCATATCGTATGTGAGAAACAATAAATAGGCTAGTTTGGCAGGAACATGGAGTTCCTGAAAGGGAGTGATTTGCAGCAAAATAGTGCCTTGGATAATCATAATAATTGGACTAGGAGTCAGGAAGACTTGAGTTCAAATTCTTCAGACACATCCAAGCTGTGTGAACTTGGGCAAGTCATTGCTGTCTGCCTCATTTTTCTCATCTGTAAATTGGACATAATAATGGTACCTACCTCCATGGTTCTTGTGAGGACAAAATGAGATAATTGCTGTTTGCAAACCTTAAAACCCTATGGTAAATGCTAACTATTATTGTTGTTCTTGTTAGCAACTGGGAAAATGGGCTGGAACCAGATTGTGCAGGGCTTTAAATACTAAACAGAAGTTGATATTTATCCTATAGCCAGTAGAATATAGGGTATTTGTACTTCTTGAGCAGGAGGATGTAGTCAGACTTGTACTTTAGAACTATCAGTTTGGCAGCTCTGTGGACGATAGACTGAAAAGGGGAGACATTTGAAATAGGGAGACTTAATATATTTCTGAGTAGAGTTTGCTCTTTGTAGTATTTTCAGTGATGGCAAAGTTCCACCCTGGTGGGGACTGGAGGGAGGAGGGTTGAAACAGCCAAAAGTTTGGTGCCAAATGGTTCTATAACAGTTATGATCACATGAGGTGCAGCTATAAAATAAGATCAGTTTTTCTTGAATACCTTATACACTGCCTTTAATAACAGTTCCAAAATAGTTCCAAAAATGTTTTGAGCAGTGACAGCAGTTTTTGTAATAAATGCATACCCTTCTGAGGTAACAATTTTGAAGGACAATACTATAAATGTGCTGGTATGGATTTTTAAAAATTTTATTTAAAGTTTTATTTATAGTTACAAGGATGCGCATGTGTGTGTGTTACGGGTATTTTCCCCTTCACCTTTAGTAATCAGAAGCAGGATACGTGACAATCAAAAGCTTTTTCTTTGTCATGTTATTCAAATTGGACTGGGGATATTAGTTGTTTGGCATATCTGTACTACTTTCCCCCTTTTCTGGCATTTTCTTCCTTTTATAAATAAAGTTTTGATACTAGTTTTTCTGAGTCCATTATGGAGAGTTAGAGGAAATAAAGAAAATTATTTTTTCTTGAATTAATAATTAAAAACTTTTACTTTGCAAATTACTCAAAAATTTGCTAGTATATATGTATGTTATGTATGTGTGATATATCAATGTATAATATGCAACATGTGTGTGTAGCATATCTATTCTTTCTGCTGAGCTATAGTCACATATCTCTAATTCCCTCTTGGACATCTTTAACTGGATGTTCTGCAGGCATATCAAACTCATCATGTCCCAGAGCTCATGATTTTTGTTCCTAAATCATTCCCCCTCTTTCTGAACTTACTGTCAAGGGCACGACCATCTTCCCAATTACCTAGGCTCGAAACCTTGGTCTCATCCTCTTCTCACTCACCCTGTATATCCAGACCATTACCAGATCTTGCCCTTTTTACCTTAACAAAATCTCTTGTGTGTGTGTGTATGCACTGCTCCCCCCACCCCCTTCTTTCCATTCATGCAACCACAATCCCAGTTTGGGTCATCATAACCTATCCTGGACTACTGGTTTTAGTCTTCTAATTGATCTCTCTGGCCCAAGTCTCTCCCTCCTCCATTCCATTTTTGCTTAGTTGCTAAGGTGGTTTTGAATTTTTTTTTTGTTTATATACATTTATCATCTTTTCCTTCCACTATCCCCACCCCCCCCAACAACAACAAAACCCTCATCATAAGTACACATTGTTCAGCAAAATAAATTCCCACATATGTAAATGTCTTTTTAAATTTTATCATTTCTCTGACAAGAAGTGAGTGGCATGCTTCCTCTTTAATCCTCTTGATTTATGGTTTGTTTCTGCATTGACCAGAGTTCTAATGTCTTTCTAAGTTTTTTCCCCTTTACGTTGCTACTGTCATTGTATAAATTGTTCTAGTTCTGCTCACTTCATTCTATATCAGTTCGTAGAGGTCTTCCCAGTTTCCCCTGAAACTGTCAGTATTATTTTAAAAGTGTACATCCAGCCATGTCACCTTCCTGCTCAATTAATTAGTTCCAGTGTCTCCCAGTTACCTCAGAGGTCAACTATGAAGACTATTTAGAATTTAAAACTCTTCAGAAACTGTCCCCTTCCTAACTTTGCTGTTTTCTTAAATGTTATTCCCTTCCATGAACTTTAAAATCCAGGAAACTGACCTTTCTTCTATCTCTTGCCTTCGTACTGGCTGACCCCTATTCCTAGAGTGCTCTGTCCTCTTACCTCCCCTTCTTAGATTACTTTAAGATTTAATTCATATCCCACTTCTGCAGGTGGCCTTTCTCATTCCCCCAGCTGCTAATGCCTGCCCCTTCCAGAGTGCCTTCGTAGTACCTGTATGTATCTTGTATGTACCTAGTTATTTTCATATTGTTAGGATTTGTGTTCTTTGAGGGTTTTTGCATTTCTTTGTATCCTTGGGGCTTAGCACAGTATCTGGCACATTCTAACCTTAATGAGTACTTATTTATGTTCACATCCTGTCATGTCCTAATTCATATTCATACACATACACAATACATATATGTGCATGTTATCTTTTGAGAAAATCCCAGTTTAAACTGTGGTACCTCTTTTAATTGAACAGGTCTTCATTGAATACTTTCTGGTGCTAGAACTATTCCAGTAGTATGGTCCAGGCCATCAAGGAACTAAAAGTTTAGTTGAGAAGACAAAACATGGTAAAATATGTAATTAGTATGAGATAGTAACTCCAGCTATGAAATACTATATTGTAGTAATATACTGAAAATAACAAAAAAACTCCTTGTTTACCTTAATATAGTTTATATTTTTCATTCTCCCAGCAAAACCCACCCATCCTTGCTTAGTTTCGTATATTCGTTTGTTGCATTTCTGAAACATGTGCAATTATTTGTATAAATGTATAAATGATTATAATTTGCAAATGAGTGTGTTTCAGAAACAGATGAGCATTATAGGAAATTTAATAGACTGAGAATGGGTGGGGCTAGGAGAATACAAAGTATAAACTGTATTACTATAAACACTCTTCCCATATATTATTTTATAATTGTAGTTATAGTGTTTCATGTTATGTTATTACATGTTTTACAGTGTTTTGTCTTTCCAGTTATAATTTAAATTTTTTGATGGCATGGACCATAGTATCTAGAATAGTTCCTGCACGTGCTGAGGCCTCAGTGAAGGCTTGTTCAATTAATAGTAATCCCACTGTGATTTTTCCAAGGAGTATCTGAAATGTTTCACTAAAATTACCTTTGGAGAGCAAACTAAAACTTCTATTCAGGCTTTTAATGAGTGCTTAAGTCATAGTGAGGGACCTGGAGATCCTGCTATACTAGTATCTTTTCAAGGAACAGAGGGTATATAATCTGGGCAAGAACAGATTTTTTTCAGGGCAAAGAAGAACACTTATAGAGAGACAGTGTATGGTAGAAAGCATACACTAGGATTTAGAATCAGGGGACCTGGGTTTGAGTTTTGACCCTGTCACTTTCTGTTTTTGTGAACTTGGGTGTCAGGTAATCTCTTGATCTCAGCTCTTCATCTGTAAAATGAGGATGTTGGCCTAATGGCCTCTTTGGTCCCTTCCACTTCTAAATCTATGACTCTTATAATATGATAGCTGTCTTCCAAGTGTTTGAAGGGCTATCATCTGGTGGAATTGTATGACTCTAGAGGGCAGAACTAGGAACTTTTGCAGTCTGGTAAAGCTTATGGACCCTTTCTTGGGATAATGTTTTTAAATGAATAAAATAAAATACATAGTCTTACAAAGGGAACAAGTTACTGAAATACAGTTATCAAAATACTTTAAAAAACCAGATTCATGGATACCATGGACTCAAATGATCTCTGAGATCTCATACAATTTGATGATTCTGTAAAATAAATATTTTTTAGAGATGCACAGTTCATTATGTAGAATGCAGAACATGTAGGTGTCTCTAGGGTTGAAACTAAAGCTGTTTTGATTGCCAGAGGTAAGAGAAGTCAGTAATTCAACCTTTCTTGAAACATTGATGTATAAAGAGAGAGGCAGTGTTGTGTGGGTAGAGAGCACTTCTCAGAGTCAGGAAGACCTGAATTCAAGTTCTGCTTTTGATGCATGCTTAGCTGGGCAAGTCACTTAAATCTCTTTTTTCAGGAGAGTGGTAGAACTGCATTGGTAGAAGGAACTTTGTCTTTCTGAGGGAGTTGCTTGTACTATTGAAATCACAGGTCCAAACATTCTACACCACCCTTCCCAGATGAGCAAAGCTCTTATGCTAGGTACTGGGGAAGTTGGAGAAGAAAAATAAGACATTATACTCAAGGACCTTACAAACCTTAATCAAATAAATGCCTGATTCTTCCTTGGATAGTTTGAAGGTTGAGTGAGCACTCTGTGAAGCTATTGCTAAGTTTATGAAGTATTTGGAGAATTTCTTTCCCAGTCTCACCCTGTTAGAACAGTAAAGGTGTGTTTTTTTCTGTATGTGGTATTGATGAATTGTAATCACAGGGCACCTCAGAAGCCCTTAAGTCCAGTCCCCCCATTTTCAGATATGGAAACTGAGGCACAGAGAAATTAAGTGACTTGTTCAGAGTCTCTGTCAGGATTTGAACCCACACTTTCCTGACTTGAAATCCAGTATTTTCTCCACTATACTAGGTATAACTTGGAAAGAGCTGCAATCGAAAAATTGAGCTTATTGAGCTTAAGGTATGAAGACAATATTCTAGACTGTTTTCCTTACTGCATGCTTTTTCACTATTTAGATTGGATACTCCTTAGTTCTGAGTAAAGTGGAAGGGTGATTTTTATTATATTAGAGTACTGAGAGAATGCTGAGGGAGCATAAGCTAAAATGGCAAGTGATTTAGAACCAGTTAGGTTTAATCATGGAAGCTTCCTGGAGGGGAGTATTTGAGTTATGGTTTTGAAGATGAATCCAAAGAATTTGAAGAAAAGGAGAGAGGAATACAGAGATGGAATTAAGCAAGGAGGCTTGACTGGTGAGGAGAGGCCACATTATAATAACCATCTCAGACAATTTCAGAGCAATATGTAGACTAAAAAGATAATGGAAAGGACATCTGAGTAAAAGTCTGCCTTTGCTGGTCAGTGACTTAGGTGACTCACAAAGATAATAAATTATAGAGAAGTTGCCTAACTGCCTTGGAGGGAGTTACCACATGGTGATTTCCTTATACCACTGAAAAAAAAAAGACCATAAAAGAGAAAATACATTATATACTTAAATGCACATGGCACACTAACTGGCTTCGAGTGCTGCCTTACCCCTCAGTGTTCTAAGCAACTCTTACAAACAAGGTGCCCAACTTCATTTGTAGGAGCTTCCTTATCTGGGAGTTCCCTGTGTGAATAAAATTACAGGTTGAATCTGGTCACTATATATCTATATACACATTAACTCTGCTGTAGCATCACGTTATTTTGGACCTATGATGTCATTGGTTCAGTGACTCCCCTACTAATCTGGTTGGTAATTTATAGTCTTGGAGAGTTGCCTCTGTCACTAAGATTAAATGACTTGCCCATAGTCACAGAGCTGGAATATGTCGAAAATGGGACCTGTCTCTAAGGCAGGTTTTCTTTCATGCCATCATGCTTCTTTATTGTATGGCTGACATTTATATAGTATGCTAGGGCTTGCAGAATGCTTACATACATTATTTCATCTGAACCTCACCATGACTCTATGAGGTAGATGTTAGAAGTAACATTATCTCCCTTTTAACAGTTAAACAGAGACTCAGAGAGACCAAGTGACTTTGCATGGTCACAGCTGGGAAATGGGATGTGTTCTTGTACATTGAATGGTAATCCACTATGTCTTGCTTCTTTTAAATTACAATTTGAATTCTGCAAAAAGAGAATGGATATGTAAATAGAATGATCAGAGAGGGGTAGTGTTTCTTAGGGAAGGCTTATTTAAACCATTAATTCGTCTTTTTGAGAATAATTTTTAGTCATAATCATTATTAGTCATTTGATTAAGAAGACTATGGTGATAAAATAATAATGGTTCATTTTTAGAACATGAAGAATCTTAGTCTAAATATGATTTTATTTTATTTGCACTTAAAAACCCAGAATAGTGTTTTTTCCCCTTTTTGGGAGGGGGAGGCTAAGTAAAAATCTTTTTTTTTCCAAATGCTTTATTAACTTCTGATTTATATCATTCATTTCCACCAGATTTTGAGTTACAAATTTTTTCCCTGCTTTTCCCCTACCCACCGCCCCAAAATAGCAGTCCCACAGGATATCCCCTCCAGTCTGCTCCCTCCCATATTTTCTCCCATACCCCTTTTAACTTTTCCATGGATCGCTATGCCCCAGTGCCTGTATATCTTATTTCCCAATTACATGTAAGATAGTATTAATAATACTATATATGTATATACAATTTTAAACATTAGATTTTAAAACTTTCAATTCCAGATTCATTCCCTTCCTCCCTTGTCACCCACCCTTACTGGGAAGATAAGCAGTTTCAGTATAGGTTGTACATGTGTGGCTAATGCAAAACAATAACATAGTAGATATATTGTAAAAGACTGACTATATTTCCCTCCCTTCTATCCCACCTCCCACTTACTCTATTCTCTACTTTGATCCTGTCCTTTTTCAAAAGTGGGTGCTTCCAACTTCCCTCCCCCCCCAGCCTGCCCTCCCCTCCATCATCCCTCCTTTCATCCCCGCCCCCCACTCTCCTGGAGGGTGAGATACCCTATTTAGTGTGTATTTCATTCCCTCCTCAAGCCAAATTCAATGGGAATAAGGTTGACCCATTCCCTTTTGCCTTCCTATTCTTCCCCTCCATTGTAACCATTTCCCCTTGCCTCTTTATATGAGATAGTTTACCCCATTCTGTCTTTCCCCATTTCCTCTTATTATATTCCTCTCTCACCTCTTAATTTCACCTTTTAAGTATCCTCCCTTCCTGTTAAATTGGTCCTGTGCCCTCTATGTATATCTGTAAACATATATTCACATGTATTCATATGCCCATATACCCTCATATATAGACATATATATATATATATTTTTTTTAATTCCCTTCAACTACTGAGAAAAGTTTCATAAGTTACAATTATTGGTTTTCCATGTAGGAATGTTAATAATTCAACTTTGATAAGTTCCTTATGATTTCTTTTCCCTGTTTACCTTCTCATGCTTCTCTTGCTTCTTGTATCTGAATGTCAAATTTTCTATAGAATAGAAAATTTGACATTCTGGTTTTTTCAGCAAGAATGCTTGAAAGTCCTCTATTCCACTGAATTACCATATTTTCCCCTGAAATATGATACTCAGTTTTGCTGGGTAGGTGACTCTTGGTTTTAATCCCAGCTCCTTTGCCTTCCGGAATATCATATTCCAAGCCCTTCGATCCCTCAGTGTAGAAGCTGCCAGATCCTGGGTTATCCTGATTGTGTTTCCACAGTATTCAAATTGTTTTTTCCTGGCTGCTTGTAATATTCTCTGCTTAATCTGGGAATTCTGGAACCTGGCTATAATATTCCTAGGAGTTTTCTTTTTAGGATCTTTTTCAGGAGGTGATCAGTGGATTCTTTCAACCTCTATTTTGCCCTCTTGTTCTAAAACATCAGGGCAGTTTTCTTTGAGAACTTCCTGGAGGATGATTTCTAGGTTCTTACTTTGATCATGGCTTTCAGGTAGTCCAATAATTTTTAAATTATCTCTCCTGGATCTATTTTCCAGGTCAGTGGTTTTTCCCATGTGATATTTCACATTGCCTTCTCTTCTTTGATTTGTTTGGATATGTTTAACAGCATCTTGATTTCCCATAAAGTCATTAACTTCCATTTGCTCCAGTCTAATTCTGAAGCGATGATTCTCCTCATTGAGCTTTTGAGATGCTTTTTCCATCTGGCAAATTCAGCTTTTTAAGGCATTCTTCTTCTCCTCATTGCCTTTTTGAGCCTCTTTTGCCATTTGAGTTAGTCTATTTTTTAAGGTGTGATTTTCCTGAGTCAGGCTGTTGACTCTGATTTTGAAATTTTCTTGCATCGTTCTCATTTCTCTTCCCAGTTTTTCCTCCACTTCTCTTATCTGCTTCTTAAGGTCCTCTATGGCCTGTAACCAGCTTGTATTTTCCTTTGAAGCTTTTGGTGCAGGAGTCTGACTTCACTGTCTTCCTCCTGTTCCATGCTTTGCTCCTTTTTGTCCCCAAAATAGGAGTCTAATGTTGAATCTTCTGTCTGCTTTGTTTCCTTTACCCTGGTCATGTCGCCCCTCAGTCACTTGACCCCTGGGCTTTTTGCCACAGTAGGACTCTGATACCAGACAGGGGAGCTTTCTTCCCAAATGCTGGGGTTTTCTCAGCTGTTGGAGGTATTAGATGGGTGGCATCTCTGAGGTCTCCACATGCTCTGGCAAGCTGGACACACACCCCAGGACCTCCACCCTAGACTGCAATCCAGATCCCAAGAAGGTTAAAGCAAGAGTGATTACCCCTTAGACTGGTGCTTGGTCCCCCTACACTCTGCAGGCCAGGTGCTGAAGCTGCCATGTGGTGCTGGCTGGCTGTGCCAGTGTTTCAGTGGCTTCTCGCCCAGGGGGCAAAGGCCATGCAGTCCCACGTACTGGGTCCCAAAGTCCAGACTTCACTGACCTCTCACTTTGTCCTTTGCATCTACTGCTGCTAATCTGGAGTCCCTCCAGCGGTGGCTGGTCAGGCCCACCCTGGGGCTAAAGCCTCAGCATGGGGGTGGGCTCAGGCTCCCAGAGCACTGCCCTGGCAGATTCCTGCCGGGCTGTCCTCAGCGGGAGGTTAGCTTCTCTGTGTCATTTTGTGGGTTCTGCAGCTACAAAGTTTGTTTAGAGTCCCCTTTTTACATGGATTGGGGAAGGTGGAAGCCGGAGCAGTGGGGAGGTCCTGTTGCTACTCCGCCATCTTGACTCTGCCCGCCCTAAGTAAAAATCTTGATTGTAATAAAATGTAATTTGCTATAAAGTTTAATATGATCTGATTTTTCTAATGTATGACTGATTTGATTTGAAAAGGTGATTTTCATTTTCTGTTAGTCTTGATTTCACTAGCCAAAACCTGGCTTTGCTGTGTTAGGACACCTGGGTTGTGCTTCTGTGCATTTTGTCAGAAGTGATATGTATAAAAATGCCATGAAGATAAGTCTGCATTTTTTGAAATGAGAGACAGCTTTATAAGTATGAGTCCTCCTTTGGCCAAGGGAGATATAAATTAAATCACTTAAAATAACATTTATTATGCACATGCCTTATGCATCATCATGCTAAGTGCTGGGATATAAAAACAAATGAAAGTAGCTTACTTTCTAATAGAGCAGTTGACTGTGGCAATTGTATCTACCTTCTTTAGGAAAGGGTTGTGATAATGACTTCTTGCTGATTTTTCAGTTATATGACCTATGCTAAAGATAAATGTAACATGTTACCTTCTCAGTTTGTTTGAATACCCTACAGCACATTGAAAATACTCATTGGTGCAATAGCATATTTTGTTGTACTACACTTGTTCTTTACCCCAACGTTTAAAATTTTGAGTATTGAGAGCATATAGTTGTGTGATATGATATGGTATGGTATGATATGGTATGACATGAAATAGATGTGTTTTTAATTACTGTGGAACAAGAAATGAGACTGAGGCTCACCAAAACGGGGAAAAAAAGAGAAAGTAAGACAAACTTGGGATATTAGTATGATTTGGAAACAAGACATTATATGATGAAAAGAAAGGAGAAAGTATTAATTTAAAAAACAAAAGGTCAACACTAAGTTACATAGTCTTGATGATAACAATTGAACACATTTATACAAGGTATGTTCTAATTTAACACATTTGATGGACACAGTTATCAATAAAAATGATGATTAGAGTATAAATAGAATTTCACTTTAAGAATAAAGAATTTTAAATGCTTACCATTAGCTTCTCAGAATTTTTGAGAATGCTACACATGAATATAAATTTCTTTGTGTTCCTCTTTGCTATATTCATCTTTGAGGCAAATATCTAGAAATTTCTGTCTTAAATGTATGTTATCTTGAAATGGTTAAATGTGTTGATAATTGAGTTTCAAATTCATTTTCAGCTTTGACATTTCTAGCATCTTAATAACATTTTCCATTTTTTAATGGTACTTTAATAGCCACATGTTCTCCAACATGACCTGCATTTCCACCATTTTGAATTTCTATATTTTTACCCATTTAGTGTGTTCATATTACACATCAATAATACTAGCTAGTGGTCTTTTGACACAGTGTAAAAATCACAACATTTCTAAATATGTTTATAAGCATGTATGAAAACTATGCTATCTATGTTATGCATATATAGAGATTAGAAATTTCCATTGATGAACTTTTTTCATAAATTATGCCTTTGTGATGATAATCATTTTAACCTTATTAAGAAATTGAATTCACCTTTAAGATTATGTGAGAAGGGAGGAGGAAGGATGATACTTCTATAGTACCTGTGATAGTAAATACAGCTTAATTGAATAAAGGCATAAACTTGAAGGAAGGGATGTTTTCATCCTTATCTTACCAGTTGCTTCTTGTTGCAATGCATGGTGAATCAATTTTGCTCTTGGTTTCATGGGAGATGTGACCCACTTGGCCTTTTATTCCTTCAAGACTCATTGACTCAAGAACAGTTGTTTGTGAGTCAGTGTTGAGAGTCACATGGTAAAAAACAACTTTTATTTGCAGTGGACATTCTCAGAAGTAGTTATGCAAAGTTGAAATAATCGTTATCCTTTAAGAAGCCTGAAACAAATTTGATAGTAGCTAAAAAATGATAGAGAGCTCATATCTTTCATGTAAATCAAACAATTTTACCCCCCCATAAAGTCTTTGTTCCATATTATGGAGTTACTTTGGATAGAAACCTGTCTTTCTTTTTCCCTTTCTTATATACCATACATTGTTCTTAAATCCAGTCCCTTGCTGAATTCTACTCCTACTAAAGTTTTGCCCTCTCTGCTTTTCTTCTTACCCCAAACTGCATAATGGCAGTTTATCTTTTGCAGTATGCCTATTATCAATCAAACATTTATTAAGCTCCTACTGTGTGCCAGGCACTGTCTGAAATGCCAGGGAGATAATGGTTATTTATGTTTTCTTCTGAGTGAAAAATTCTCTTAATTGTTATGTTTTTACTAGTACAGTAAAAACTGTATTGAAATCTTAAGTCTAGTTCTGTTTCATAGATTTAAAACTGCTATATAGGTTAGAGGTCATCTAGGCTAGTGGTATCAAATTCACATGGATAGGGGCTACCAATCTGTACATAAAGATCCCTGTGGACCTTATATTTACCTAGAAAAATACATTAATATAATCCATGTTTTATTGTACTTTGTTAATTATTTCCCAGTTACATTTTAATCTGGTTTGGGCTGCACTGGGGAGTATTGTGCACCTGGTGTGTGGTTGATGCATCTGATGTAGGCCAAGCCTCAAGTTTCATAGACCAGGAAACTAGGGCTCCGATAGGTTAAGTTCACAGCTAGTAAATGGCAGAGTTGGGATTTGAACTCTTGACTGAGAATCTGAATTACCACATTGTATTAAAATCAAACCAGTAGAGGTTTGAGAGGCCAAACAAAAGCACTTCCTCAGATTAAAAAGTAAACAAAAACAAGTATATATTTTTCTGCCTTTGCTGTACACAAAGATTTATCAAGACCTCACAACAAAATTGCTTTCTGGGTCTGAAAAGAGACTTCCCATGGAAGAGACCACTGTTGTAAAAGTTGTATGATGAATAGTTCACACTGTTTATACTATATGCTGTCCTTTGGGTAACTAGAGTATTCAGAGTGTAACTGTAATGTAACTTTTTGCCTCATGATCATCATATTTTGTATACCAATTTATATTTTATTATCATTAAATGTGTACTCAAAGGCCTTCTGTGTACAGATATGTGGTATTATGCTAGGGATTTAAAGAACCTGAGGAAGACAAGACAAAAACATTCAGTATTATAAAGGACACGTAGATGTACCTTATTTTAAGAAAACCCCATGTAACTAAAATGTAAATTTTCATTAAAGAAGGAAGGGGCAAAGACCAGAAGATTGGAATCCAAAATAGCTACAGTTGTATGAGGAAAAGTGAATGAGTTTAGGTGGGTAAAAATTCCTGATGGTGACTTAGGAGGGAATGACTAACTAAAGAAGTATTACAATAGTTTATAATGTAACAAATTAATTAAAATGTAAAAAAAAGTGCAGTTGTACTGATAGTTATTGTTTCTTACAAGATTTTTTTAAAGAAAAGGAATTTTTCATTCAACCAATTAATCCACAATTTTTAAAAGATAACTTTTTTAAAAATTTAATTTCTGGTTTTTTTTCCTTTTAACAGAAATCTGTTTTCTGTTCTTCCTACCACCTATCTGACTGGAAAAAAGAAAAATACTTTGTAGCAAATATGCATAATCAAGCAAAACAAATTCCCTTATTGACTATGTTGAAAAAAAAGTCTCGTTCTGTACTCTAAATCTATCACTTCTCTGTCAGAATAGCATGCTTCTTCATTATTGGTTCTCTGAAATCATAGATGGTAATTGTGTTGCTCAGAGTTCTTACAGTTTTCAAAGTTGTTTGTCTTTATAGTGTTGTATAAACTGTTCTCTTTTTACTCGTTTTATTCATCAGTTTATAGAAGGGTTTTTATAATATTGATGTTATAGTATACATTATTCTTCTGGTTCTGCTTATTTAACTCTACATCAGTTCTCATAAGTCTTTCCACATCTTTTGATGGAAAACTGTTGTGCTGTCAGAAATGAAGAAATAGATGATTTCAAGTAATCCACAGTTTAATTCAAATAGCAAGTTCTAGTGCCTAGAAAGTTGTTATAGTTTCATTTTCATTAATATCATATTAGAAATAAAATATTTATACAAGCTACAATTTAATTTTTCATATGCCTTTTTTGTCGAGTTAACTTTTATACCTTTTACTTTTTTCTTGTGTGCCAGGCACTGTGTTAGGCCCTTTGTTCTCAGTTAGTTTGAGTTAAAAATAATCTGGTTTCTGTCATAGGTTATTACCCTAAAAAGAGGATAGTCTAAGTATTTTCTACTTTATCATTCCATATCTTTTTTTGGATGCTTATTTTAACTACCAAGGCCTTTTCTGTTGTGGAAAGAACTGCCTACATTAGGTGATAGGATAGCTCTTGTAATAGAATACTAGCTTATTCTCAAAGGTAGGGAATGTAAATTTTATATGTATCACTCAGCTAATACAGAGTAGGCACTTAATTAAATCCTTTTCCCTCGAGGTGCAGTGGAAGCATCTTGGTTCAGTTTTGTGACTTTTAGGTTCAGAAGTCTGACCTTGGTGCATTGGAGACTCATTTTTGAAGCATTCTAGTTCCTGTTTGAGTCTTTTTTGGGGTGGGGTGGAGATAAGGGTATTGTTTAAGCTTCTGTGAATTGATTCCCTTGATTATATTTCATCAGAATAGTAAATAATTCCTTCACTAATGCAGATTAATTACTCACTTGTCACTTAATAGAGTTGCCTAGAACTGAGAGAAATGACTTAACCCATAGCCACCTTACTAGTATATGTCAGAAATGGGACTTGAACACAGATGTTTCTGACTCCAGGGTTGGTCTTCTGTGTGCTATGCCATAATACCTCTCTTGTTATCTTTAGAGATTCCTTTTATCATGAGGAGGAGTGAGAGCTTTGTTTTCCCTCCTCAGTAGTACCTCCAATTTAAGCCATTTGTCTATGTTACCCGGTAGTAGAAAGGGGTAAGTAAGACCTGATCAGTACTTAACAACTTTCTGCCTGCCCTGAAAGGAAGGAGTAGAGCTGCCTCCCCCCCCCCCCCCCCCCCCATGAAGATATAACCACTGTTTTGCAAAACCAGAATTTACTGCAGCTTAAAAGTTTTTCAGGGTAGTGTGAAAGATGGAATTATAAAGGACAGTAATCTCTGATTCACTTGGAGGTAAGTGACTCTAGACTACAGGCAGACTGTCTGCCTGTTGCTGCTTGGACTTTGTTTTATTCTTCCCTACTTGAGTCCCTATCAGATTCCCCACTGTAGCTATTGTAAACCTTTTCCATTTTCATTAATCTGCCATTGAACAGATGATCTCATTTCTTATTTTACTGAGGTAATAGAGATCATCTGACTAGAGGAAGGTTGAAGGGTGTTCCTCTTGTCTTCTAAATTTCTCCCCACCTTTTGGCTATTGTCATATCCTTCTCTTCCAAGAGGAAAATTTTTCTTCTCTTCTAAGGCAAGGCTAACTGCCTCTGTTCTTGATTGTATTTTTTCCCTTGGGATCTTGTTTTATCACTTGTTCTTTCTGTTTAATCTCTCACCTTTAAGCTTCTTCCCTTCGGCTTCCAAATTTGTTTAATTGTTCTCAATGCCTCCAAAACAAACCTTATCTTACCTTCTCTCCTTCCTTACACTCTAAACATTTCCACATTTGTGATTTATACTAAATGCCTCTATTCACTTAGTACTCTGTTGTTCAATCCCTGACAGTGTAGCTTCATGCCCTAACACCCTCATGAAGCAACTCTCTTGAAGGTTATCAATAACCACCTCTTTACCAACTAGATTGATCTTGGTTAGTCCACATAGAATTTCAGAACTGTAAGGGACCTAAAAGATGTATGTATCTAACACTGAAACCATTGTTGCTTTCTACTTATTTTGTGTGTGTTTTGTATTTGCTTAATCTGTGCATGGGTTATTTCTCCTCAGCAGATTGTGAGCTCATGTTTTTTGTGTGTGTTTATATCCCTTTACTTAGCGTAGTGCCTGGCAGATAGCAAGAGCTTTATACTGCTAATCAAATTGAATTGAGTTCTTCTTGTCTTCTTTATAGAATTTAACATCATTCAAAGATGAATTATTTTTAGATAGGGAAGGGAACTCCTCTTCCTTGAAATTTTCTTTGCCTTTGAATCCCCAATACATAACTTTTTCCCCCTACCTCAGATTATTTTGTTGGCTTTTTTACATCTCTTAAATATTGCTGCTTATGTGCTTTTATCTTTATATGGACTCCCCGATAATAGTTTCGTTCTAGCCTGTAACTTTAGCTGTCATCTCTGTGTAAATGACTTCCTAAACTAGGTCTAACCTCTTTTGAAAGCTAGGTTTTTGCCTTTTCTAATTGCCTGCTACATTATTCTACCTTGGATGATCCACAGGTACCTCAGACTCAGTATATCCCAAACTGAACTTTGTAATTAGTGTAGATAGATAACCTTTGTAGAAAATAAATTTGTTATTTCTGGTTGTGGGTTTGTTCTTTTTTTTGTTTTTTGGAGGGCAATTGGGATTAAATGACTTGCCCAAAGTCACACGGCTAGTAAGTGTGTCATGTCTGAAGCCAGAATTGAACTCAGGTCGTCCTGACTCCAGGGCTGGTGCTCTATTCACTATGCCACCTAGCTGCCCCTCTAAGTTGTTTTTAAAGTGAGCTATTCTTTATTTTCTGAATATGTCCTGTGCTTTTCTGCCTTCACACCTTTTCATCACAACTTGTACAAATCCTACTAATCCTTCAAGATTCAGCTAAAATTCTTTGTTCCCTGTGTCTCTTTTCTGGCTTAGGACCTTGAACCAATCTTATGGCATTTATTCTCCATTGTATTATAGTTATATCTACATGTCACATCTCCTTTTACTTGGATTGCCTCCACCTGGCCTCTGTCCCATTCCTTTGGCTAAACGAAGGAGTATAGTTTATACCTACAACCTAGAAACAGGTTGGTTTCATAGCCAAGCTAGGAGTCATATTGATTCTAGCAACTTACTTGGGGAAGTGGAGAGATGTGGGCTAGATAATAATAGATTGATTTAGAGCTTACTGGCTAGACCCAAAGAGTAGCCATTAGTAAATATTTGCAGGGTTACAAAGAGAAAAATGAAATAGAGCCTGCCCTCGAGAAACTTACACTCTTATCAGTGAAACAGCATGTATGTACATAAGTACAAGGTAATTGAGGGAGGTGATGCTAGCATCACTTTAATGGAAACTTGGAGATTCTAAGAGGCTTGGAGACAGGGAGTGCTTTCTGGACTTGAGTGACAGACATGTCTGAGCAAAGAATGAATGTTCTGGGTGAGTAACAAGAAGAAGACAACTTTGGTTAGATAAGTTAGAGCCAGGTTGTGAGAAATGACAAACATGTTTGTATTTGACCCTAGAAGTAAAAGAACAATTGGAGTTTATTGAGGAAGGTGTAATATGGTCAGTCCTGTGCTTAAGGAAACTACTTTGACAACAGTGTTGAAGATGGATTGGGGGAGGCAGAGATGAGTCAGGAAGATCAGTTAGGAAACTATTGCTATAATTCAGGTGAGAAGTGATGAGGGCTTGAACTAGGATGGTGGGCATGTGAGTACCAAGAAGGAGATAGATTAGAAAGATTGTGGAGGTAGAATTGAGAAGACTTGACGACTGATTGGAAGTATTGGGGTGGGGGAGGGGTGCAGTTAAGGATGACTCCTAGGTCAGGAACTTTTGATGACTAATAAATTGGTGGCATTATCAATAGAAGTAGGGGATTTTGGAGAAGGAGGTACATTTTGGGGGATTAGATGGTCCCTGAGGGCTTGTAGAAGTCCCATCAGTGGGCTTCTGCATGAGAATTTCCAGGAGAAATTGGGAGCACTTGATCCTGCAAAGAAATAGGCTTTTATGCAGTGTGTTTTGGAACACCTAAAACTGGGCGCACTTAGGGGAGGCAAGAGTAGCGAGAGAAGCCCTTCTTGGTACCTGTTTCTACGTTGGAGCAGTAGCAAACACCTTGAAAACTGCATAAGAAAAGTATACAACCAGGGATATTGCCATAGCATGATGTTTCTTTAGGCTGTGTCAAGGAATCTAGGGACAGGAGGTTGTCCTTGAGACTATTCCAGGGTGGAGAAGCTGCGGCCGCAAGTGGCTCTCTAGGTCCTCAAGTACAGCCCCTTGACTGAATCTGAACTTCACAGAACAAATCCTTTTATTAAGGGGGTTTGTTCTGTGAAGTTTGGATTCAGTCAAAGGGCCTCACTTGAGGACATAGAGGGCCGCATGGTGATCTAGAGGCTGCAGGTTCCCCACTTCTACTTTAATCCCTGCTTATGGTTTCATACCTCCATGAACCAGGGCAGTTTAGGGGTTCTGAAGAAAGGTAGGTGTTTTATAAGGAGGATGAAAGTATTACTCAGACACATCTAATTGTTTTCCCATTTCTGACACAGGGAGAGAGTTACCAGTTAGCAACATTGCATGGGAGATGCTCTGGGCTTAGAACATTCTAGACTAGAGAGGCGCAGGTACCAGGTAGGAGAATGGGACATAAATAGAAAAAAAGACAATGTAAGAAACACTAAGCTTGTAAAAGGAGATTTTTTTCCCCTGGGCTGCCACATATACTTCACAGCTTGGAAGATTGGAGATTGTGTGATTTTGTGCTTCCTTGATACATGTAAGCATAGATGGGTTTTTGTTCAGTGATTATTCAATTACCTGTATCACTTGAGACGAGGTGGTCTGATTCTGTCTTGAATTCTCTGTGAACAGTACAAATGATAGAAAGATCTCATATAAGTGGTGAAATCTTCTGGTTAATGTAAATAATAGACCATATTTTTAAAAAATTCTGTTTAACTCTTATCTAACCTTCCTCTAGAACTTTTGATGTTGTGTAGTTACCAGTGAAGCATGTTGGTTGTCTCTTTTTTCTTTTTCTTGCTACATGACTGCCCCACTTCATTTTCTGACTATCATCCTGAAAATGTATGGTGAAAAAAGGAGTTGGATTGGTAAGGTAGCAAGAGCAAAGGATGACAAGTCAGCAACTGGTACTGGTACCAAAAAAAATGTTTTCTTAGAAAAAATCTTTTTTAGCTTGTTGAGTTGATTTCTAGGGGAACTACGAGTAATCTCACAGGATGAGAAAGCATGGATGGACAGCTTGTGATCACAGATTCTTTGTACTATCAATGATGGGGCAATAGTATACTATGCTGGGCTAGTGGGAGAATAAATCTAAACATGCAAAAAACACCACTTGTCTCTTTGGTGTTATAAGATTGAAAATGGACCTAGAAAGATTTGATTGTTAGGCATGGGCAGAAAGATCTTGGAATGACATTTCCAAGAGACTAGGTAGGAAACCTCACATCTTCTTCAGTATGAACAGTTGGAATTGTTTTAGCCCCTTTAATTCATTGACACAGCCTCATTGCCTGAGGGTAAGAGAAATGAGCAGTTTTCAGTGGCACATGCTCCTGTGTGTTGGAATGTGGTTTCTGCACAGAGGTCCTCCTGACTCCAGGATGGGTGCTCTATTCACTCCGCCACCTAGCCATCCCTAGAAATGTGGTTTCTGTTGAATGTTGAAAGAACTCCATGGCTTATAGTGAAAATGTGCAGCCATAACCTTTCCTGACATTTGTAGAAGTCGGCTCTGCAAGACTTGGCTAATATGCATTTAGCCAATGAGAAGACTGGAAACATTAACTTTATTATATTAAATGATATTCATCAGTATTTGTAATGACAATTTAATGAGACCTTGGTTGTGCATTGGCTTTAACATTCCATAAACTTTAGATAATTGTTTCTGGAAAGACCTTTTATTGGCAATGTTTCTTACGTATTTAGTATTTCTGAGAACTTTTAAAGTTCTGGGTGGTCAGAATGTTAACATTTATCTACAACTTATTATACCAAACTACTTACTGCACAGCTAGTAGTACCAAACTCAGCAAGAAACATATTTTTACCCTTTTGTGTTAGGTACTCTTGAATCTTTGTCCATAATTTTTAGAATTTAAAATTCATGGAGATCCTTCTGTAAGAGACCATCAGGATAAAAATATTTACATAAATTTCTATGATAGTAAGGATCATATAGTTTTTCAGTTTGTATGATGGAATTTTGTTAATTTGTTAAATCGAATATTTAATGTTTTGATTTGACAGGACCATGTAAATCCTTTATATGTATGAAATGTCACTCTAAAGTAGTTAGATTGGATTTTACAATCTATTACTAGTCACCTAGTTTTTTGTTTTAATGATATTTGTAATTATATAAGAATGCACATGAGGATGTAAATAACCCCAAGGTACCATACCTACTGGAAACAGGAAGTATTATTGAGAACTTGCATGATCATGTGATCGTATTTCTTGGATGTTATAAAATGTTGAAAGAACTCTATTGCTTGTAGACACAATACTACATACATACCATATCAACAGAGATGTGATGTGTCTTTTAAATTGGTCCTTTTATACATAATTAGGGTTGGACTTTTCACTTACTAAGTTTATAGGGTTGGAAGACCAAACAAGTATATAACTGGAGTAAGAATTCTAAGAGCTATGGAATATCTGTATCTAGATGGCATGAAGCAGAGGAAATGAATTAAATGGTCCTTTAATATCTAAGAAGGCTTCATCTAGGAAGTGTAATTTGGGAACCTGTGAGTTTAGATGGGTTTGCTTTTGCTAGAGTTATGTTGAAGAAGCCTATGTGCCACAGAAAAGAGAACAGGTGTTAACAAAGTATTTCAGAAAATCACTAGGACACAAACTGCAAAAATAAATGGGAGTAATACATTGATGGGATAATTGTTGCTTGAAAAATCTTCATATGCTGCAATATTTTGGGGGAGAAAGGAATAAAATATTTTTCAATTGGTGAATCCTATCCTACAGTAATAATCTCTGTCAAGTTTTTGTTGTTAGTCATCCCTGAAACTTAAAGAGAAACAATATAAAAATCCCTCCCATTGTAGTCCTACTCTGAAGTTTTTACCAGTTGTAATATAATCTCTTAAAATTCTGCCAATCTAGAAAGAATTTGAGCATGGATACAGTGACAGTATGTCCACTTTAGTTTAGAACTCTTAAGTTTGGAGAGGTTATCTGTAGATTGCCAGTAGGAGGGTAAATTTTTCTTCCCTTAACTTCCTTTGTAAGCTCATTTAGTAAGTCACCAGAGAGTTATAATCTTTGGCATCAGAGGGAATACCTAAACTGATGAAATCACCAGCCTTGAAGTATTAACACATTGATAAAATCATCCCTGTCTTGTTGACACTTTTCCTCCACTAATGGAATAGGAAGAATGATTGAGATAAAAAAGTTTGTGGAAGAGATCTCTTCTAGGTAGCTAAGTTGCTTGGTGAATAGTTTTGGACTGTGGAGTCAAGAAGAAGACTTTACTTTAAATCTTGCTTCATATACTTGCTGGCTGTGTGTCACTGGACAAATCATAACCTCTCTCAGCTACATTTTCCTAAGCATTTATCTCCATAGGACTGTTGTGAAGACCAATTGAGATAATATATGTAAAACATTTTGTATACCCTAAAGCACCATATAAATGTTATTATTTTTTATTATTATTGAATTGAAATAAATTATTATTACTGAATTAGAAGGTGCTTGGTTGATATTAATGGAATTCTATGTGGGAGTGAGAGAAATTGTCCATCCCTCCCTTTTAAAAAAAATTTTCTTTACAATCTTTTTTTTTTTTTTTTTTGAGGGGGGAAGGCTGGGTTAAGTGGCTTGCCCAAGGTCACATGACTAGTAAGTGTTAAGTGTCTGGGGTCACATTTGAACTCAGGTACTCTTGACTCCAGGGCTGGTGCTCTATTCACTGCATCATCTATTCACTCCTGTCTACCCCTTTTTTGAGGATGGTTTCCTTTTTTTGAATGATTAATCAGCATGTAATATAAGACATACATATATTACTGTTTGACACTTTTTCCCTCAAAAATATTTTTAAGAATTATGTGGTAGAACTGAGCCAAATTTATAAAAATGAGTCATTCCCCAGTTGATAAATGGTCAAAGCTATGGACAGGCAGTTTTTAGAACAAATCAAAACTATAATCATATGAAAAATACTTTAAATCACTTAATTAGAAAAGTGCATATTAAAACAACTCTAACCTATTACTCTAATCTCTTAACCTCACACCTGTCAGATTGGCTAACATGACAAAAAAAATGATGACAAATCTGGAGGAAGAGATTATAGGAAAATAGGGACACTAATACACTGTTAGTGGAGCTATAAAATGGTTCAACCATTCTGGAAAATGATTCAGAACAGTGCCCAAAGGACTATAACACTTTGCATATCCTTTGACCTAGAACCACTCACTTGAGGTCTATACCCCAAAGAGGTCAAAGAAGAAGGACCTATATGTACAAAAATATTTATAGCAGCTTCTGGTTAAAAAAAAATGTTTTTGGTGGCAAAGAATAGGTAATTGAGAGGTTGCTGTCTTTGACGAATGACTGATCAAGTAATGGTATATGATTGTGATGGGATACTATTGTGCTATAAAAGAAATGATATGGGAGAATGGTTTCAGAAAAACCTAGGAAGACACCTGAACTGATTCAAAGTGAAGTGACCAGAACCAGTAGAACCACAACTTTGTAATGATGATCAACTGTAAAAGACTTCGCTAATCTGTTCAATGCCATGCTCTGGGACAATTCCAAAGGACTTATGATGGAAGAACTCAGATCAGAGAAAGAACTGATGAGCTCTGAGTGGAGATTGAAGCATATTGCTTTCTCTTTGTTTTTATTGACTTTTTTTCTTTCCAGCATGGCTAGTTGAAATGTTTTTCGTGACTTCACATGTATAATGGGTATTATTGCTTGCCTTCTCAAGTGGGTGGGGGAGGGAGAGGAGAGATGGAGAGAATTTGGAACTCAAAATAAAGAAATAAAAAAATTTTTAGAAAAAGTTATGCAGTAGGTTTTGTAAAACTATAACAACCTCTGCATTTGAATCTGTACTTTTGTCAGTCATTACTTAGCAAATTGCCCGTAGAAAATAAAATTTTTGTGAATCTACACATTCTTGCATATAAGTACGGAATAAAGGGCTTGAACGACTAGGTGTCGTCAAACTAGACCACTAAAGCCTGGTTCTAGACACCAGACTATTCTTCAGCTTCATGTACCTTCTAGATAGCCACTCAGTCCATCTCATCTTTTATTACTTGCAGTTGTCCTCTCCTCCTTCCTTCTCCCTACCCTTCCCCTTGCACCTCCCCAGAACAAAGCCCTTTTTAAGATGTGTTGTCTTCTCACATGAGAAGGTAAGCTTCTTCAGGACAGGAACTTTTTTCTTAATATTTGTATCCCCAGTACTTAGCAAAGTGCCTGGTACATATATGATCAATGTTTAAGTGTTTTATCATCCATTCATACTGATTAAGAAATGAGAAGAATGTTGTCCTCTGCCAAATCTCTTGTATTCGACATTCAAAAATGTGTTAATATTTTATGGGCTTATGAAATAGCTATCGTGTTAAGGCGTTGATGTTGTAAAGATACTTTGAAATAGAAAATACATTTTTTTTTTGGAGGGGGGAAGGCGAGGCAATTGGGATTAAGTGACTTGTCCAAGGTCACACATAGTTAAGTGTCACATGTCTGAGACTGGATATGAACTCAGGTCCTCCTGACGTCAGGGCTGGTGCTCTATTTACTGTACCACCTATCTGACGCAAAAGTCAGTTCTTTTAGTGAAAAATAGTTATAAAGTACTGTTACTGTTAAAGTGAAAAAAAAAATAGAGCCATTGTCTATATTACAAAGCATAAGAGTATTTCATTATGTTTTCCAAAACTTATCTTCCTTTATCTTCAAAATTTCTTGCAGTTTATCACCTGGGAATTTACATTACTACAAGAACAGAATAGGCAGAGTTTACAGGTAAATGACCAGAAGAGAGATAAAAAGAGATGGTAATAGACATGTTTTGGTCAGACAGTGATCCTAGGACAGTTAGTTGCTGTCAAGAGTGAATGGAGGGAAGTAGGACTGATCTTTTGTGGGGAAGAAGACAGTACAGTTTGAGATGAGATGCTTTTGCAAATAGGTTTTTAACTTGGACAAAACTCGAATGTTTATAGTATTATATTAGTGGGAACTTCTCTACAACTATGTGTGTATCTCCCAATCCATTTGCTTTTTCCAAGTTTGATAGAGCAGAACAAAGCAATTATGATTCTTCAATATTATGATTGGATATTGAATTGCTATGATTGATTAAAGTCTTAAGTTTTAGCCTACTTGAAATTTTGCTTTGGTCTATCATAGCTTTTGAAGGATTTAAATGATAGGAAGCCTTCTTCATGATATATGTAGTCTTAGTTATTCTTCTGAGCTCCAGTCCCAGATCAAGAACATGAGAATGTCCCATGAGCATCTCAAAATCCACATGTTCAAAATAGAACTCAAGGTCTTTCCTTTCAGATTCTCCTCTTGCACATTTCCCTTTTACTGTCAAGAGTGCCGTAATCCTCCCAGTTACCTAACCTTGCTGCTTTAGTGTTCCATCCCACATTCCCAGTCAGTTGTCCTTTTTGTTTCTACCTTCACATCCTTCTGTCCACTCACAGCCTATTTCAGGCCCTCATTACCTTTTCTGTGGACTATTGTAATAAACATCTAGTTGGTCTCCCTTTCTCCCTCCCTGCCCTTTCTCCACTGCAGTCTGTATTCCACACAGTTTCCAAAACCGTTTCCTTAAAGCATTCACATCTCTATCTTTCTTTGTGCGTTCAGTAAACTTCCTTTTATTATTCCCTAATGATGGCCAGTCATTTTATTCCCCATGCTAGTTTCGTCAGTGAAAATTTCCTGAAGTGATTCCTTTCCATAGACTTTTAGACTTAAAAGAAAAATCTATAAGTTTTTAAAAATCTGAATCTTCCAGGTTGATGCCAAATGGCAAGATCCAGTGAAGAGGTTAGATAAACAAGAGAGAGCAGGATACAGCACAGGCATTTTTTAACAGTCATTCCTTTAGCTAGTTGTTATTTAAATATATCACAGTTAAACTATAGCCAGCTCCTAGGAAAGTAGAAAAGGGACAAAATAAACTTTTGTTTCTTAGAATTTTTTTGAGTATAAACTTGTGATTTTGCCACCAGGTGGTGCTAGTGTATAGGTTAGGGCAAAATTAGGGCAAAAACTTGATCAAGCTGAATAGAATTGAGGAATGGATTTTGCGGTTTTTAGTAACTTGGATAAGAAAATTCCACATTTATATGAGTACACAGACAACTGCATAGTCATTTTTCACCTAGATAAAAGGAAGGCTTTCTTTTATAGGTAGTCCCAGCTTTCTAGTTCAATTCTTTATCCTGCCTCCAGTTTTTTGCCTGATTTCCTTCTGCCCACACTTTTGGTCTCCCCACAATTTAAACCTTCCACCAAATCCTTTATACTAAAATGTGAATGACTGGTAAGAGTTTAAATACAGGCAAAAAGCCTTAACCTAAGATTATTGAACCCATGAGGAAATTTTAAGCATCAGGCCAGTTCAATAGAAAAGGTTTGGTGGTGGAGAAAGTTAGCTGGTCATTTTAATTTCATAAATATTGTAGAAGTAGAATTGATAAAGTACTGATTGATAGTAACTGATTGTTTATGGGGGTGAGGAAGAAAGAAGAATGGGTAATTCTGGCATCTTGAAAATGATCATCAAAAATCTGGCTGATTGGGAAGATGCTGATTTTCTCAACAGAAAAATGGGAAATTTGAAGGACATAAGGATTTAAGAATATAATGAGAGTTGTTGTGAATCAATGAGTTTGAGATGTCTCTGGAAAATCTAGATGTCCAGAAAGCAGTTGTTGATTCAGTACTAAAGAGATGAAGGTTAAATAGGTAGACTTGTGAATCATGTCCTTAGGGATGATATTGAACCTAGGTGAAAAATCTTTCTTCTGGAATAGAATACTGAAAGAATACATAATTTGTAACAGGGGACTCCACTTTATAACTGAAATTTTCAGTTGACATGTTCCTACTTATATACCTTACAGTTAGATTGAGGTCTACTTTTGGTAAACACTAGACTATTCTTCAACTTTAGGCAGAGATATTTAACCTAGGGTCCGTGAATTTTTGGGGGCGGCCAGGTGGTGCAGTGAGTAAGAGCACCAGCCCCAGAGTCGGGATGACCTGGGATCAAATCTGGGCTCTGATACTTAGCACCACACCCAGAAATAACTGGCCATGTAACTTTGAGCAAGTTACTTAACCCCAATTGCTTTAAAAAAAGAGAGAGAGAAAAAAATTTTTTTTACAACTGTGTTTCAGTATAATTATTTTTTTCTTTTTTAACCATACTGTGTACAGGGTGTCATGAAAGTTTTAGTTCAGCTTTAAGCTATTGAAGCTTAAAATGGCATTCAGCCATTTTGGTTTATTTTACACATAATATCTCACGCTCTTGCTCTAGAGATCAAGAAAAAAATGTCTTTTTAAATTTGGTACCTATACGCAGCATCTAAACTTTACCAGACCATAGCCAAAGGGATCTGTGACACAGAAAAGGTTAAGGACACCTGCTTTCAGGTGTATTTGTCTCTAATGGCAGTTGCTAAGCATTTCTCTCTCCCACTCTCTTATTGTTTTCCAGCATGTTAAGTATCCTTCCCAGCTCTGTGTGATCTGTGTTTGATAGGCATGTCTTCAAGTCTGTTAGTTAATAGAAGTGTTGATTAAGACAGTGCCATTGACAATACTGTGACTTAACATTTCCCTTTGATTGACAGCAATCCATTAATTAACCACTACTTTAAATGCTGTTTAATGAGATGTTAAGTTACTTAAAATTCCTTCCAAGTTTTTCTTTTTCACAAGAAGATATAAGAGAGTTTCTGGCTTAGTTTTCTTAGCACCATTTACTAAAGATGAGTAGGTCATATAACTAGCTAGAACCTGCAAAATTAAGCTGAGACATCAATTATAGCCATTGTGTTAACTGGTTTGGTTGTTTTTTTTTTCTTTTGCTATCTGTCTACAAAATACAGTTTGAGATTATCAGCTAATGTGACTAGTTTCATGTTTTACTTGTGATAGAGACCTTCCCCTTTTGTGCTATCTTTTCTTCTGCAAATCGTGACATTCCTTATTTACTCTTTAAAATTCCATTGTACCCATCCTGTTTATGTAAATAGGACTATATAAGATTTCTGAAACTGCTATTCAAGATTCCCTGATTTTTTTTTAAACAGTGAGTTCATGCTCTGAACATTAATAAACCTTACATTTTAAAATCATTTCTGTGTCATTGGTTGTATAATTGGCAATAGTACCTGTCAATGAATCTTGGACAGTTTTTGTCATAAATATAATGAGAGCTTGGGGATACATATTTCCTTATCACCACCAGAACAATTACTAATCAACTACTACCAGGAACCTAAGTTAGGAGTGGCAGCACCCTGATATTTACCTCTGACCTTTGGTCCTGCTTCTAACCCAGCACTGTCACTCCTTGGGGAGGCCAGCCATTCCCACCAATTGCCAACAACAGCGGAGGCAAACTAACCTAGCTAAGGCAGGAAAGCATCCTGAGGAGAGACAGTAGCCACTCCTTGACTACTATCTCCTTTGATGAGAATTATCCAGGAACTTCAATCCAAGAGCTTGGCAAGAGCACTGCTTCCAGCCCAGTGCCCTCAGTCAACATCCTGGGCAGCTGCTACACCTGTGGAGATGCAACCTGGCCACTGCTCCTACAGGAGCTACATCCACAAACACTAAAGACCCAGAAAAGGGTCCTTAACATTTTCAAGTGGTTCAAGCATCAGAAACTGATAGCATTAAATGATGTTTTTTTTTTTTTAAGAGGCATTAACATCTGTTTTATGGCTGCATCTTAGGAATCATGGAGCATTACTATCTGACTTGCAGCTGAAACCTTCTATGGTGGTGTCTCCACCATTAGAATGAGAGTTTTTTGAAATCAGGAACTGGCTTACTTTTCATTGCTTAGCATAGTGCAGGGGTAGGGAACCTTTTCATGTTGGAAGGCCACATTATCTGTAATGAAATAAGGCCACATTCAAGAAACTTGTATTAGATATACTTTAAAATGCACATCATTTTGTAAAAATCAAACTGCTATGTACTTAATAATTTCAAAATATGAAAACTATTAATTTTAAAGTTATTTAACTAACCTTTTAATGACTTTGTTGTGTCTGCTTTTTGTTGGAAAGCATTTGAATATTTGGTTGCAGCATGGAAGTCCACAGTTTCAGTTGACTCCCCAGATGGGTGTCAGTCATTTGTGACCTTAAGGGCGTCTCAATTTGGGTTAGTAGGAGAATGTAGATTCACAGCAATAAGTGGTTGAAAAGCAAGAAAGCATTTTTCAGGCATATTGCCAAAGGCATGGGTATTCTACTGAATTTTTCCATATTTTAATTGGATCTTTCTTAACATCAAACAGTGACTTTAAAATGTCATCTACCAAGAACTCAATCAGTTCCATCTATAATTCTTTAGGTGCCTTGGTGATATCAACTAAGTGAGGCTGAAATGATTATTTGAGTGTGATGTCCAGTTCTCAAAGTCAGTGAACTTTTATTTGTATTCTCCAATTAATAGTTCTATAATAGTTGCTATCCTTCAAATGATTCCTGTATATCATCTTGCTCATTAATGACCTTTGCTAACTGGGGAAAGTGTTTATCCAAAATTTCCTTTTGAAGAAATGTTTTGAAAAAAAGATAGCTTTTTTTGAAATCCTTGGATTTTTTGCTTCATATATATAAAACTTAATTTTACCTTGCAAAGAAATATTCAAGTCATTTTGATTTGAATCACACAGAAATGCAGCATTCCTATAGAAATCTTCTTTCAATAACAGACATTACTAATTTTGTTCTTCATAAAATTTAGCTGTCTGTGCAGAGATAAAAATTTTGGCTAATACCTGTCCCTGCAGTAGCCTGTGCTCTAAAATGGTATGGCAAATCCACACTTTAGCATGTTATGAAACTGACAAACCTGATGATGCTGTGTTGCATTTGCACAAAATATAGTTAACAAAACTTATAACTTGTTGCAAAGTGTCACTTAAAATAGTGTCAGCACAGAGATTTTTGCTGATGCAAGATACAATGAAAAGAAATGAGAGTATCTGGATCTCTTAATACTTTTTATCTGTTCAATAAACTCTTCATGTTTTCCTTTCATGGAACGTGCATCAATTGTACATACACTCACTAAGTTTACCAAACTCAGTCCAATGTGTTATGGACATTTATCTTGGAAAGTTGTTAAAGATATCTATTCTTCCTGTTCTGTTTGCAAGAGTGCCCCAAACAAGTAACTTTGTAACAAAGATAATCTTCTGTTATGACCTGAATGAAGTATAAAATGTGCACTGAGTCAGTAGTATCAGTTGATTCCTCTAAAGTGATTGAATAATATGTTTTCCTTCTGAAATGTTGCATGAAGTTGTTCTATTAAGTTGAAAGCTAATTCATGCTGCCGATCAGTTATGGTTCTCCGTGAAAGAGGCAGTTGTTGAGGGCGGCGAGGTGGCGCAGTGGATAGAGCACCAGCCCTGGAGTCAGGAGAACCTGAGTTTGGATCCGGCCTCAGACACTTAACACACACACAAAATGAGCCGTGTGACCTTGGGCAAGTCACTTAACCCCAATTGCCCTCCAAAAAAAAAAGTTGTTTGTGCTTTAAAATATTAGCCAGGCCTAAGCATCCTACTACTTTGATAATTCATTCTTTCACAGTTTTTACATCATTGAATGGTTTCTATTTTTTCCTTAAGTATATAAGCTACTCTATAAGTTGCTTCAATGGCATTTCCTGGTCTTATTGTTTCTTGAAAAAATTGTTTTTGTTTTTGTTTCTCATCTTTTAATTTCTGCAGTACATGTACTTTCTCACCCTCCCTTTAATTTAAAATATTTGTGGCCCTATGAGTGTTATAATGCTGGTGAGCATTGAATTTTTTTAATGTTGATATTGCAGTATCACAAAGCAAGCAAATCATCTTATCTTTAGCAGAAACAAGATAATATTGCAATTCCCAATCCTCGTTAAAAACTGTTTTCTTCCTTGAGCATTCTCTTGGTCTTGATATGATGGGCTGTTAAGCAGACAGAATTTAAAGATACTGTTGAGCTGTGCAACTATTTACAAATTCCACTTCAAACAGAAATGTAGTACACCATTGTGAAAAGCTGATAACATGCTGGTGTACTTGACCCCGGTAAACTCTTGCCAACTAGCCTCTTGCAGTAGTGGTGCCAGTCAGGTGGTGAAAATTAGAACTAAATGAGTGTAACAGCTGTCATTTTAGCCTTTATGGCTTACTAATGTTCGAATTGTGCTGGTGAATTGGGAGGATTATTTCACTGAAGCTTATTTTATTCTTTGGTATTTTAAATGTGTTTATTTTAAAAATAAAATAACGTAAAAGATGAACAAAAATGTATTAAAGATAAAAGGATTTGTTCTGTAAAATATGAATTCAGTCAAAAAGCCAAACTTATGGACCTAGAAGGCCACATGTGGCCTTAAGGCTACAGGTTCCCCACCCCTAGCATAGTGCTTTACACATAAGCACTCAATAAATGCTTTATTCATTCATTCATAAATTCATATACATTAATGAAATAAAAATATCCAACATTTAGTAGATTATTTCATCTACCAATCTAGTAACCCTATCAGAAAAAGAAATTAAGCTAGCTTGGCATAACTTATAAAGCCCAAGCTGACCCCTAGTGAGCACTACTTTTTCAAGTAAAACATTTAGATGGGAGTTACCATCAATTAAACCTGCCTGCAGATTCTTAAATCTATTTTTTTTCCCTTTTGAAAAAGAAAGACCTTTTCTCATCTCCAAAGTTCAGGCACCGTTCCCATTTTTTATAATTTCTGAGTGATTAATCACAGTAATGAGACAGATACTCACTTAAAGTAAGTAGGTTCTATCTCATCATCTTCACATTTTGTTCCACATTCTAAGGTCTGAAGAAAAATTTTTTTCCCTCTTTTTTTAAACATTCCAAATTATGTATTTGTTTTTAGAATTTTTTTTTTTTTTTACATTTTGAATTCTAAGTTCTTTTCCTGCCTCCCTCCTTCATCCACTCAGGAGGCAAGCGATATGATATCAGTTATACATGTGAAACCATGCAAAACATGTTTCATATTAGCCATTTTTTAAAAGGTAGAAAAATAAGGAGAGTGAGAAAATTATACTTTGATTTACACCCACAGTTCATCAGTTTTCTCTCTGGAAGTGGAAAGAATTTTTTCATCATAAATCTTTTAAGAAAAAAAATTTTGCTGGAAAATATGGAGGTAGAATCATTTATTTATATTGCACCATTTATTCACACAAAACCGAACCAAAAAGGCCAGTAAACAAAGTAGTTCAGGAATTAACATTTTTCTCCAAAGGCAATAATTGCAACCACCATGTATTTTTTCATTATCTTCTAGGTAACTTGTAATTTTAATTCTTTGAAGATGGGTATTCTATAGCCATAAAACATCACTGAAAGAGTATTGTAGTTCAAAAGATGGGAACTGTTTCAGAAAGAAACTTAGGGTCACGGGAAGGAATAGGTAGTTTCTTAAATGCAGTCAGTCCTCTTATTCATTTCTGGGTCCAGATCATTGTCCACCTCCTCTGTCCAAGGTCTGCACATGTGTGCATGCATAATATTTTGATGGACTACCTTAGCCATTCATCCATAGACATCATTATGTATTCATTTTTCATCTGATTGATTTTTCTTTTGTTGATAGGCTGAACTCTTGTAAGAGTCTAAAGCTCATTTAGGAATCTCCTAGTTATCTGTAGCCTGATGGAATTGTCAAATGTCTTCAGGCAAATAGTACCTTATTATCTATAGGGAATCCTTCTATTTGAACTCTGGACATCTTTCATGAAAGTGGCTTGATTTACTTCCTGATTTTTATATCTCAGTTTTTAAAAGTCTAGATTTATGATTCTTATAAACTTCAATGTGGTAATTCCTTTTGGTGATAGATATTGGCAGTACTTTTCTGTGACTTGTAGTCCTAGAGTTTCCTGGAATATTAGGCATTAAATAGCTTATCCACTTAGTATATCAAAAGTCCAACTTGAACCAGATCTTCCTGACTCCAGTTGATTTTCTGTCACTGAGCTCATGCTGCCTTTTGTCAAGTAATCTTGATAATGTATGGGATGCGCTTTATAGGAAGAGTGACTTTAAGTCATAATGTTTTCTTTTTATAGGCAGTAAAGGACAATTGGTCTTGCATTGTTTGTATCTTTCAATCAGTTGGTAAAGGTGGGGCCTCCTGAAGATTTTCAGTTGTAAAAACTTGCCTTTTCTCTTTTCATGGTTTCTTCAAGTATAAATTTTGTTTTTTGTTATTAATCTGAATCTGTTACTTCATAAACGTAGAGAACTTAGGGAACTTCTGTGAGAAAACCCACTAAATAAATGTTTATCTGCACCTTCTGCAGCTTACAGCGTTAAAGAGTTGTGTGGGGTATTGAGACATTCAGCAGTTTACCTAGGGGCAACTGCCCCTAATAGACAGGACTTGAACTTCTAGGCCCTCCTCACTCTGAAGCTCACTGCCTCTGTCATGTGTAAATTGTTCTCACAGTTTTGTAGAGGAGAGAAAATCATGTGGGTCCATTGTCATTTATATCCCCATCCCTCCCCCCCCCCCCAGTAATAACAATGGTTATTAACCACCCTCTCCCCCAGTTTGCTATCTTTTGCTCTTTCAGATAGCATTGGACTTACCTCTGTAATGCCCTCTAAATTGTGTTATGTTCAGCATGGGAAATTCTTTTATGTATACTTGATCATCTGATTCAGTTAACATTTTTGTCTTTTTCTTTTGTGTTGATACATTTTTGTGCAGCATATTGGAAGGAGGCTGGCTTTTTGGAGTTCCAGTGCTGTCTACAGTAGGAGCCCCTGTTTTCTTTTCACTCTCTTTATAATCTCTCTAGAGTCTAGCTTCTGAAGCTATCATTCAACTGAAACTACTCCCTCTAAAATTACTCATGATTTCTTAATTGCCAAATCAGGTATCCTTTTCTTAGTCCTCCTCCTTCATGAATATTCTACAATCTTTGACACAGTCTATCACCCTCTTCCCTTTGATACTGTTTTCTTTAGGTTTATTTTGACACTACTCTTTGCTGGTTCTCTTCCTACCTAGCTGATTGTTCATTCTTACTCTCCTTTGTTAGATCTTTATCCAGGTCTCACCTGCTAGTTGTGGGTGTCCCATAGGGCTCCGTTTTCATTTTTATGCTGATGATTTTCAAATTTACTTATCCAGACCTAACCTTTCTTCTGACCTTTAGTCTTACATCTCCAACTGTTACCTATTGGACATCTGGGATTAGATGACATCTTAAACTCAATATATCCCAAACTGAACTCATGGTATTTCTCCCCAAACCCTCTCTTCCAAATTCCCTATTACTGTTGAGGTCACCAATATCCTTACAGTCATCCAGGCTCAAAACTTGTCATCTGCAGTTCCTTGTTCCCCTTCACTGCTCCCACCACATTCAATCTCTTTTCCCCTCTTGCACTGCATACAGTAAAAATTATATAGTAACTTAAATTCTTTATCAGTATTTTGTGTTAGTCTGTATGCCCCTTGAGGACATGAACTAGGTCTTATTCTTCTGTATGGTTTAATTTATATAAGCAAGCAACCTGTAAGAGGTACTGGTTATAGACTGATAAGAGAGCATTGGAGACAGAAAAACAAAAGAGTTAGTACTAAGCATATTATGATAGCTAGATAATATATTAAAGACCTGTAATTTCACGTGACACAGATCAGCACTTTGATAACTTAGATGATTGTTGAGAGTTGTGATTGGTGAAAAATTCATCACCTTTCCATCAACTAGGTGACAAACCTTTATGAACTTAAGTAGGGTGATCTTAAGGCAGATATACAGTTTATCCCTAGTCCCATACTTGAGGACCTTCCAGCTTTGTAGAATCTACCAGTGCTGTTAATCTGGCAGACTGCACAAGAACCCAGGGCCCTTTGAGTGTTGAGCATGGAGGTATTAGGGTAAGACTGAAGTGGAGGAACATGGTATGTCATAATGAAAAGAGTGCTGCACTTGTAATTTCAGGTTCCACATTCTGCTTATAAACATCTATTTGCGGTCACTTAACCTTGATGATCCTTATTTTCTTCCCCAGAAAGAGACCTTAACAATTGTATTGTCCAGTAGCTCTCATATTACAGGTGAGAAAACTGAAGCCTAGATAAGTTAAATCACTTATCTTTTCTCATACAGGAAAGTTACTGGCAGAACCAGGTCTCTTGGTTGTTAGTTCAGTAGACAAACCCTACCATTAGGTAGACTTTCAACTATGGAGCAGAGGGAGAGATGCCATAATTTAAACATATGGTAGGCATAGGCTGAAGAAATAGGATGTATGCATTTATCACTGCAAACTCACAGCAGCATTTTCACAGCAACCATACCACCTATTCTGTACATTTTGAGGAAAGTTAAGCAAGTAAAATGTTTAGTTGCTGGTGAAGACTTAATTCAAAACAACTCTCTTTGAAGATAATTTTGCATTTAAAGGAAATGAAAAACTCTCTTGTGTATTACTCTACTGAGATAAGGTACATCTCAGTATTATTTGTAATACTATGTAGCTTTGGCTATCCTTTAGAGGCCCCCTGTAATGCCCTGAATCAGTTTCTATATCCAAATCCTTGTTCTTGAAAGAAGTGGGATGTCAATTGGACTTTGAAGAAGCTTATATTTCATCCCTTTCATTCCCACTATCATTGCTCTAGTCTAAGCCTTCATTGCTACCACTTTTTCTACTCTCTTCTTTCCCCTACCCCATTTACCCTTTGCCACACTGATGTATTGCATAGTCTTGATTATGTTGCTCCTTCCCTTGAAACCCTTTCTGTTTGCTTGTTCCCTGTTGAGCAAAGTTCAAATTCTCATCCCATCTTTTTTGGCCTTATTGAACATGGTGGTCTCTGAAATACTTTGCTTCACTCAATATCCCCCGACTTTTCTCACTTGTATGTTTTTACTCATGCTATGCTTTCCCTTTGTTTTCTTAGTTATTGAATTCTTACATTTCCTTTGAAACCTAAATCAAATGCTACCATCCTCAAGGAAGCTTTGTCTGATGCTTCTTTTTCTGTTAATAATGACACCCCTGAGTTGTGTTATCTGGTCAGCTAAAAGTAGAGTATGTGGGTAGAGTATGGGACCTGGAGTCAGGAAGACTCATCTTCCTGAGTTCAAATGTGTCCTCAGATGCTTACTATAGCTGTATGACCCTGGGCACGTCACTTAATTCTGCCTCAGTTTCCTCATCTCCAGAATGAGCTGAAGAAGGAAATGGCCAAACCACTTCAGTTATCTTTGCCAAGAAAATCCAAACGGGGTCATGAAGAGTCAAACACAACTGAAATGACTAAAGATCATCACCATCATCATTGCATTTATCTATTACTTTGATGACCTAGTCTACCTTTTAGACAGTAAGGAATCATTATTTTATTTCTTCACCAAACAATCACAGTGTTTGTAATAAATACTTACTATAATAATATTATAATAAATATTTATTAAATGTTTGAATTGAATAGAAGCTTTCTGTGGCTTCAAACTTAAACTAATTATTTTTCCAAATTCCTGTGAAACTTTTTTTTTCTATATTATAATTTATCTGTATTATATTATTCTTTATTATTTATCTATAATACTTATTTTTGCTCTCAAATCATCTAGGGCCATGGGTGATGAAAGCAGAAAATCTTAGATAACATTTTTGTCTCCCCCTTTAGTACTTAGCTCTTCAGCAAATACTTATTGAATGTTAAAACTAAGTGATACCATTAAAGTTTTATTATAAAGTTACTACTTTTTGGTTGAATGAATGAATTTAAAAGGTTTGTGTTTGTAATTTGATATTTTAACCTATTGTCTAAACCAAAATTATCTATGGGAACAGATCTGTGAATTCATAAAATTTAGTTGTTTTAACAAGTTCAGCCATGCACCCCCCACCCTTTGATCTTGTTATAAAATGTCTATTATTCCCTTATCTAGCAATTTCAGCAATTTGCAAGCCCAGATTAGTGCTCAGTTTGAGTATAGTGAAGTGATCATGAGTCATACATTGCATATTTGAACAAACACATTTTCTCCTTATCATCCTCAGCTACTGAGGCAACTTAAAACACACTGTTTTGTAATCTAAAAATACCTGACTTTGAGAACGTGGGTCAGTTTGTATATCACTTCAGGAGAATTCATTTGTTAAATATAGTATAGGTATATTTAGAGCTCTCAGGAAGACAAGTGGAAGGAGTCCTCTTAGTCTGAACTAGACTTGAGCTTCAACAAACTTCAGTTAAGTGTTTGGATTATGGGGGGAGAGGGGGTGGAAGAGCTACAAAGGTAAAGAAGACATGATCTACACATAAACTGGCATCTAAATATTCAAGGGATTTCTATTCTAATGTAATTAAGAGTTCTTTCCCACCCTACAAATCAAATAGTCTAGCAGTTCTTTTGTTTGGATGGATTCCAAGTAGCTACTTTATGACTTCTCTTAATTGTATCTTCTTAGGAAACCATCTTTATGTTTATAATAAACGTCCCTATGTTAATTTGATGAGGTCAGATTTCATTAAACTTAGAAAATGTACCTCTATCCAAGGTTTCTTTTGGTTTAGGTGATAGAACCTCATGATGTAGTAGAAAGAACCCTCAACTTGGATTTAAAAGTTTTGGATTGGAGTCCTGGTTCTTTTTCAGGCTCATCACTTAACGTTGCTAGCCCTCAGTTTTGTCATTTGTAAAATGAGAGGGAAGGTACTAAGGACCCTTTCAGTTCTGAGATTCTAGTCCATATCTTACTTCAGATATATTTATTTAAAAGGGTGACAGGGAGGGAGCAGGGATGGGTTCTTATCTTTGTCACAGGCCAAGTTACTTCAAATTTTTTTCCCCTTTTTGGAGGGGCAGTTAGGGTTAGGTGACTTGCCCAAGGTCACACGGCTAGTAAGTGTTAAATGTCTCAGGTCAGATTTGAACTGAGGTCCTCCTGACTCTAGTGCCAGTACTCTATTCACTGCGACACTTAGCCGCCCACTCCAACAAAATTTAACAAACTGGTGTCAGTTAATTGATTATGCTGAAAGTTTTAGGGTTTTGTTTTGTTTTTTGCTGATCAGGAATTCATCATCTTAATAGTGGACACTGATGGAATTTTAGAGCTGGAAGAAGGATCATCCCAGACCCAGAGAAGTTGTATGGTGGTCCCTGATTCGAATGTTAATTCCCCCTCTTTCTGTCTCTCCTTCTTTCAGTTAAGTAGATAGGTCCTAGGGAGTTGCCTTAGGCACAGAGAAGTTAAGTGACTTGCTAGGGGTTACTCTGTGTCTGAGGTGGGATTTGAAGTAGGGCTTTCAGACTTCCAAGGCCAAGGCTCCATCCATAGTTAAACTACCCAGATTCTACTTATTAAGTGCCTACTATATGCTAGGCTTTGAAAATTTATCCAATTCACAAGCAGTGTACATTTTACTAGGAAAATATAGCATGTTCACATGTTCTTGTCTCCTAATATTAAACCCCCAAACCACATAGGAAATATAGACATCCACATAGAAGTAATATAAACCTATCATAAACTATAAGTGGAAACTATTTGTGGGACAGCTTGGATGATTGTTCTCCTGTGTAAGCTTTAGAATGAGGCAGTCAAGTTGGATGGCTGGTTAATTCTCCATAGCTGTTTCATTTTCATCTTGGGTATCCTAAAGTCTCTCTGTAACATCAAGTTGTTTTGAAGTAGTAGTGTGCTCTGTGTATGAAGTAATAGTATGTTCAATACATAGTATGCTCTATGTGTCATTTTTCACTTAATGTATCAAGTTTAGCAGTGGCATCATCAAAAGCTTTTCAAGGGAACAAAACCTCTGGACAGTTCAGGATCTTCAGACAGAGTTTAGGACCAGACTTGGCCACATACCCTTTTTGATGATTTCAAATGTTACTTGATATGCTTGTTGTGATTGAACCACTATCTTTTCTTGTTATCACTGTCATTAACCAAAACAGTAGTAGTTTCCTTTCATTTTTCAAAGATAAAATTTTGCTTTTTTGCTTATGAAATATTAGAAATTGAGAACTTTTCCAGTAGAGACAATTTATCATTGCTGTATCTCTTATCTTGGTCATTACATTTTATTTCTGTATTCTTTGATCATTTGCTGTTTCTTAGCACCTTCTGTCTTTCTTTAATACTTAAAATGCTTCAAGATGAGTTTGGGGCTTCAATTAAATTTTTATAACCAATCAAAAGACTATTTCTGTCTTTGGCTCCTTACTCATTTACAGATTTCATACAAGCTACCATGTCATCATATCTATTAACTGCTCTGTCATTTTGACCCTTCTGTTCCAGTTAATTTTATCCATGACTAAGTAAGTATTCTGTTCATGAATAAGGTGCTGTTGGGGTCCCTGTACTCCCTCAGTGGCCCAGAAATATTTTTCTTCAGCATAGGTCTGACAATGTCACTCCCAACAAATTTCAGTGATTCCCTATTAACATCTAGGGTCAAATAGAAACTTCTTTATTTGAAATATAAAATTCTTCAAAACCTGGCTCCTTTCCTGTCTTTTTATTCCGCACTATGTACTTTTTGATTCAGCAGCAGTTTCTTAAATATGATACCCTTGTTTTTTTGCCCTGTTACTTTCTGTTTCCTATGCCCAGAATGCTCTATCCTCTAATTTCCACTCCATTGTTTTTGTAGTTTCCTTCAAGTCCCAGTTCATATCTCTCCTGTTTCCATTTACTCAATTAAAGTCTTCCCCTCTCAGTGCACTGTATCTACCCTCCATATCCAGTATCTACTTAGTTTTTTTACATGTCTCCCCCATTAGAATGTAATATCCTTAAAGGCAGTGATTGGTTTTTGCCTTTCTTTGTGTCCGGAGTGCTTAGCACAGTGCCTGGCACATAGTAATTGCTTAAGAAATGTTTATTGATTGCCTGCCTGTCATATCAAGTTGGCCAATTTGACCAATGTAATGTAAATTATAATGTAAAAAGTATAAAGGGTAGTAATATTATAATCAACCTGAAAAGACAGATTGGAACCAGACCATGAAGGACTTTTTATGCCATACAGAAAAGTTTGGAAAGGGGAATTTTGTGTTCAGACCTTTACTTTATGAAAATTAAAGTTTGGATACTGGGAGCTCAGTCAGGAGATTATTGCAGTAGTTCAGATAAGAAGTGATGAGAACCTGGAAGAAGGTATTTGTGTTGTAAATAGAAACAAGGTAATGGATGTAGGAGATGTTGAGGAGATTGAGTTGTACTGATTACTGCTTCCTCAGTAGTTTATTATTCATTTTATGAAATGTTTTGTTTGATTTCTTATGAACAACTAGACTCTTAGAAATGAAGGTGTGCTGAAGTATTTCTATCAACAGGTTTTGAGAGACAGATCTTTTGTGGGCTTTGATTTTTATATGGCTATTTGAGGCAGTTATTTTGAGGTTTAGAGAAGTAGTCTGGAAAGTTCCTGACATTAGATTACTAGGGAGCCCAGAAAAATTTCTAAGTTAAGAGTTTTTTATTTTGGTTGTTTTAATTTTTACCAAAGAAAGAAATCTTTTGTTTCTGACCTTCGACTTAATACCTTTTTGTTACCTTACTTTAGTGAGCAGCTAAGTGACTCACTGGATAGAGTGTCAGGCCTGGAGTCGGGAGACTCTTCCTGAGTTCAAATCTGGCCTCAGAAACTTAATAGCACTGTTTGCCTCAATTTCCTCATCTGTAAAATGAACTGGAGAGGGGCAGGCCAGGTGGCGCAGTAAGAGCACCGGCCCCAGAGTCTGGAGACCTGGGATCGAATCCAGGCTCAGATACTTAGCACCATACCCAGAAATAACTGGCTGTGTAACCTTGAGCAAGTTACTTAACCCCAATTGCTTAAAAAAAAAAATGAACTGGAGAAGAGAATGGCAAACCATTCTAGTGTCTTTACCAAGAAAACTGTAGGGGTCATGTACAATCAGGCACAAATGAAACAACTGAACACCCCCACCTCTTTGAACCCTTAATTTAGAGATTCCTATGACTTTATTTTTTTTTAGGTCTGAAAATAAAATCACAGAAATCCTTTTGTGGGTTTGTTTTTGTTTGTTTTTCATTTTTTTTACTGAAAGAGAACCTGAAGAAAATTAATGGGGAAATTATAAAAAAAGTTTTGTTTTTTTTTCCCCTAATTTCAGGGTGAATGGGGAACCAGGCAGGGAATTTAAAAAGATAGAATTTTTTCCTTAATTCACAGTATGGAGACCTGAATTCTAATCCTGCCTCATAGGCTACCTTAGTGACCTAAGACAAGTCACTTCACCTAGTTTCCTCATTAGTAATATGAGGATATTGGACTAGATTTCCTTTAGTCCTTTCCAGCTCTAGTATGATTCTGTGATCCAAAACATTAATTACAACCAAGTTAGGTAAACAGCAGGCCTCTTACATATATTGACTGTGGTCATAAACAGCTCAGTTAACTTCAGTGTCTTAGGTATCTCTAAAATTAAGAAGTTACAGATGAATTAATTGCTTCATTTGCTTGGTGGATGGAGTTCCCTAGGCTGATGAAAAACAGTTCGAAACACCTCTGTCCCCCATGACCAAGTTGGAGTTATATCAGGGCTACAAAAGTAGCACAATATTTAATCTTAGGAACAAGAAAAATCTCATGATTAAATCAATAGATGTGTGTGGGGGGGAACCTTTTGTAAAGGAGAGTATTTATGTTACAAACCATAAAAGGACATAGGCATGAAAAGACCCTTCATTAATAATGAAAAATACTTGCAATTGGAAAAACACTGTGGCAGCTTCCTGAGTATATAACATAGGGGTAAAGTAAGAAAGTGTTCCCTCTTCCCACTATTATTTAACACCATTCCACAAATGCTAGTTAAAGCAGTAAGACAAGACTAGGAAATTAAAATTATTGTCATTTGCTCCTGTTTTCATATAACATGATGAATTGGTTAGAAATCCAAAGAAAATTAACAAAGAAACTTAAGTGTGATGCTTTCTGGAAGAAGCAAGAGATTGAGCATATTCATATTCTATGAGAAACTACCCCTCAATTGCATCCAAACAGCAGTCTATGATCTTATCAGTTTGACTAAGGAAATCAAATTCACGGTTTACCTCCCTTGTATTTATGACCTATATATGGGTATATCTGATAGTTATCTGGATGAGTATCTCAAAGAAGTCATAATACTGTAGTGGAAAGGGCTTGGGACTTTAATCCTGGGTCTTGATTTCATGTGGTCTCAGAAAAGTCACCTATATTTTCAGTGGCTCATCAGTACTGCTTCTGTACCTTTTCACAAGCTCTCTGCTCTTCTTGGACTGCTCTGTCTTCTCGCTTTTTATCCCCAGCACTGAATGTGGTGCTTGTTAAATGCTTTTTGAATTGAGGTTTAAGATACAAAGTAGGGCAGCTAGGTGGTGTATTGGATAGAGTGCTGGACCTGAAGTCAGGAATACCTTTCTGCATTCAAATTCCACTTCAGACACTACTAGCTGTGTGGCCCTGGGCAAGTCATTTAACCCTGTTTGCCTCAATTTCCTTGAAAATAAGCTGGAGAAGGAAATGGTAAAGCCTGTATCTTTGCCAAGAAAATCCCAGATGGGATCATGAAGAGTCAGACATGACTAAACAATAACAAATGGAGACAAAATAGATCCACAAAAATCATCACAAGTTTATTTTAAACAAATTTTCATTACAAGAAAGCCTATATGATAAATAATACACATCATATTGAGAATTGTCCATCTTTGCTTCTTTTTAAGTTTTCTTTTGTTCTCTTCTGTGCACTTTTTTACTTTGTTCTTTTTTTCCCTTTTCCCCTGACAAATTTTATCCAATACTAACAAAACCAGAAGAAATTATGGTTGAAATTCCATTTAAAATAGCTATAAAATACATAGATTTTGTAATGACATTTACATGACATTTTAAGGATTGCAAAACATTTTATATACATTATTTCACACCCAGGACTTAAATACACAACAAGATACTTTACAGAAAAAAAAAGATTTAAAAAACTGGAAAGTCCTTGTGCATGGTTGAGCTATGCCAGTATGAGGAAAATGATACTGCCTAAATGAACTTGCAGGTTCTAAGGTTCTATAATGATCAGGCAAGGAACTATTTTCCGTAACTGTTAGTCAGGAAGCAGTTATTTTACAAACTTCCAGACACTGTCAGGTACCTGGGATACAAAAACAAAAGTAAAAAAGTAGAGTTTAAATTAGACAAAATAATAGTTCATTTGGAGTAACAAAAGGTCTAAGAAATTTTCAAGGGAAACGATAAAGGAGGAAAGGAACAAAGAGGGTTACTGTGTCTCAGTAAATAGTAAATGAAATAGTAACCTATTTGGTACTGGTTAAAACATAGAAAAGTAGATCCCTGGAGTGTCCCTTCCCAGAAGTAGTCACATAGTAAGTAGCCTAGCATCCAGGAATTTCAAAAATATAACCTGCTTTGGTTTCCTATTTGGCAATTTCAGGGACAGGAAAATTGTTTGGCAGAAAATAGGTTTGCATGAGCATCTTGCACCCCATATGAAAATGAACTACAAATTGGTATGCTTTCTAAATAGAAACAGTCACATAATAAATAAAGAGAACAAACTTCACAACTATGTCCAGGGTGAGAATTTTTAATTATATAAGAGGTAGAAGTGATTATAAATAATAAACAGTAAATTTGATGACAAGTTTTATATGAATAAAACCAATGTAGCCCAAAAAAGAGAGATAACATGTTATGGTACGTGGTCTGCTGATCTCTAAGCTTAGGAAGACCTGAGTTTAGATCTTGGTGCTGACGTTTATACAGGCTGTAAGATACTAGGTAAAGCACACAGTGCTTTAGGCAGTTTTCTTAAGATTATAATTGCAGTGAACATGCCAGCTTATGTCAATAGAGTTTTGTCACCTAGGAGTTTCCTGTACCAGTGAAATCAGACCTAGTTCCTGTCCCTATCAAATAGGACAGTTGTTTGGGGGTGGAAGGGATTAGAATAGAAGTCTTTGCATCAAACATCTATTAAGTCTGCAATGTAAGAAATTGGTGCAATTATATAAAAAAAAAATTCCATTCCCTGGTAGATAAAGAGGGTATGAGCTATTTTGATAATAAATATAAATTATTTTAAATAAACTTAACAATATGAAAAAATGTTCTAAATCATTAATAAGAGAAATACAAGTTACAACTACTCAGAGGTTTTGCATAAATTCTGTTAAATTGACAAAAGATGATAAAAGATGGAAAATAGTCAATGGAAGGGCTTTGGGATGCTAGACACTAATACACTGTTGCAATTATTCAAGAAGTCGCCAAAATGTTTCTACCTTTAAACTATTGTTACCATTCAAGGAGGTCCAAGAAAGGATACTTCCTTTATTTGTTGCAGTATTTTTCATGGCATAAAGAAATTGAAAACAATAGATTTCTTTTGGTTGGGGAATGGCTGAGTAAATTATGGTATTTGATTTTAATATGACTCTTGTCCTGGGCTGCCATCTTCCCTCTCCACAGCCTCAAGACTTACTCAGTTCTCATGTGTTTAATTATTGTTTCCATGCACGTGATTCCCAGATGAGTGTATCCAACTCTAGTCTCTCTCTTGAGCTCCAGTCTCTTATAAATCAATTAATTAACAGGTATTTATGCAGCACCTATGTTCTAGGCGCTGTGCTTGTCCATTGAGATAGAGACAAAAGTGAAACATTTCCTGCCTTCAAGGAACTTATGTTCTGTTGGGGAGTCAGCATGTTTATATGTAGGTCTGTACAAATAATAAAAGGTAATTGTGGGAGGGGGGGCACTAGCAGTTGTTGGGCTTATTAGAAGAGGATATATACAGAAGGTAGTGTTGAATTTGAGTTCTCAGTCAGTAAACATTTATTAAGCACCTACTATGTGCCAGGAACTGGGAGTGCAATGACAAATGTGAAATGGTACCTGCTTTGAAGGAGGTATTTGAACTTAGTCTTTTTTTCCTTTTATTTATTTTTAGTTTTCAACATTCATTTCCACAAGATTTTGAGTTGCAATTTTTCTCTCCCCATCTTTCCCTTACCCCCATGCCAAGATAGCAAGCCTACTGAATACCCCTTCCCCCAATCTATTCTCTCTTATATCCTCCCCCTTCACCTCCCCTAACTTTTTAGTAGGGCAAGATAGGTTTCTATACCCCAGTACCTGTATATCTTATTTCCCAGTTGCATGTAAAAAAACAATTTTTAAACATTTGTTTTTGAAACTTTGAGTTCCAGGTTTTTTTCCCTTCTTCCCTCCTCATCCACCTCCACTGGGAAGATAAGCAATTCAATATAGATTGTACATGTGTAGTTACCCAAATCATTTCCATAGTAGTTATATTGTGAAAGGGTAACTATATTTCCCTCCCTCTTATCCCACCCCCCACTTATTGTTTTCTCCTTTGACCCTATCCCTTTTCAAAAATGTTTGCTTCTAACTACCCTCTCCCCCAATCCGCCTTTACTTCTGTCTTCCCCCCTCTTGTCCCCTACCCCCCTATTTTCCTGTAGGCTAAGATGCCTAATTGAGTGTATATGTTATTCTCTCTTTAGGCCAGATTCAATGAGAATCAGGTTGTCCCATTCCCTTTTGCTTTCCTGCTCTTCTCCTCAATTGTAACAGTTTTCTCTTGCCTCTTTTATATGAGATAATTTACCTTAATCTATCACTCCCTTTCTTCTTCTCCCAATAAATTCCTCTCTCACCTCTTAATTTTATTTTTTAGATCTCCCTTCATATTCAGCTCATCCTGTGCCCTCTTTCTATGTATGAACATGAACATACAAATGCCCATACTCACATATATATACATATATCCTCCTATACATATGTATGTATACATATATATACATATATATTCCCTTCATCTATCATACTGAGAAAAGCCTCATGAGTTACAGTTATCATTTTTCCATGTAGGCATGCAAATAGTTCAATTTTGATAAGTTCCTTATGATTTGCTTCTTGTATTTGAAAGTCAGATTTTCTATTCAGCTCAGGTTTTTTTCATCAAGAATGTTTGAAAGTTGTCTATTTCATTGAATGGCCATATTTTCCCCTGTAGCATTATACTCAGTTTTGCTGGTTAGGTGATTTCTTGGTTTTAGTTCTAGCTCCTTTGACCTCCAGAATATCATATTCTGAGCCCTTCAATTCCTTAATGTAGAAGCTGCTAGGTCTTGTGTTATCCAGATTGTGTTTCCACAATACTCAAATTGCTTCTTCCTGACTGCTTGCGGTAATTTTTCCTTGACCTGGCAACTCTGGAATTTGGCTATAATATTCCTAGGAGTTTTCTTTTGGGGATCTTTTTCAAGAGGTAACCTGTGAATTCTTTCAATTTCTATTTTACCCTCTGGTTCTAGAATATCAGGGCAATTTTGCTCGATAATTTCTTGAAAGATGGTGTCTAGACTCTTTTTTTGATCATGGCTGTCATGTAGACCAGTAATTTTTGAATTATTTCTCCTGGATCTATTTTTTAGGTCAGTGGTTTTTCCAGTGAGAGATGCCTTCTAATTCTTTCATTTGTTTGGATTTGTTTTATAGTATCTTGATTTCTCATAAAGTCATTAGCTTCCAGTTGCTCCAATCTAATTTGAGCTTAGCCTTGAGGGAAACCAGGCATTCTGAGAGATGGAGATGAGGAAGAAGAGCTTGCCAGATATGGAAGACAAAAGCGTGGAGGTGAGGGATAGAGTATAATGTGTGAAGAATGTCAAGAAACCCATGTAGTTGAACTCTGGAGTTCATGTAGAGGAATAGTATGTAATAAGCCTGAAAAGATAGGATAGATCTAGGTGTTAAGAAGAGCTTTAAATGCCAAAGAGAAGTTTTTGATTCTAGAGGTTATCGGGGAGCCATTGGAGTTTAAGTAATGGGGGAAGGGGATGACATTGTCAGCTCTGTCCTTTAGGAAAATAATTTTGGTGGCTCTCTGGTGGGTGGCTTTGAGTTGAGACTTGGGGAGATCAACTAGGAGGCTATGGAAGTAATTCATGGTAGAAGTGATGAAGACCTGACCTACAATGTTGGCAGGGAGGGAATAGTTGAGAGCTCTTATGGAGATAGATCTTGGGAATTTATTTTACACATGGGAAAAGGGTCATTGATAACTTTGGCAAAAGTATTTTCAGTTGAGTGATGAGCTTGGAAGCCATAGATTTTTACTGATATATTTTGTTTTTATATACTTTAAAGGTCCCCTTATAGTCCCTTCCCCAGTACCCTCTCAGGGAGCCATTTCCAACAAACAGTAGAGAATTTTTTTTTTTTAAGGAAGAGGAAAAAAATACTGGACAAAACCAGTCAATATATTGAAATGATCTAACACCCTAGCCCAAACTCTAGTAATGAGTTGTCTAGTAATGAGGTGTCTTATTAGTGATGTTTTGAGGATAGGGGAGATTGAAGTGTGTATTTGTAGACGACATCAAAGAAACCAGTGGATAGGAAGAACATAAAGGTATGAGATGGAGGAGGATGATAGTGAGACTAATATGGGAGAAAATAGGGAGTGGGGACATAGAATCGAGGGTACATGTAAAAGGCTTTACCTTGGTGAGAAGGGCCACCTCTTCATCACAGACTATAGTAAAGAAGATAGTGGAAAATTACGTCTAAGGGTTGTAAGTTGAGAAGGGAAGGAGAGAATTCATGGCAAATGGCCTCAGTTTTCTTTGTAAGATCCACTGCTGAGAAGATGGAGGAGGGTTGCTGTCGGAGGCTTAAGGATGGAAGAGGTTTGGAATAGCTTGCCATGATAAATAGGATAAAGAATCAATTAGATAGCAGGAAAAAGATTTCCTTGCTACATGTTTGTAGTGGGGCTAGTCAGTATGGCTACATGGCTTCCTCTAGTTCCATTCAGTAATATATTTTGAAGGAAAATAAGAGATAGAGGTAAAGATAATCATTCCAGACAAGGAGGACTTGCCTCTGAAAAGACAAGGAAATGTGATAATGTTGAGCAAGAAAGAGTAAAGCCCACAATGCATGAAGGAAAGTAGTGTGTAATAAAGCTGGGAACATAAGTTGAAGCCAAATTGTGATGTGTAAAATGGAAAAAGAGAGGAATTTTTTATTTGATCTTAAAAATAATAGCCACCAGAGTTTGTTGAGTAGTAGGGTGACTTACTATTTAGGAAAATAATTTTGGCAGCTATATGGAAGGTGGGTTGGAGTAAAGAGAGAGGAGGGAGACCAGATTAGGAGATTACTCAAATAGTTTAAGCAAGAGCTGATGCGGGCTATCCTGAGCTAGTGGTGACTCTGAAATAGAGAGAAGGGGACAGATCCAAGAAACTTGCAGAAGTGGAAATGACAAAATTTGGCACCTGATCTCATCAGGTGTGAGGAGTCATGGATAACACTGAGATTGCAAATCTAGTTGATTTTAAGGTGGTGGTGCCCTGAATAGAATGAGGGAAATGTGGAAACTCTGTATGCTTGTGATTGTGGAGAGGGATGCCTCTGTGTCTTTTGGACCTTCTCAGTTTAAGTTATCAAATTGCCCATTAATTTCTGTGTACAGTAGAACCTATGTCTATTTTCTCTAGGAATCACATCAACAATCAGACTCAGTGTGGGGGACCACTAATAAGATGGATGACAAGACAAAGATTCTAGACAGGCATGATTTATTTTAGTTTTAGTGATATGTATTATTTTTCTATCACCTTCATTTTAACATATTACTCCACTTTTCCTTCCCCAGAGGGCCATCCCTTCTAGTAAAGAAAAAAAAAGAGAAGAAAAAAGCAGTTCAGCAAAATTAAACTACACATCAGCTGGGTTTGACACACCCATAATATTCCCCCTCTTCAAAGAAGAAAATGAAATTTTTCTCATTTCTGTCGCCAGTTTTGGTCATTATAATTACCCTGAGTTCAGTTTCTTTTTGTTCCTTACATTTACATCATTGAAGATATTATATTGTTTTTCTGCTTGTCTTATTTTGTATCATTTTCCAGATGCTTGCTACTATAAAAAGTGCTATTATAAATTTTGGTGTGTATAGGACTTTGTATCTTTGACCTCCTTGGGAGCATATACCTAGTAGTGGTATTTCCAGGACAAAGGGTATTGGATATTTTAGTCACTTAGCATAGTTGTAAATTGTTTTTCAGAATTGACAGCTTCAGTGTTAAAGTGATACCGCAACTATTTAAAGCTGCTGTTATGTTTCCTTTAGTTCTTATTGCCAGTGACACCCTTTGTTCCATACAAACTAGACACATAGCTGCTCTCCGTTTCAGTGTATCTTGCTTTTTTGCCTCTATTTAAAAAGACTGCCTCTTCCCCTACCTGGTGAAACCTTGTTTTTCATCTGTCTTTTAAAACACTTTAAAAAATTTTTTTTTCTTTTTAAAAAATGAACTTAACATGTCAAAAGCATGAATATTTCTGTATATGAAGGACAGAAAAGGATGATTATATATGAAACAGTGAGCTATCATCTAGAGTTTTTAAGCATATATTAAATTTAACATAATAACAAAACTGCTCTGCTTTTCTTTGTCCCTTTCTGCACTTGTTCATTTATTTATTCATTCATTTATTTATTTTTGCCTTTTGTAGGGCAGTTGGGGTTAAGTGACTTGCCCAAAGTCACATGGCTCAAAGTGTCAAGTGTCTCAGGGTGGATTTGAACTCAGGTCCTCCTGACTCCAGGGCCAGTGCTCTATTCACTGCTCCTAGCTGCCCCGTGCACTTGTTTATTTATTTTTTAATTTTTTGAAGCAATCGGGGTTAAGTAACTTGCTCAAGGTTACACGGCCAGTTATTTCTGGGTGTGGTGTTAAGTATCTGAGCACAGATTTGATCCCCAGGTCATCCCAACACTGAAGCCGGTGCTCTTACTTGCTGAGCCACCTGGCTGCCCCTAAGCAATTGGGGTTAAGTAACTTGCTCAAGGTTACATGGCCAGTTATTTCTGGGTGGATGCTAAGTGTCTGAGCCCGGATTTGATTCCCAAGTCGTCACGACACTGGAGCAGGTGCTCTTACTCGCTGTGCTACTTGGCCGCCCCATACTTGTTTATTTTTAATGTTTATCATGCTTTTTTAATCACTTTCCACTCATGTCTTCTTAAATAAAAGCTCAGCCTTGTAACAAATAAGTATAGTCAAGCAAAACAATTCCTTACACTATGTTTGAAAACATGTCTCATTCTGCTCCTCTAGTCTATCACTCCTCTGCCAAGAACTGAGAAGTATTTTTCATCATCAGTCCTTTGGAGTCTTAATTTGACAGTGGATTGATAAGAGTTTTTAAGTCTTTCAACGTTTTCTTTTTCATTGTTGCATTGTAATGGCCTTTAGTGGGTCTCTCTGTCTTAGCTTTCCACTTAGCTGTCAACTTGGACTAAAGCTGAGGTCTGACCATGTTACCCTCTATTTAATACATTCCAGTAACTCCTTGTTACTTCTAAGATCAAATATAAAATCCTTTGAGTTTTAAAGTCATTCATAATCTGGCTTCTTTCTACCTTTCCCATTTTTTAAAAATAATACTCTCCCCTCCACATATTCTACAGTCTAGTAACACTGGTATCCTTGCTGTTGCTTATATAAATAAAACATTCCATCTCCCAACTGGGCATTTTCACTGGTTGTCCCTCATGCTTAGTAGTTCTTTATTTAAAAAAGTAGTTCTCTTTATCTCTGCCTCCTGACTTTTTTCAAATCTTACCTAAAATCCCACCTTACACAAGAAATCTTCCCTGATTCACTTTAATGCCTTCTCTCCTTTGATTATCTCCAAATTATCCTGTATATATCTTGTTTTTACGTAGTTGTTTGCTTGTTTTCTCCCCCATTAGAGCTGAGTTCTGCATACCAAACCAGAAGACTTTAAAGATAGGGTTTGTTGAGTTAGTAGAGGTGACATGATCATATCTAGTCTTTAGGAAAATCATTTTGGCAGCTCCTTGAAGGGTGAATTGAGTAGTGACTGTGGATTTTCTTTATTTTTATTTTTTCCTGGTCTCTGTGGCACTTAGGTATATTTATGGCATATAGTACATGCATAGTAGGTACTTAATAAATGCTTCTTAACTTGTACAAATTTTTCTCCTGGTTCATTTCACTTCACATCAGTTCATACAAATCTTCCCAGGTTTTCTGAATCCATTCATTTTCTCATTTCTTATGGCATACTAACATTCTTTTAGACTCATGTCTAAATTTATTCAACCATTCCCCAACTGAAGGACACCTTTTTTTGTTTCCAGTCCCTTGTTATAGATATTTTTGCATAAATAGGTCTTTTCCCTCTGTCTTTAACTTTGGGGGGAAATAGGCCCAGTAATGCTATTTTGCTCGGTTAGAGGGTTTGCCCAGTTTAACATGACTTTTTATATATAGTTCCAAATTGTTTTCAGAATGATTGGGTTATTTCACAACTTCACAGCAGTGAATTTGCGTGCCCTTCCTCACACAGCCCTCCTACAATTGTCACTTTCCTTTTTTATTATCTTTGCCAATCTGGAAGATGTGAAATAGAATCTCAAAATTATTTTATTTTGTATTTCTGCTATTGATGCATTTTTCATACTGCTGTTGGCAACTCACATTTCTTCTTTTGAAAGCTTCCTGTTCTATTGGGAAATGTTCTCAAATATTTGCATCAATCCCCAGTGTATCTTGGATATAAAAAAATGAATATTTTTAATCTTTCTGGTTTTAGGAGCAGTAGAATCATTAGTAAGACTACCAGGCCTTTTGAGGGATGCAGAGAAATATAAGATAGTTCTCTACACCCTTAAAAGACTTAATGTAGTTCACAGAAAAGACAATTTGAATGGCTATTCCAAATAACAATATAATACATGTTATAGTATAGTACTGCTTGCTAAATGAATGCTACAGAAAGTAAAAATATAGCAGTTAGAAGGAAGATACTGTGGGCCACTAGGGAAGCTTCCTTGAATAAAAGGGCCTTGGGCTGAGCTCAGGCCTGATGAATAGATTGTAGAGCTAAGGATGGGTGAGGGCATGAGCAGAAACCAGAAGCTGTGTTGGGGTTTGTATTAAGGAGCATGAGCATATAGGGCTGTAAAGATATATTGGCACCAGATTGGACTTCAAATGCCAAAGTTAGGAATTTGATCTTATATGGCTATAGGAAACAAACAGAGGTTTTTTGTGGTGTGTGTGTGTGTGTGTGTGTGTGTGTGTGTGTGTGTGTGTGTGT